>NC_045445.1:108772041-108829686 GCF_002776525.5 Piliocolobus tephrosceles | reverse complement strand
GTCAGGACCCTCAGCTATAGGTCTGTTGGAGATTGCTTGAGGTCCACTCCAGACCCTGTTTGCCTGGGTATCAGCAGCAGAGGTTGCAGAAGATAGAATATTGCTGAACAGCGAGTGCACCTGTCTGATTCTTGCTTTGGAAGCTTCCTCTCAGGGGTGTACTCCACCCTGTGAGGTGTGGGGTGTCAGACTGCCCCTAGTGGGGGATGTCTCCCAGTTAGGCTACTCAGGGGTCAGTGACCCACTTGAGCAGGCAGACTGCCCCTTCTCAGATCTCAACCTCCGTGTTGGGAGATCCCCTGCTCTCTTCAAAGCTGTCAGACAGAGTCGTTCGCGTTTCACAGGCTTCTACTCCTTTAGCTGAGCCCTGTCCCCAGAGGCGCAGTCTACAGAGACAGGCAGGTTTCCTTGAGCTGCTGTGAGCTCCACCCAGTTCGAGCTTCCCAGCGGCTTTATTTACCTACTTAAGCCTCAGCGATGGCGGGCGCCCCTCCCCCAGCCTCGCTGCTGCCTTGCGGTTAGATTGCCGCAGACTTCTGTGTTAGCAAGGAGAGAGGCTCCGTGGGCGTGGGACCCTCCCGGCCAGGTGTGGGATACAATCTCCGGTGTGCCGGTGTTACAGCGCAGTATTGGGGTGGGAGTTACCCGATTTTCCAGGTGTTGTGTGTCTCAGTTCCCCTGGCTAGGAAAAGGGACTCCCTTCCCCCTCGCGCTTCCCAGGTGAGGCGATGCCTCGCCCTGCTTCAGCTCTCGCTGGTCGGGCTGCAGCAGCTGACCAGCACCGATTGTCCGGCACTCCCGAGTGAGATGACCCCAGTACCTCAGTTGAAAATGCAGAAATCGCCGGTCTTCTGTGTCGCTCGCGCTGGGAGTTGGAGACTGAAGCTGCTCCTATTCGGCCATCTTGCTCCGCCCCACTCGTGGTGAATTTCTTAAAGCACAGAATTCCTTTCTCATTTATCTTTTATTATAAGCTGGATCTTGATTCACTACTGTAAATTACTAAAATTGAAGTATACCTGTATGCCTTCGAAACCAGTGCTTCCCAAATTTTAATGTACATATGAGTCACTTGGGGATCTTGTTAAAATGCAAAGCCTCATTCAGTAGGTCTGCGCAGGGCTTGAGATTCTGAACCACTGTATGAAGCATGAAGCTTGGTGGATGTTGCAATCCCTCCCTCAATCTCCCTGAAGCCATCAGTCCCCACTACCAAATCAAGAAGAGAGATGCTGGGCAAGTTACAGATAAGCGGCCCATTGGAGAGTGAGAGGACAGTAACTTTAGAAAGCCCAAGATCTCAACCAAGCGTGGCCACATTATTCAGGGCTTTTTTTTTCTAGAAATGTAGACCAAGATCCAGTTCTTCCATCCTGATGGAAATGAGAGGATCCCAATTATTCCCAGCTCCTGTGAAGAGCAGGAACTGGGGTTGCTCAGGCCACCTCATGGCAAGTACAAATCATGGGACTGCCACTGTACAGAAGAGGCTAGGGCTTACTTTGCATGTTTGGAAAGCAAAGTATCTAGCTATACTTGTTACAAACTGCTGCGAAAAGACCCACTAGAAGAATTAAGAAATTTACTCTTTATCCCACAAGTACCCTAGGATAATGCCTTTCAGAGGTTCATTACTTCTACTAGAGACCTGCACTTCATTTGTAAGGATTAGGGGCTGAGCTGACTGTGAAATCTGCCCTTGTTAACCACACCGATCCACTCTTTCTAGCAGCAGCAGAGATGCCTTTCAGATCTCTATTCAATGAGTATCCATCCAGACCTACTAAAAAAGAACAAATTTGAGTCAAGAGCGTTAGATAAACGATGCTCTTATTCACTCAAAACACAAGTATGTTCTCAGAATGAGGATTCAAGACAATATTTATCAACTTGTCAAGTACATCTTCTGGCTTTTTTGAAATTACTAATTGTTATGGCATTACATTTGCTTTCTTTGATATGTGTCTGATATTCTTGGCTTTGTAGGAAAGTCCAGACTTAGGTGTGACAAAAAAGGTTCTGGAGAATGGTTGACCTCTGGGGGTCCCATCCCATTTCTGTGGACTCCTCTACAGCTGTTTTAGGCTAGATCTTTTCCTGCTCCTCCCCAAGGAGAGGTCCTCAGCTTTTCCCCCATCTCTCAGATGAAGGGAGAGGGCCAAATGATGGCTTGGCTCCCTTCCAGTTCTCTGAGTTCATGCATTAAGAGGCTGTTTTTAATTCAAACACCCAGCAAGTTTATTCTCCTCCATATCTTGAGGCTGCAGTATGAGAAAGATATCCCTGAGTAGGAGCCGACAGGAAATTTGAAAGCAGAGAACAGAGCCACTGGTTTAAGAAGTCATGGCACAAATGAATCAAAATGAACCTTAAAGATCTCTAGGGCCACTGGACTCCTTCATGTTATAAATAAGAAAACTAGAAAGAACCAAAAGTGGTCCCATTTTTTTTTTTTTCTTGTTTAAAAGAGATTATTGTACAGCACTTGCTAAAAAAAATTCCAATTATACAGTATGTGGTTGTTGTATTTAAAGAAAGTTCATCTTAGTGTTTCATCTTCAGTTGTCATCTGTGGCAGGCTGTTATATTTTCCTCGCCTCCTTCCCCAATGAACCATGTCTCGTAGTACTGATTTCTTTATGGAGTCCCCTCTCACACTGACTTTGAGATTGACCCTGTGACTAGTTTTGGCCAGTGGGACACCAGCAAGCATGAAGCAAGTCAAGGCTTAATCATCACTTGCACATTAGGGCTTGTCCTCTTGTACACTCAGTTTTTGAGTGCTACCTCTCAGAACCCAGCTGCCATGCTAGGAGAAGCCCAAGACACATGAGGAGGACACGTGGCAGAGCACTAAGGCTCTCAACCACAACCCTGACTGAGCTTCCAGCAAAAAGCCAGCACCAACTTGCCAGCCACATGAGTGAGCCATCTTGAAAGTGGATCCTCCACCCCAGGTTGAGCCACTTCAGTGGATGCCACATGGAGCAGAGATGAGCCTTCTTCGATGCGCTTGGCTAATGTATAGGGTGGTAGATAACTAACACACCTTGTTTATGCTCAGAGGAGTCTGGTCGGACTCCCTGGGTCTGAAAGAATTCCTAAGGGGAGTCTCCATACTGCCTCATGGGGTTTCCTCTGGGGATTCAGTTGAGTGTCTTCAATCCCATTGTGGTGCGCCAAGAGAATTGCTAAATAGCTTTCAAATTCCACCTTTGCAGTAATGCAGTAATAATGGCTAGTTTCGTTCTCTGTATGTGTGTCTTTGTGAATATAAGTTTGTTTTCTTTCCCAAGATAAATATCTTTTTGCATAGACAAATAAGTGCTGGTGAGATAGAAAGAGCTGATTTAGGGAAAGATTCTATAGTTTGCTTGCTTATCAGGTGCTTATGGGGTTTGAATGCATCAAGGTCCCAAACCTAAAGGTTAATGTTTTGACACTGAAAATCCATCAGTCAGGGGGTGAGGATGAGAGGACAGTTTGCATTAATTATTAGTCTGGCTCTTAATTTGAATCAATGAAAATGCCAGAATGACAGAGGTGTTTGGACTGAATAATAATTAGCAAGACTGACGTGGGCCTAAACAAAGAGTTGCAGAAGAGGATAGTGTCTGCTAGCAGGCCATGGGCTGAGAAGGCAAGGCTGGGGCTTCATTGGAAAGAAAAGTAAGAGTCTAATCCAGAGACCCCTAGCCTTTTCCAGAGTCATCTGGGGAGGCTGAGAGGTGAAGAGGAGTCCTGCAGGACAGGGCAGGGCAGGGCCAAGCTGCTGCTCTGTGAGTCTGGGCCGTGGAAGGTTGCAGTCTCTAGAGCATTCTTAGCATCACTGAGCTTTTGAATCTGCCTATTGTTACTCTTTTGGAAACAGGCCAAGTTGTGTATGCTTTCTTGTATCTAAACACAGCCTCACTGTGGGACCAGGGATGTCCTCTTGGACCTTAAATATCAGCTGTCCCAAGGAACCCTTTTAATATACAAGTGAGTAAAGTGAAGCTAAGAGACTGGGGAGGGCTTGGTCAAAGTCACACGGCTGGGAAGGACAGAGGTAGTAGGACACCCAGGTCTTCTCACTCCCCTAACCCCAGTTGTCCTTTTGCCAGGCCCCAGTGTTTGGTAGCTTTGTATAAATTAATTATCCTGATGTATTTCTACCCTCTGACTGTGGGCAGGACACCAACCAGTTAGATATTTCCCTGGTAGGAAAGAGGAGAGGACAGTTTGGGAGAGATAGATGTTGGTTGCTTGGGTGAGACAGGACTTACTAATAGCTGGAAGGAGTAGCTAGCTAACTCCCAGGATTTGCAAGAACCCAGGTGCTTCTGCTCTGAAAACTTGTCTTAAATTCCACTAGGAAATAGTATATTTGAATTAAATATTTCTACCTTTCTATAGTCCTTTAAACTATGTAAATGCCCCTGAAGGAGACAATATGAAAGTAGTTCATTTACATCTTAGCATGAATTAATACAATCAACCCCTCTACTCCTTTAACAGACAGATATTGAGCACCTTCTTTTCTCCAGACCCTGGGACTCCAAAGTGAAGTCTGTGCCTTGAAAAGTTCATAATCTCTTAGGGGAGATAGACATATGATGGCAATACCAGAACTGGCCTTTGTTGAGCATCTTCTCTGCTCTGGGCACTGGATTTAAAAAAATAAAAATCAGTTTTAACTAACTCTCCCTCTTCACAGTATTATCTCCAGGTAGATGATTCAGTACTGCAATAGACTGAATATCTGTGTCCCCATGAAATTTATATGTTGAAATCTAACCCCCAAGGTGATTGTATTTAAGAGGTGGGGCCTTTAGGAGATGATTGGATCGTGAGAAAAGAACCCTCATTAATGGAAGTGTGCCCTTATAAAAGAGGTCTAAGAGATCTTCCTCATCCCTTCCACCATGTGAAGACACAGTGAGAAGATACGATCTATGCACCAGGAAGCAAGCCCTGATCTAGGACTTCCCAGATTCTAGAACTCTGGGAAATCAATTTTTGTTGTTTGTAAGCCACCCAGTCTATGGAACTTTATTATAGCAGTCCAATGAGACTAAGACAAACATCTTCCCAAGGCCACATAGCTAGTGAGTGGCTAGAATTCAGAGCCAGACCTGTCTGATTCCCAAGCCTGAGTGTTTTCTACCACCTCACACAGTGGCTCAAAGCCTCACTAAGATTTGCACCAGCTGTGATGGAAGGAGAGCTTCTGGAAAGAGCAAGTCCGGTTGCTTGAACTTCAAAGCCACTGGACAGGTGAGGGTAAGGGGATAGAGAGAAGGCATCTGGCATTTTGGGGAAAGAATATTATAGACAGAGGGGAAAGCCTGGGCAAAGGCCTAGAAGGAGGAAAGCATGCTTTGTTTTCAGGAAACTACAAGTAGTTCCTCATGACTGAAGCCAAGAGCATAAGGAAAATCTGCCCAGAAAACTAAGCTAGGCAGGCAGGCAGGCAGGAACCAGCTCACCCAGGGTAATATTAACAAAAATCTAGATTTTTGTCCTGAGACTGGGGGAAGTCTTTGGCAAAGTTAAATGGAAGAGTGCTTAAAAGATATAGCTTTAAAGGAAACAACAGATACTGGGGTGTACTTGAGGAGGGAGGGTGGGAGGATGGAGAGGAGCAGAAAAAATTATTGGGTACTGAGATTAATACCTGGGTGATGTAATAATATGTATGACAAACCCCCATCCATGATCTGTGTTTATCTATGTAACAAATCTTCACATGTACCCTTAAGCCAAAAATAAGTTTTTTTACTAATTCCAAAAATTAAATATAGATAGATAGATAGATAGATAGATAGATAGATAGATAGATAGATATAGATATAGCTTTGAAGTCCAGGACTTCTAGAGCCCAGTGCCTAAGAATGTAGGTCTTGGTATCAAATCTGGGGTCTCTCCTGCTTCACAACTATAGAAGGAGTTAGTTGTTCTCTTTCCCATTGGAATCTAAGCTCTCTGAGGTCAGTGACTGATATGGTTTGCATCTGTGTCCCCACCCAAATCTCATGTGCAATTGTAATCCCCAGTGTTGGAAGTGGGGCCTGGTGGGAGGTGATTGGATCATGGGGGCAGTTTCTAAGTTTAGCACCATCCTCTTAGTGCTGTTCTCATGATAGAGTTGTCACAAGATTTCGTTGTTTAAAAGTTTATGGCACCTTGCCATTCTCTCTCTTCCTCCTGCTCCAGCCGTGTAAGATGTGCCTGCTTCCCTTTTGCCTTCTGCCATGATTATAAGTTTCCTGAGGCCTTCCCAGCCATGCTTCCTGTACAGCCTGTGGAACCGCGAGACAACTAAACCTCTTTTCTTTATAAATTACCCAGTATCAGGTATTTCTTTATAGCAGTGCAGGAACAGACTAACACAGTGACTATGTCTTATTGATCACTGCTATAACCATGGGATCTGGAAGTCTCTGGTACATAGTAGATGCTTGTGGAAGACTTTTTGGTGCTCCTTCAAATCCATTCCACTTTTCCTTCTGGACACACCAACCTCCCACATAGAGATGACATTTTCAGCCTCCTTTGCAGCTAGATGTGGCCATGCAATTAAGCTTTCACCAATAGAGTGAAAGTGAAAGTGGAAGATGTATGTGCAACTTTGCCTCACTTGCTTTAAAAATTGCTCGTCCTGAAGTTCCTCTATTACCTTTCCACACCTAGAACACAAATGAGCCCATGGCCTGGCTTTGACCTTACTGATAACAGCAACACTCTAACAGATAGGAGAGCACAAAACTGACGGATCTTGGATTCCTGAAGAACCACGTGGAGCCGAGCTGCCCTGAAAACCTGGTCTACTAACCTTAGAATTATTATATGAGAGACAAATGGATTTCTCTGTTTTGTAAGCCTCTACACTAGGGGATCTTTTGTTACAGTGGCTTAGCCTTTATCCTAACTAATACAATGGTCAATAAATATTTGTTAAATGAATGAATGAAGTGTATGTTTCTGCAAATGCTATCAGAATCTCATTTTATCTCTCTGACAAGACTCTACCTTTAGTGCAGGGACCCTATCTTGTTTACTGTCCCCAAAGCACCCAGATTGGTGACAGGAGTGTGTTGAATTGAATTAAATAGAAGAAACTTAATTGTGACTAGATAAGTCTCTCTAAACCAGCCATTTTAGTAGTCTACTTTGCCAGAAGGGGAGAAAGACTGTCTCCCTAGACTGGTAATAGTTAAAGCGTTTAGGAAGTATTTGAGGGTCTTTGAATGAGAAGGAGTTACTAAGCACAAAGTAGAGACACCAGGACTAAGGTTAAAAACCTCACGGATGACTCGAGAAAAGTTACAGAATTACAAGTGGCAGAGCTCAAGCTTTTGCACAGCACTGAAAAGTCACAGGGGAGAAGGGGAACCCTCTCTATGGAGAGAAGCACGCTGGCAGTGGAAGTGCATCAGATTTAACAACATTGCCACACACACACACAAAATCCTGCACTGCTGAGAACTCGTTAGTTACATCAGATGTGACATATGGGGGGGTAATATAGTCTGGAGCCTAAATTTCTTTAATTAACCAATAGCAATCAGGAGTAAGGGCAATTCTAGGGGAATGGTAATTGTCTGGAAGTTCTGGATGCCTGCAGGCTGAGCCGCAGGCCAGAAACCCAGCCAGCTCTGTCCCCGGGAAGCACGCTGAGCCAAGGTCACAACTGCCATTTTAAACAGGGTCTTTTTTCAAAAACGTTTAGATCACAACTGATTGTTGTGGGTGAGGATTTCCTCTGTGATATATACAGACTTGGGAGAGTGTGTGTGCTGTTTGGGGCATCCCAAAGTACCACAGTAGTGAACATACAACCTGCTGGAGCTCTAGGGACCAAATTGTTCAGTCGCTGGGTGATCAGTGACTGGAAGAGGACAAGTTGATTCAGAATTCTTTCATTTAACAAGTAGTTACTGTATAACTAGTACTGTAAGTCCTCACTCAATGTTGTCAATAGGGTCTTGGAAATTGACTTTAAGTGAAAGGACATACAGCAGGTCCTTGAATAAACTCAATGTTATTTTTAATAACGATAGGAAAAAAAATTGGTTTCATTATACATAATTTCACTTATATATATCAGGTTGGAGGCCGGGGCTAGATATTTAGGAAGCATTTTTAAACGTTAGAAAAGAAATGCAAAAAAAAAAAGCCAATACAGTGGCTCACGCCTGTAATTCCAGCACTTTGGGAGATCAAGGAGGGTAGATGGCTTGAGCCCAAGTGTTTGAGACCTGCCTGGGCAACAAGATGAAACTCTGTCTCTACAAAATAATAATAATAATAATCAGGCAAGGTGAGGTGTTCTTGTAGTCTCAGCTAACTGAGAGGTTGACGTGAGAAGATCACCTAAGCCCAGGAGGTCGAGGCTGCAGTGAGCTGAGATTGCACCACTGCATTACAACCTGGCCAGTGGAGAGAGACCCTGTCTCAAAGAAAGAAAGAAAAGCGAATTTTTAGTGTGGTGGTAGCATCCACTATGATTGTAAACTCCTTGTGGGTACCTCATGCTCTGCAGGAACTAGGGGATCAGTAAATGTCAGATTGAACTTAAGTTCATAGAGTAATGCCAAAAGACCACCAATGGGTTGCTTTAAAAAGTATTTTGATTGCAGGGAGAGGTGGCTCATACCTGTAATCCCAGCACTTTGGGAGGTCAAAGTGGGTAGATCACTTGAGGTCAGGAGATCAAGACCAGCCTGGCCAACATGGTGACACCCCGTCTCCACTAAAAATTCAAAACTTAGCTGGACATGGTGGTGAGCACCTGTAGTCCCAGCTACTCAGGAAGCTGAGGCAGGAGAATTGTTTGAACCCAGGAGGCAGAGATTGCAATAAGCCGAGATCGTGCCACTGCACTCCAGCCTGGGTGACAGAGTGAGACTCTGTCTCAAAAAAATAAATAAAAATAAAAATATTTTTATATCAGCTTTAATAAACTGATAAGAATGTCACATGAATTTTGGGACCGTAAACTGGTGCTTCTAAAGTGATAAAAGTTTTCTCTCCTCTCTTTAAAGTTGTTGAGATGGTTCTCTTACAATCTTGCTTACATTCTCCATTTGCCTGGTGAGCTCCTTTGCCCTGATAATGCAAAAGTAAACAAACATCCAGAGGGCCTCTCTCTGGATCATCAAAAATTCCAAATAAGAACGGTCTGAATGAATGAGTTTTTAAAAATGTACTGTTCTAAGTGGAGTTGAAAGATAAACAGCTCTCATTTGTCTGAGCCACAGGACAGTGAGTACGGAACATTCCCAGGCTTCAGTTAGGATACTTAACGTCACTGAGGAGTTAAATCCCTAGAGAGGAAAAATATAATGTGGCTCTGGGTCCCTGAAATTCTAAACAGAGCCTCAAATATTAACTTGAACTTGGAAGGAGGTCGAACCTTTGTTCCTGTTCCAGGCTGTGCCCTCTGGAAGCAGAGATGAAGTTTGTGATACAGGATGGTTGCTAGAGGTCCACACCTGTGAAAGGAAGGGAAAGGAAGTAGGAGTGAGCGGAGGTCAGCAAGGAGTGGGATTCAAGCTGCCCTGCACGCCTGGTTAAGATTTAGTCAACCCAGTAAAGTGCTGTGGACAAAATTCGCGTCTAGAAAGTCTCATGTTGGGTAGAGAAATGGCTAGACCTTTATACTCCCCCACCGCTTAATGGGGGGATGTGGACCACCCAAGGGAAAGGCATGACCTGGGACCAGACAGCTCCCAGCAGCTTAGATGCTCCCTAGAAGGAACTGACCACTGAAGGCTGCCTGCTGACCATGCTCCTCGCAGCCGGGCAGTGAGGTCTTCCTTGAAGGGGAAGCTGGGAAGTGCATCTGTCTATCACAGGCCCAGGGACCTAAGTGCTTCTAAGTGCTGCCCAGGGCTTGCTGACTGCTCCAAGCCTCCTAGCTGGACACACTCAGGCATCCACTGAGTTCCAGGCAGAACTACATAGAAATTGTTTTTCTTTCCCACTTGGCCTCTTCTTCCTTCCATCCTTTATCAGACCCTGTTTCTTTCTCCATCTCTCCTTCAGGAAATAATATTCATTAAAAAAAAAAAAAACTATAAAACACCAATTCACTGCTCCAGGCATTGAGGCTAAGCAGGGATAAACATGAACTAGTCCCTGCTCTCAAAGAGCTTATAGTCTAGACGAGAAAATGATATTGAACCCACAAAAATTAATTGCTTAATTGCAGGTTAAATAAGTATATGAAAGAGGCTCATGCAATGCTATAAGTGCACTGTCTACTAACCTGTTAAAGAGACTAATGATGGGTATGACTTATGGGGTGTTTGTTATATGCCAAGCACCGTTCTAAGAAAATTGTCTATGCTAACATCTATTTCTCACAGTAAGCTCAATAGCTTGGTTTTATTACCATCCCCATGTTGAGGCTTAGAGAGAGTGAGTAACTTGCTCACTATTGCTCAGGTAGTAAGTGGTGGAGGAGGCTTTGAACTGACATAATCTAGCTTCAGAATCCGTTGTCTTAACCTGTATGCTGCACTGTCTTTCCCAATTATTTGATACAGATAACAACCTATTGGGACCACATGGGATAGACAGCAAGAGGAAAGGTTGGCAAGCTCACAGAAGTGCTGGGGAAGACCCCAGGGAGGAGAGGGGCTTGGAAAAACAAACAGGTGGGCAGGAGGAGAAAAGGGACACTTCAGGCAAGAAAACATCATGAACAAGGCTTAGAAGAAATATTGGCAAGACCTGTGTCTTAGTTTAGAGGTAGGGATTTGAGTGCAAGTAGTTAATTTGAGAGACAATTCTAAAAGTTATCTCCCAATAATTCTTTTTTTCTTTCTTTCTTTTTTTTTTTTTTAGACAGAGTCTTACTCTGTCTCCAGGCTGAAGTGCGGTGGTGCGATCTCGGCTCACTGCAACCTCTGCCTCCCGGGTTCAAGTGGTTCTCCTGCCTCAGCCTCCCTAGTAGCTGGGACGACAGGCACACGCCACCGTGCCTGGCTAATTTTTGTATTTTTAGTAGAGATGGGGTTTCACCATGTTGGCCAGGATGGTCTCGATCTCCTGACCTCGTGATCTGCCTGCCTTGGCCTCCCAAAGTGCTGGGATTACAGGCATGAACCACCGCGCCCGGCCCCAATAATTCTTTATGTAGAAGAGTGGGGGAAAAGAGACAGGGCAGGCAGCCAACCAAAGGTGTGTTATCAAGCTAGTTACCACTGTGGGCAACTGGAGAGCAATTCTGGGAAACAGTATGTAGAACACACCTCAGTTATCCAAACCAAGGGCCAAGAGGGTTGGGGTATGTATCCACCAGATCCCATCAGACATTGGTTAAAGACTCCTCCCAGGAAATGGGGAGGGCATGAGGACCTCGATTCCCTGGCACCTCCCTCTTGCACAGGCAGAGCAGGTTCCAGTGACCAAAAGTCCTTAGGCAGAGATGCAGGTGCTGGCAGTTGGAAGTCCAACCCACATACACAAAAATGTTAAGTACTGTAGGAGCATGGTTGGGATACTGACAGCTCACAGTAGGACGCTTTCTGGGGATAGTGCAGAAAGTAGCTATGCTAGAGAGGGGAGAACGGACTTTATGATAGGCTGAATAATTGCCTCCAAAGATATTCATATTCTAATCCCCAGAACCTGTGAATACATTACATTACAGGGCAAAAGAGACTTTGCAGATGTGATTAATTTAAGGACCTTGAGTTGGAGAGATCATTTTGGATTATCTGGGTAGACTGGATGTAATCATAAGGGTGCTTATAAGAGGAGACAGAAGATCAGAGTCTGTAGCAGGAGGTGTGATGACAGAAGCAAGAGGTTGGAGTGATGTGAGGAAGTTAGAAAAGGCAAGGATATGAGCTCACCCCTCAGAGCCTCCAGAAGGAACCAGCCTTCCTGGTACCTTAACTTAAGCCTCGTGAGACTGATTTTAGACATCTGGCCTCCAGAACTGTAAGAGAGCAAATATGTGTTGTTTTAAGTCACCAAGTTTGTGGTAAGTTGTTACAGCAGCAACAAAAAATGAATACAGGCCTCTTCCATCAAGTTACTGCATGCTCTGTGGTAAGAAGTTTATCTCTGCCATTGGCATCTTGTGTTTGTGCAGCACTTAAAATTTAGAAAAAAATTTCCTTGTGGCACAACAAAAATGCTTTGGGGTAGGGAAAGCAGGTTTTGCCTCTGTTTTCTCGGAGAACCAAGGCTTAGAGAAGCCAAAGGGTTTTTCCTGGACTGCTTAGAACCTTGGCGGAGGAAACGACCTCTTTAGCTAGAGGCCTTCTGCCCTGCTCTTGGCAGTGCATGGCCTGCATGCCGTGGACTTTCTCACTCAGAAGCAAGTCTTTAGCCTCCTAATGCCACCACTCCAGCTGCAGCTCTGCCTGGGACTGGAAAGACCCTCAAGGGACTGAGGCCCCATCCTTTGGAATCATGTACCTGGTGTAGGCAGCCATGCTAGAACCCTTCTCAGGGGCAGTCTTAGACAGAACAGTTCTCTGAGCCCACCCGCCTTTGACTTCCATTTGCTGACCTCCTTAATCCATCAGACTGCAAAAAGAAACTTTTCATAAGTGCACAGTATCACAGGAAAGGCTTCCCAAGTTTCGATCTCCTTCATCTCTCCCAGAGTACTGGCAGAAGAGGTAGAGCTATTTCTAACTCTGCTACGAGTCAGCTAAGTGATCTTGGGAAAGTCTCATTACCTCTCTGAGGCTCAGTTTCCTGGTGAGATAACCATTTCTGGTTCACCTTGCAAAAAGTGGCAGTTAAGAGTCACTTCTGTAGGGTCACATAAGCAAAAGCTCACCACAGAGTAATTTACCTGCCTGTTGTTAGAGTGCCTGAATTCCTACTATTAGATATTCAGATTTTTGTAGAGATGATCTTCTATTTTCAAGGGTTCCCTATCAAAATGAAATTACTTTGAGTGGTAGTTAGACCTCAAGTTGTGATAAGCTATCACTTTAATCCACGATTATTGTATTCTTTCTGGCCTCAGTCGCTGCCTGAATTTAAAACATAAAAAGAAGTGTCTCTTTGGTAGGAAGATGGGGAGAGGTTCTTTATAAAGACAGGCAAGGAGACACCAAGGAAAGTCTTCATACCGCCTTGCAATTTTGTCCTGAGCTAGTCTTCAGACCAAGCTCTAAACTCAGACTAGTTGGCTCAGTGACTTACATCTCTTGGCCAATGATCTATTCTTAGTGAGTGTTCCTTCCTAATGTAGCCTCACTGGAAACTCATCTGTAAATCCAAATGACATTTTACATGAGTGTCTATGCATTTGATGTGAAGGAAGTTTTGTATAATAAAATCTCTCAGTAAATCTGAGGCCCCCTTCCCCTGCATTTATATACTGGAAAAGTCAAACTATAGAAGTAAGTGAAGTTTGGTTGGTATCATAGCTAATGTCCTCAAGAAAACAGAGGCTGAGGCCAACTTGCTGATGCTGTATGAGGCAAGTGACAGGACAGTAGGAGTGAAGGGAAAGAAGAAGTGAGTCAGGGAAAAAAGGAAAATGAACACAAGGTGGTATATTTCACAAAATGCACAGCTGACCACTCAGTCATCATGGACTTCTTCAAAGAAGTTGAAGTCTCTCTCTCTCTCTCTGTGAATTCCCATTGGCTGTCTCTGTATCAGAGTTACTCACTGTCCTCATTCTTTCATATTCACAAGTGTCCCTTCCCAGACCTAACCGGTGGACTCTTGATTGTTTAAGTTCACATTTCTGTTTCCTTACAGATTATTTAACAGCCGCACTGAGCATCTAGTAGACCTTCAAAATGTTGATGTGATTTCTAAGCCCACATGGGTTTCCAATGCTACCACTATTTGTTTTTCATAGTTTTAAAATGTGAGAACTAGAAAAGAACTCAGACCAAGTCCCTCCTTTTACAGGTGAGAAAGCTGAGGCTCGGAGAAATTAAATTACTTTCCCACAGCCACATAGCTGGCTGGAAGCACAGCTAGACATACTGGCCAGGTTTCCTGGTTGGGATTCCAGTGCTCCTTCCCCCAGAAGTGAAGACCTAATCAATCAGTTTCCTAACTGACTGGCAGAGGTTACCTGGCACCAGTGCGATGAGAAGAATTCTAAGGCTCAATCTGGACATAGTAGGAGACAGTTCCGTGATCGATTAGCCAAATCTTCCAGAAGGAAGGAATTAGATATTACTACCTCTGCCAAATCTGTTTATTGGTTAACCTGTTGGCTTATATTTATGATAAAGACGGATTTTGTTTATTTCACTTTCATCTAGCTCCTGGTTTGAAGTACACTTTGGAAACCTCCAAAGGCTCTGGTTCACTTCTTTCTGTGTGTGTCCAAGATAAGCAATCCCTTCCCCTTGCTGCAAGGCAGCATTTTAAAAACCCTTCTTCTAGTGTTACCTTTCAAGGTAGTGAACACACATAAATGAAGCTCCAAACCAAAGAAAGGTTTGAGATCTGAAAAATCAATGTCACAATCTGGCATTGTACACAACAGCAATGGGGACATCATACACTGGAGGGACAGGCTGTTGACTTTTCTGCCTTCCCCGAAAAGTTGCATATTCCTTGCCTCAGTCAGTGTCATTCTTCCCCAGGTTAAGAGGCAGGGACTGAATGCAGCACCATCAGCCTTGAACTACATCTAAGAGAGCTGGTAATCAGGCCTGCTGAGGAGTTATGGGCCTCTGGTGGGGGAAATCTCATGAAAGCAGGATGAAACAGGGGCTATATTTTTATTTCCTTCACCTAAGAGAATTGAAGAATCCTTTCCTAGTGTCCTTTTTTGCATGGATCTTAACTATGTCACTTCCTCAGGAAAACCCTCCCCGATGGCCAAGATAGGGTCAGGAGCCCCATTGCTTGTCTTTTGTCTTTTGTGGCAGGGATATTTCATTGAATCTTAGAACCATCAATATAAGACCTCCCAATATTTTATGTATCAATCAGGGGAAAAAATGCCACCATTTAAATTATAACTCAATGCTTTCATGCCACTTAGAATTTTTATTGTATAGTTATTAAAAGAGTACTTTAAAATGTATTTATACAGATTTGTATGATACAGCACTCTTGTGCAAAGGAAAATATACTTGAAATTAACTGGTTGAGGTAATGAGCCTTAACTTTCTTCACATATAGAATTCAAATATTTGGAATCACTTTGTGAGTTGGTGTTGCTGAAGCTCGCATGCTGCCACCCAGGCTTGGTCTTTTCACCACTGCCACCACACCATCCATCACCTGTCTTTCTACCCCAAACCACCAGGATATACAAAATGAGTAACACCCTAGTAAGGAGACAGTCCACAAACAAAAATCAATACAATGCAAGAGCATATCTATGAAAACTATAGTAGAGGTATGCACTGCTCTGGATGAAGAAAGGGAGGAAATTTTTTAATTTGAAGATATTTGGAAAGTCACAAGGGACAGACATGGCATTTGAAGGAGGGGAGAACCTCCAAAGCTTGAGGTGGGGGAGTGGCATTTAATGGAGGAGGGGAGGAATAGCATAAACCAAATGTGGTGCTCTGTAAGTAATATATTCTCACAATAGTGGTTGATTCCCTTTAGTTAAAAAATAAAATGAACAATGTGAGTTTCATTCCATGGGGAAAGGGAAGTCAATGAAAGGATTCCAGCAAGGGAATGTTTTGCTCAGCAACACCCTTTAGAAGGGTAACTTGTTGGGAGTGAATAGGGCAGCATGATGTGACCCAAGAAGGGCAGCAAGGAAGCAGTTAGAAGGGGCATTAAGGGGCAGGGTGCAGTGGCTCACGCCTGTAATCCTAACACTTTGGGAAGTCGAGGTGGGAGGATTGCTTAAGCCTAGGAGTTCAAGCCATCAAAATCTCTCACGGAGGCACAACACACTAGAGAGCAGCCACCATCCCCATGGTGTCCAAATACATCACTCTTTCTTCTGTGAGCCACTAGAGAAGGTAGTTGGCTTGCACTGTGTGGGCACGTTATATTGAAAAAAAAAAAAACAATAATAAGCTATGTTTAATATTGAAGTCATATGCAGTGGAAGGAGACAGTCACATCAGGAGACATAGAAACAGAGGAGCCTAGAGCAACCAAGAGAACCTCTCCCATCCCAGGCAATCAGTGTGGAGTCACCCATCCCACCTAAATTGTTCTCCCTCTCACACTCACTCACATATAGCCATGGTTTAATTTGCTTAAGTAAAACGCGTGCCCTGTCACTCCACGGTATTTACGCAAGTCCCCTTTATCATGTGTGGGAGGTTGTAAAAGGCACAAGACAATACAGGCCTTGCCTTTGGGAAACTATTGGTTTAGGTGAGATCAACCTAAGGACCAACCATGACTAGGAGCAATCCCGGGTCTACTTAGTGGTGAACACAGGAGTGCATTTTTCTCGACACATACAAAGGTTTTGAATAATTTTGTAAGTGTGAAAGACCATGGTTCTTTGGAGGGAATATGTTAGGAGGAGGTGAATATTGATCTGGTTTTTGAAAGAACAAGAAAATTTTGAGCAACAGAAGGAGTAGAGAGGGTGCTTCAGGTAAAGAGAACAACATGGACAAGGCAAAGAGATTAAAAATGATCCTAGCATGTTAGAGCACAATTAATACATCAATTAGGATTGTGTTCAGTTGCAATCAAGAAAATATCCAAGTAGCAATAGCTTAAATAGAGGTTAAACTCCTATAGTAAGAAATCTAAAAGTTGGCAGTTGCTGCTGCAGATTCGGTCACTCAAAAATGCCAGAGATGGCATTTCTGACACTTTTGTAGCCTTTCCGTCATGCTGATCCCAAAAGGGCTGCTTAGCTCCAGCCATCACGTCTATATTTGCAGTGAAGATAGAAGACAGAGAGAAGGTGATGCCAGTTCTTTTAGTTTAAGTAGCTTCAAAAGCAGAGCTCCAAACAAAAACTTTGAGTGCACATAGTTTATTTGGTAACTGATCCCTGGATGCACAAGAAGAAGCAAGGAGAATGAGAGAGTAAAGACGAGAATGACAACATAAAGTCATGTTAAAAAGGTTGCTGCCCGGGGCCCCAGATAACTGTACATAATGCCTCCCAGGAGTGTACCCCCAAAGGACAGGTAACTGGAGCATCTATCCACTGGGCCATGTTCTCCATCAACTGAGGGTCGATCCCAAAGGCATGAATCCCACACTTCCAGGTTTTGTTTTTTGTGCAGGCACAGTGGGCTTTCATAATGTCAGAGAAGGCCCTGGAGCAGACAGCAGGAAGATGCACAGCACATACTTGAGATTGGATGCTGTCTTGCATGAGGTGAGTTGGAACACACGGAACTGTCCACCACAGCTGTGACCGAAGTCAGAGGTGATTAGACTGTGGGCATGGGACACAGGGCACGCCACAGCCATCTGCCACATCAACAGACCTCCCAGTGTCTTATTGCTGGCAGAAGGAGAGGCTGAGAAATGAACATTTTAGCTCTTCCAGACTCTAGAATAGAAGCAGAGTGGGGAGAAAAGGATTGGAAAGGGCTGTTAACAGAGCAAAAAATATATAAGATTTCAGATTCACTAAGGACATGTTAGATTAGATCACCTACTCTGAATGCATCATTTTACAAATGAGAAAGGAACTGAGTCCTGGGTAGAGTGAGTAACTTGCCTGCCCCAATCCTGTAGTTGGAGTAGAGCTAGGGTTTGAAGCAAGTCTTCCAGGTTTGGGTTTGGAGATCTCTCCACCTCTCCATAATAACCCTCTTAGGCTGCAAAAGAATGTGTTGGCTAAAAATCTGTTTTAAAGAAGAAAATAAAAAAGCTCCTGCATAACTAAGGTGGGCTCTGTTGTCACAAGGCCTGGAACAATAAACCTAGGCATTTGGACTTGGTCTGAGGGACAATGGGGAGCCATTGTCGAATCTTAAACAGGATCATGGCAATTTCAGTTGCTTGTAGGTAGATATTATATAAATATAAGAGGTTATTTCTCTGTTGATTATGGCTGCTGATTCAGCCAAGGGGAAATGGAGTTCTGGGCAGGCTTGTACCTCCAGCAGTGACTGCAGGTGCTGTCAAGAGAAGGTGCAGGCTGCTGTCTGACATTCTCAAAAGGCCCCTGCTCTCCTGAGAATGGCTTGATGCTTATTGCTAATAACAAGGCTGGCAGCCGGCTGCAGCTTTCACTCAAAATTCTCCGGCTTTCAGTAATCAAAGCCAGGCCTGGGTTGTTCCTTGGCCCTAGACTGCAAAAGGAATTTCCTTTATTTTTGAACATGGAGAGAATAAAAAGAAGTACAAGTTGTTTTATAAGACAAGTGGGGCAGCAATTTGAAATAGGCATTTAGGCATCTCTTAGGGATTAACATCGGGACTCATTTAAGGGCTTGGAGTGTTAATAAGGATGAGATGTATTTATTTTTCCCTGGGTTCTTTTTTAAGAATCCCTGGGCAGTGTTCTGGAATTGATCTATATTGGCTCAAATTTCACACACACCCCCATTTTCCATGCGGACTCTCCCACCCCTCCTTTCGACTGAGTTGTGCCTCCTATTAACTTGGAGAAAATGCCCCAACCAGGGTGCACAATTGGGCATAACTGGTACCCAGAAATACTGTTCATTGGGTTGAGGCAGCTCAGAAAACAAAATGGCCTTCTTTTGCCTAGGGAATCTGGTTTGAAAATTGTACATTAAGTTACACTTCTAATTGAAATGAATTTGATGGTTTCAGAACAGCCCCCAGTGATCCCAGCCCACATCATAAAAACCACCATAGGCAAATTGGCACCATTCAGCCTTGGCTCAAACAGGCTAGGGAGTAAAAGAAGATGTAAACTGAATTTGTGGTTGTTTTTATCTTCAGATAGACAGGCTGGGGGCTGGGGTTGGGGGAGCTTCCAGAGGGGAATTCTCGGAGTGGATTACATCATTTTCCTGACAGTCTGCGAGGCAGTGGGGTATAGAAGAAAAGCACTAGATTAAGAGTCTACCCTTGTCTCAGACAGTAATTCATGTTTCATTCTTGGGTAAGTCATTACATTTTTTCATGCCTCAGTTTCCTTGTCTGCAAAATGAGAATATTAAAATCTCCTTGGCTCATGGTTGGTATTGGGCCCAGGCAATGATGGTTGAATGGTTTACCTAATGGACTGAAGAAGCCCTCAGAATCTAGGGCTTCTGATTGCTTGGCTCGTGTTCACCCCACCAGCTGACATCCAAAGGACAAGATGCTTGTCTGTCTTCCCAGGAAACTTGGCTGGGAGGTTCAATGAGCTCAAAGCAAAGGACAATGACAAGACAAGGAAGGTACTAAAGGGTGGACATTGACTTGTCACCAAGGCACTCTGAGACACCTCATTATTCACATCAGTTCCTTATTCATCTCAGGCACATCTACCTAAGCAACAACACACATGTATTTTGTACCAACTATGAAAGATGCCAGTTTTGTAATGCACATTCGTGCCAGGCACCCTGCTAGGAGATTCAAACTTTCCTCTCTGCAACCATGTCAGGTAGATTTTAATACTCCCATTTTATAAATAAGAAAAGTGAGGCACAGGAAGATCACACAGCTTAGTCACACAGCAGTATGTTATTGATTGGAAATGTCATATGCCACAGCTGGTCTTCCCACTCCACTGCGTTTTCAATCACTGTTCTAAGGGGAAAAGATGAAAATGAAGAAGACCCAATCCTCACTTTCAAGAAATTCGTAGTCTAGTCATATACCTGCACAGGAATATCTGTGCACAAGCAGAATAAAGGTCTGAGGGAGAGGAAAGAGACGTTATTAGTCAGCTATTGCTGCTGTAACAAAGAACCCCACACCTCAATGATTAGAAAACAACAATTCTTGCTTACTTATGTTCGGGTTGACCATGGGTTGGCTTACGTGGCATGGGCCCCACTGAGCAACTTTGGTTTTGGCTGCAGATCTGCTGGGCTTGGGTCCGCACTGTGGAATGGGCTCAGGTCAGCTAGTCATGGACCCACAAGTATGAGTGGCCATTTCCAGGGGAGAACAGTCCCCATTGATCCCAGCCCGTAATCTCATGGTGCTGGCAGAGACACAAGAGGTAAAGCACAGCCACGTAAGCACATGGCAAGGTGCTGCTTGGTTCATTTCTACTAACATCCCATTGGCTGAAGCATGTCATATGGCCACGCTCCAAAGTTAGGGGACAGAGCAAAGGGTAGAGAGGGATACAGAAGGGGTGAAGAATTGTGTCCAATAATCTAATCCACACCAGAAGGCTTCAGTTTATACAGTAAAGTATCTGCATATTAATTTGAAATGATAAGCATGTATTATTTTTAAATTTAAAACTCCAATTTAAAAATACCATCAGCCTTCTCTATCCGCGAGTTTCTCATCCATGTATTCAACCAACCAGGGATTGTAAATGTTTAAAAATGAATTAAAATTAACAATAGAACAATACAAATATTACGAATTAGAAAAACAATACAGTATAACGGCCATTTACAACTGTCCCTTTGTAACCACAGGGATTGGTTCCAGGATCCCTGTGGATACCAAAAATCTCGATGCTCAAGTGCCTTATACAAAATGGTGTAGTATTTGCATACAACCTACACACATCTTCCCAGAGACTTTAAATCATGTCTAGTTACTTATAATCCCTAAGACAATGTAAATGTTATGTAAATAGTTGTTATAATGTATTGTTTTATAATTTGTATTATTTTTCATTATGATATTGTTATTTTTTACTGTTTCTTACAAATTATTTTAAATGTATTTTTGATCCATGGATTTAACTGTGGATACCGAGGGTTGACAGTATATAGCATTTACATTGTATTAGGTATTATACATAATCTAGGGATAATTTTAAGTATATGGAGGATAAGCATAGGTTATATGCAAATACTGTACCATTTTATATAAGAGACTTGAGCATCCAAGGATTTTTGTATTTGAAGGGGACCTGCAATACATTGTAAAAACCATCTCAGGGAGGTTAGAATGAACATACCCCAAGGTAATATTTCCTAACCCATCTCTTATATTGCCAATAAAAAAATTTACACACATACACACACAATACTACAATATAATGGTTGCTGTAACATAAGTGTGTTCCCAGTGCTATGGGAACGCATATGAGAGGCATTTTTCATTCATTCATTTATTCATTCAACAAATATCTACTTCATATTACTATGTGCATAGGCATTGGAAATGAAGAGAAAAACAAAATAGGACAGATCACTGTCATCGTGTAACTCAAAAGTCGAAAATAGGCTCTAAACATATACAACTGGAATGAATTAAAGGAGGGGTGGATGAAGCTATGGGAACAAATAAGATAAATAACTCATTTACATGAGGATTATTGCAAAGTCTCCTAGGGGTTGTGTTCCAATATCGTTTCCTTAATTATTAGTCAGAATACTAAATTTTAGCTGAACAATGGCTACCTCAGATAATGACAACAGTTTCCAACTTTCTTTGCTGCTGGCTATGGCCATTAAGTTTTGGGCAATAGCTATAAGTAGAAATGGTATATGCAATTTCCAGAAAGTGCCCTTCTTTCCCCCTTATCTTTCCTGTTGGCCAGAATATGAATGTGATAACTGGAATCAGGGTAGCTGTCTTGGATCACAAGTGACTTTGGGAATGGAGACCATAAGGGATGAAACAAGATAAAAGGAGCCTGGGTCACTGAAGACTTTTTGGAGCAAAATAGCCAAACCCACTCTGTGCTGCCTACCTCTGGGCATTTGTGTGAGCAAGAAACACACCTCTAACTTGTTTAAATCATTGTTATATTGAGCTTTTGTTACTTGCAGGTAAACTTATCCTAACAGATAAAGGAGTTCAGGGGCAGACCTCCCTACAAACGTGAGAATAAGCTGATACCTCAAAGGTGAGTGGACAAAGAGTGCAGGTTAATCTCTTCCAAGAAGAAAGAACAGCATATGCAAAGGCCCAGAGGTGGGGGAACATAGAAATTTAGGGCCGATACGAAGGGGAAAGAGGTAAAGGATGGCCATTATGAGCTTAGATCCCATTCAGTTACCCACATATTTGTTCCCTGCACCTCTCCTTTCCCCCTTTCTCCTTCCTCTCTTCCTTCTTCCCTCTCTCCCTTTATTTCTTTCCCCATCACTCCATCCCCTCTCCCTTTCCCTCTCTGCCTTCATCCCTCCTTCCCTCCCTATCTACCTTTTTCACTTTTTTTAGACAAATATTTATTGAGTACCCACTGTGTGCCAGGCACTGTAGTAGGCGCTGGATGCACACCCTCATAGAACTGGCAGTCTACTGGAGGAACAGATATCAATGGGAGAGGTGGGAGTAAGAGAAAGAGCATGTGTGGACTTCCTATGGCACATATGAGGAAGCACTGTCCAGATCCCCTCTCAGGGAAAGATTTGCTGCCCAACTATGAGAATTGCAGTTAGCTGACAGCCTGCAGCTGTTGGCTTCAGCAGGGTCAGCCTCAGCTTTTAAGCTGAGGTCACATCCCTCTCAGAGCGGCCCTGGGCCAGCAGCTGAGCAAGCCCAACAAAGGGCTGCTCTCATGGGCACCCTTTGCTCAGAGCTGCCACTAGGCTGACAGGAACTTTTCAAATCTGCATTGCCATCTTCCTGGATAATCCAGCCTTCTATAGGCCTCAAGGCAGGTGAGAGCTCGTCATAATCACTGGAGGAACCAAAGGAAGACCTAGCCTGTCTGGAGCACAGAGAGGGAAGGGAGAATTCTGGCAGTGAGACATGAACTACAACATCATGTGTGACTTAGGAGGAACTGGAGTTTTATCCTAAGTGCATTGAAATAACGCTGAGAGGTTTTTAAAATTCACTCCAACTGCTGCATGGATTGGAGAGGCCAGAATACCAGTTATGAGAAACTGGTATTCAAGGGAATAGCTGGAGTGGGCTGCTTCTAACTTGGTGGCTGCGGGAATGGAAAGCAGTGGAAGAGATGTCCTGGGAGTTTGTGGAGGGAGAATGAGCAGTACTTAGTAGCGACGGATTAGATCTTGGAGGAAGGAGGGTGATGGGAAGGAAGGTATCAAAGGTGAGCAACAGAGTAGAGGGATTTGCCCTTTTCTGAGATGATAACAGTTGCGCGTAAAGTAACAAATTCAGTGGTGAAAATCAAGAGCCTAACTGTGGATATGGAAGTTTTGAGACTATTGGATATGCAAACCTGGAGTTGAAGACTGCTCTGGCCAGGAGATAACAGGGAAGTTATCAACACGCCCAGGGTTCTAGATGCCCCGGGAGCATATTAGGAAGCTTAAGGAAATACCCCCTTCCCTCCAGGCTATCTTCTATTTCTTCTTACTTCTATGCGCCCAAAAGCATCTTCTTCTTCTTCTTTGTTTTTTTGTTTTGTTTTCCTTTGTTTCTTTTCCTTTTTTTTTTTTTTTTTTTTTTTTTTGACAGAGTCTCTCTGTTGCCGAGACTGGAGGGCAGTAGTGCAATCATGGCTCACTACTGCCTTAAATTCCTGGACTCAGGTGGTCCTCCTGCCTCAGCTGAGAAGCTGGAACGACAGGCTCATGGCACCACTCTCAGTTCATTTTTAATTTTTTTGTAGAGATGGGGTCTCGTTCTGTTGTCCAGGCTGATCTTGAACTTCTGGCCTCAAGTAATCCTCCTGCCTCAACCTCCTAAAGTGCTAGGATTACAGGGAGGACCCAGTGCACCCAGCCCCCAAAGCTTCTGAAGACTTATTTCATTCCAGGGAATCTTCTCAGGTAGAGAGGAGACAGAGGGTGCTGAGAGATGTCTGTGTGCTCCCTACTCCCATCCTTAGCTTTGCCCTTAAACCAAAATACACTTTTGTATGATGAGCCGTTTGAGTAATTGGTGCACTCTACCACCCTTATAGATAAGACTCTCTCTGTCCTTAGGATCGACTGCTTCTGAGGAGGAAGGTGTGCCTGCTCCAAGACAGCCCAGGGACTTGGGAAGGTTGTCCTTCTGCCTGCCTAACCCTAAAATGCTCCCCATAAAACACTCTGCCTGCTAATATCTAGACTGCACATCACAGATATGCAGTAAACGTGTGTTGAATGTATAAAGTCATTTTATCATTTGGTTGCCTGAACAGTGTGTCTGTCATAAAGCCCATCTCTTCGATTTTGCCTTTCAGCATAGATGAAAACAAGCTGGCCATTATTTTCCAGGCAAGCCCTTGTCAAATAAACGTTCCTCATAGAGATGTAGCTTGTTGCAGAGTGAAAAGCGTGGGAAGAGAGCCCCATCTTTCTCATCTGTATAAAACAGGATGACAATCTCCACACCACACACTTTACAACTGAGTTGGTATGAAGAGCTAACAAAAGTCCTCAGCCTAACAGTGCTTTGGGCTTTACAGAGAGACAGTGGGGTGACACACCATTAAGCTCTACTCCAACCCAAATCTGATTTGTTGAGTGGAATAATCCCAGTTCCCCTCATTTTTCCTTAGATATGACATTTTGCAGCAAAACATTTGATGCCTGCAGGCTTTGGGAACTGGCAGTGATTCACAGACAACATGCAGGATGCTGGACATTGGTCAAACTTTGGCCCTGCACACCTTCTCCCACTACCAGTTATGCTGGTGAGGAATTTCCTCTTTCCCATTGCGTTATGTGGGTGGGTGGGATGGTACCCAAGGGGCCTGACCACTCCCCGTGGAAGCCAAAGAGGGCTCTCCTTCACTAGCCTCATCCAGCAAAGGGCAGCTATGTGACCTCATCTTCTGGGAGGACCTTGAGCAGTGAGCAGAGCGACACACAGCCAGAAGACAGTTTGCAGGACACTCCTTTGCCCCAAGAGCATTGTCCTGCACCAGCCCCTATAGTGCCTGCCACACAGCTGGGCTCCCACCCGGTGTTCCTGCCTCCCTGTCATTTATCTAAGCTCCCAATACCATCCTTTAACAGCCCCTTTTGCCCAAGGTAGCCAAGAGGCAGTTTCTGTCACTTTTGCCCCCCAAATTTCAAACAGATACAGGCAATTTCTGAAAGGGGTACTATGTTATCATTAATATCCAGCATCGCTGAAGAGAAGGATTAATTAGTGACAACCTTCTTACTTCACCTATCACTGGGGCAGTCCACAGAGGATTTATCCCTGAACCACTAATGAATTTTCCAACTGTCACAAAACAATGCAAATAAGTAAGATCCACATCTGCTGAACACCATCATGAGGTCAAACCATGGGTAAATAAATACTTGCTTCAAGGAGAGGGTAAATCCTAAGGTGAGGAGTGACAGGGCTTTGTTTGCATAAACCCAGCAAGGTATTATGGGTAGGATATTAATTAAATCATGCTCCTGGGCCTCACAGATCCCCAGCTCCACGGCTTCAGCTTGTTGACAAACTGAACACAGGGCCCCCAGAGAGACCACTAACATTTTGATGAACAGGGTTTGTTGGGGGTGATATTTCCTAACTAGCATTTTAATATAATTTTTGACGCTTCATCTGAGCAACCTGGAAAGAATATTCAGATAAAAGAAAGGGACAAACATCAAATTTCCAAGAGAAGAAACTACCATCTAATGTTAATCCACTGGAATTAATTCCTGGGAATAATTTCTTGCTACCTTCACCCCACCCCAGGCCTTCCTGAGACCCCCTTTTTTACTCCTCTTCCTAAAGCACACCCACCTGGGAGAACATCTCTGAATTACATCGAGGCTGCCTCAGGTTCAAATGAAGTTTCAATGATTTTGATAATCTTCCCAAGACCCTGTAAGTCTTTCCTTTTTGTTCTTCTTCCTTTTAGAAGAAATTAACCTGATGGCAGGTACTGTCTTCAGGGAAAGGGCTTTTATTTTCAGATTAAAATAAAAGATCTCATCTCAGCTGGAATGGAAGACTGGTCATGAAAAGACCCTCTGTGGCCAGCAGAAGTATGCGCTGTCTGAGAGATGCTGACCAAGAACGTTCAAGCTCCTTGTAATTGGTCTACCATTCCAACCATTCCCATCTTCATTTGCACTACACGGTTCAAAATTTCATGCTTCGTTTGAAGATTATAAAGCCTCTTTTATCTGAGAATATGCAGACAAATATGAACCAATTAATGTTCCTACCAGCCCCCTGGGAGTGTGCAATTGTCCTATGACCCACTAGCTTCCTGGGCATTCCCTGACATTGCACTGCTGCCCAGTATCAGGCATCTTTGCTACTCCTCCCTCCCCTCACCACCCCCAATCAGCAACTGTCAACCCTGTTTCCTCCAAAATGCTATTAGAATCTGCCCACTTCACACCATCTCTGCCATTTCCAGCTGGTTGCTTGCATTGACTATGGAAACGGACCTCTCACTTCTTCTCTTGTCCCTTCCAATCTAATTACCCAATTCTCTACCCAACAGGCAGAGGGAAATTACTAAGACATAAATCTGAAGAAATCACTTTTTACCTGCAATGAGTCTCTCGTCTAAACCCCCTCCCTACTATTCCCATCCTCCCCTGCCTGACTTTTGGTTTCTCAAACACACCAAGATCTCTCCTGCCTCAAAGCCTTTGCACATACAGTTCCCTTTTCTAACACTTGGACAGGAAGGTAACCAATTATGGATGATGTTCTCCATGAGCTAAAGTCTGAAGAGTTGTTTTAAGTCTCTGAGTTTTAAGGTAGTTTCTTATGCATCTTCATTGTGGCAACAACAGCATCAATCACTCCTTCTAATAAGAGCACATGGATTTTATTTTAGAGATCTACCTCCTCCACCCTTCATCCTCATGATTCTGGTGAGGATGACTCCACTCCTGGGGTGCGGGGTTGGGGGCTCATCCTCCAGACATAGCCAATCAGAGCATTCTATCCCTCTAGCCAGAGGAGCTGGGTCAGACTCTATGTGTGACCCAAGCTAGGTCAACAAGATATATAATCCCGGAAATTTCCCTAGAAACGATTAGAGAGAAGAAAAAGTCTTTCTAACAGAGTTTCTGTGCTCCTAGGTGAGAAGACTACAGCTGCCACCGGGAAGAAAGAGCCTGCCTAGAAATTAGAGGGCAACGAAACTGAAAGGAAAGACACAGAAGTCTGATGGCATCGACTGAGTGCCTGGGCCCAGCTATTCCTGATGATTTACCCCTGGACTTTCCAACTTTATACACCGACACATTCTCTTTTTTCTTAAGTTATTTAGATGCGGTTTTCAAGTCACTCGTGACTTCAAAACTCCTGAGTTTTGAACTCTAGTTCAGCCCCTACATTGTACTCCTGTCTTCAACTGTGTGTACCGTAAGTCCTTGCCTTAATTTTCTACCTATTTCTCTTGTGCTTCCGAGTCTGTAGCCTTATCTTTAGGGCCAGCCAATCCCTTCCCTCTTTCTAGAAATCAAATAGGAGGCAACAGTACCTTTCAGAAAACAAGAATGGAATCTCAAAGTCCCAGCATTTTTATACTTTTCCCATGATCAGTCTGCAACATTAAGACAAGGGAAAGTTTGAGCAAGGCAAATAGCATGATCTGGATGTGGCAGGAAAAAAAATGGGACAGACTCTCTGTTCTAGTGCTTTGAAAATCTGTTGGTTGTAAGATCTGGAGAAGTAACTCAAGTTCCAAGAAATGTCACTGAACAAATTGTACAATGTATGGAGCTGCCTAATGTTTCATCTGTTTGGATGAAATGGTTGTCTTTAAATAAGCTTGGTGCAAAGTTTCTAATAACCACTGTTTTTCAGCATGTCTCAGAGCTCATGTTGCTAATCAAGCAAGGTTAGCTTATTTTTATTGAGTAAAGATGTGTTAATAAAAAGAATGGTTTTGCATTTTAAGCAAAATGGATGGATGGATGAATGAATGAATTCTAAGTAAATAAATAAAACCTTTAAGTGACTGTTTCTCTTTCAGATAAGTCATTGATGGGAGCTATGTACTGATTATGATGATGCTGCCATTGCTCTCAACATTCCTTCAATTCCTACTTTGAAAGGCAACCCTCATTAGGTTGTACAAATTCTAGTTTGGTGGCTAATTAAGCCATGATACCAGTTTGAGATTTTTTAAAATCTTCCTTCTCATCTCTCCCTCTCCGAGTGTTTGAGGATGCCTGATCTTAGTAATAGAGTAATTCATGTTGGCAGGTGTCACTTAAGCCCCTGTAGATTGCTTGTAACTTCCTGACACAATCTGAAGTTAGCCCATTCTGTCCTTCTCCTGCTGGATATCATCTACATTCTTAAATCTTAATGATGTAAAATTATTCTACATTTTTAATGATCCGTTTCTCAAGTCACAATCTGACTTGATATAAAAGTCGTTTCCTCCAAACCATTAGCAATACAAGAGGTATATAGGAATTTGACTTATTTACAACTCTGTACTATTCTTTCTAAACAGCTTCCAAGGAATACAAATGCACTACATATTGGTTACTAAAAAATGTTTGGGAATTGGATTCTTTAAATATTATGAAGAAACAGCTGATTTCAGGACTGGGGCTAGGAAAGCACAGCATGAGCCTAGAATTTTTTGCTGCACCACAAGGATGCACTGAAAGAATGACAGGGAGATGTCAAAAGGACACAGGAGCCAGCCTGACCAGGATCTTTCTGGACATACTTAGGACAATTTGAACATCAAAATAAGTAATGACAGGAGGGAATTATTATTAAATTGAATTAAAATTGAATTCAAAAATTCATGAGTCCATACTGACATAGACAAACAAAGCAAAATAACAAACAGGGGAGAAGGAAAAGTTCTTCTTCACATGGAATATCAGCCAATAAATTTACAAGAAATTATAGCTTAAAAAAAATCACCATTTTGCAATCATCAGAGGAATGATTGATTCATGTGAGAATCCTCAATGGATAATAAAAACTATTGGGTGAAAGTTTGCTGGGAAACCTGATAGTTACACAATTTTGACATATATCTTCATCATTACTAATTAATTATAAAAGTTAAAATGATACTATTACAATGGAGTAATCTGGCAGACATTTCCTTAACAAGGGATCAAAGTTAACACTTTTAATACCGGGACAAACTGATACAATGTGCCTCCTGACAGGATGCACTGAGAACACAACACTCCTTCTGAGATGCTTCTGCCAAATAGCCACAATGTGAACTAATCATGAGGAAGTATTCTACAAACTTGCGTCGCTAGACATTCTACAAAATTACTATCCAGAATTCTTATTTGTCATGAAAGACAACGAAAGGCTAAGGCACTGTTTCAGATTAAATGAAATTAAAAAGATGTAGTTAAATGCAATGTGTGCTCATGGACTGGTTCTTAGATTAGGAACCAAAAAAAAAAAAAAAAAATATGTACAGAAGGCATTACGCAACAAGTGGCAAATTTTGAATATGGATTGTAGATTAAATAATAAGATTGTATCAAGGTTAGATTTTCTGAATTTGATTATTATACTGTGGCTTTAGAAGAAAATGCCCTTGTCCCTAGGAGATACACACTAAAGTACTTAGGATAAAGAGTCCTGATATGTGCTATTTTCTGTCATCAAAATAATAATGATAATAATAACACATATATGTATGTGTAATGTATATATGTATATGTTTATGTGTATAGAGAAAGAATTACGGAAATATGGCCAAATGTTGGCCATAGGTGAATCTAGGTGAAGAATACATGGAAATTCATTCTACTACTCTTGCAAATTATCTGCAAGTTTGATTTTTTTCTCAAAATGAAAGCATATGCACACACACGCAGAAGTGCAAAAGCTCCCCATCAGACAGACGCAAGGCACCACTCCATTAAGGCAGGCAGTGACCTGCTAATGATCTATACCAACCCTCACCTATATGGTACCCACTAGCCACATTTGTGACTATCTACATTTAAGCTTACATGAATTAAAATTGAATACAATTTAAAATTCACGTTTTCAGCCTCACTAGGCACATTTCAAGTGTCCAATAGCCACATGTGATGAGTGGTCACTATCCCAGACAGCACAGACATCAAATGTTTCCATCATCTCAGAAAGTTCTATTAGATAAGACTGAGAGGGAAAGAGCACAATCTGCCTTTGTCATTTAGTAAATGACTTGGGCAAATTTCTTCACCTCTCTGAGCTCCCTTTTCCTTAGCTGTATGATGAGGATAATCATAGCTGCCTCACAATAGTTTTGTGTGAGAGAGAATTTAGGGAGCCCCTGTGTGTAGAAATGCCGAAAACAGGCCAGTGCTCTACTCCTTGCTTCCTGGACTCCCCAGAAGGAAGCTGACTCCTCATCCCTCAACCTGGAGAACTGGTTCAGCTCCTCTTTTCCCCAGAATCCTTTCCCTGCTACCGACCCATCGTCTTTCTCTCAAAGCTGTTGTAACTGTGTTGTTCTCACCTGTTTTGCCCAAGACAGATTCCCCAGTCCTCCCCATCAGTGTTTGGCATTTGTTCTGGGCATTCTATTAGCAATGCCCAGCCCCAGTCCTGGACTTCCTGCTGTTTCTATTGCATCTCCCTAACTCTTACATCCACCCCAACTCAGTGTTGTTGGCCTTCCTCAGCAACCAGGAATCTAAATCACCCTCCACCCCACTGCAACCTATGGATGACTGAGCCTTGGTTCTTGATGGTGCTGCAGACACCTTGAGGTGTGGCCATGACATTCACTCAGCCCTAGGCCTGGTAGCAGCAACTTTCCCTGATAAGGTCCCCAAATTGACTCTCAGTTGTCCCCATTAGGGCCTGTGGAATTTATGACTTCCATACACAGCACCAGGAAGTTGAGGACGGCTCCACGTGCTAACTCAGTCTCTTTGCCCTCTCTCTGCCTGTGGCAGATTGTATTTTCCAAAAACGACTGCACCAAAATATCCCACCCCATGTGATCTTTTTCTTAAATGTGAAGTTCACACTAATTCTTCAAGAAATGGGGACTCTGTTTTCACCTGCTGGATCTTGGCAGGCTTGTAATTATAGTGGTTATGACTTTAGTGATACTGTATGACTTCTAAGACCATAAAAAGACAATACAGCTTCCAACTGGTCCTATTGAAAAAGTTATTCTTGGAACCAAGCGACTGTGTTGTGAGAAAACCCAGCCCACATGGGAAGGTCACATATAGGGGTAACAGTCCCCACTGAGCCCCAGCCAATAGCCGGCATCAACTGCAAGACATGTAAGTAAGTGAACCCTCAGATGATTCCAGCCCCCAGCCTTTGAGTTGCCCCAACTGATGCTTTGTGGAACAGAGAAAAGTTTTCCCCACTGAGCTCTGCCCAGATTTCACATTTATGGTCAAAATCAATATGGTCCTTACTTTAAGTCACTAAATTTGGGGATGCTTTCTTTACATAACAGTAGGTAGTTAGAACACTGCCTGATCAAACTGCACTGCCACTTTTACTTGGCTGCTAGCTATACGTCTATAGCCGGGCATCATGGGGCCACCGTGTCTGGCAGTTCCCACATCCGAGTTCCAAATGCAGAGCACAAAAGTCCCACTGTCACTGATCTTCCCTTCCACTTCCAGCATCTCAGCCTAGTGTGAGGAAGCAAGAGTCGAACCATGTGCTTCCCCTGTCAGGGCAGATGGTTCTCTTCCTGTGGAAGGAATTCCCTCTACATAAAAGCCTCTTTCAGCCAGATGTGGTGGCTCATGTCTGTAATCCCAGCACTTTGGGAGGCGAGGTGGGCAGATCACCTGAGGTCAGGAGTTTGAGACCAGCCTGGCCAACATGGTGAAACCCCGTCTCTACTAAAAATACAAAAATCAGCTGGGCATGGTGGTGGGCGCCTGTAATTCCAGCTATTCAGGAGGCTGAGGCAGGAGAATCACTTGAACTCAGGAGGTGGAGGTTGCTGTGAGCTGAGATCACGCCACTGCACTCCAGCCTGGGTGACAGAGTGGGACTCAGTCTCAAAAAAAAAAAAAAAAAAAAAAGCCATTTTATTCCCAAGAAAGCACACACCTTTCCCCCTTCATTGGGGCCTTAATGGCAGATGGGACTCTGGGAGAGATATTGACATATGCATAAAAGTAGGTCCAAAAATACTTAACCTCTACACAAGAATTCAAATAAGCTGTTGACCTTATGAGAGAATCACAATGATGGACACCTTCAAAGGAAGGAGAAGCACCATGGAGGGCAGAGGAGAAAGACCATACCTGCTTGACTTGGTGTGAGAGGCATTCTGGATGTTATTGACATCGTATAATAGACAGATGACAAGCATAGAAGCTCAGACTCCCAAAATGCCTTAATCTTATTGCCTGGCTAAGATCTATTTATAATATTTTCTCCACATGCAGAAAGAACACTTTCTTCACCTTTCATTCCATTTCCATATGTTTAATTTTCCTCACCTGCAGGAAGCCCAGATCTGTGGAAGCTCCTCCCTTGAAATAAATTTGCAATAATTTTATCATTCCTCACAACAAGTCCATCCTCACAGTAAGCTATCCTTTGACATTTATAAGGACGTGGATTTAACCATAAGCAATCCTATTTACATAGTCTCACTCATGTTCTTTGTCATTATAATTGCTAATAACACTATGTTTTAGAATTGGTAGAATGCTTCAATATCAGCGTAGTAGACACTTATTGGTGTGTCTGCCCAGTTCCTATTCTTTAAAAATTGTCCATGTCATGCATAAGGTTTGCTTCCGTCATACATAATACCCATGTTTTTGCCATATGTCTCTACTTTCCTGACCATAGATGACTTGCCCGGGGGCAAACACATGATAAAAACTGAGTGAGATTCTCTGTCTTCAAAATATGAATGGAGATATCCAGAAACTGTAAGTTAATTGTTGAGTTGCATTAATAGCAGCATTTTGGTGGGAAGTTTTATTGTAGATGAGACAGTGAGCTCTGATGTCCAGGCCATTGTTGGGGAACCAAGCTGTGGTCCTAAATGACTACCCAAAGTGTTGGTGTAGTCTCCTTTCCCATGATGCATACTAATAATAGAGATGACCACAGGTTGGCACATGACCCGTCTGAGTTTGGGTTCCCCCAAAAGCAGATCCTGAGACAGGACTTTGAATGCAAATAGTTTATTTAGGAAAGACCAATAAGGAAATGAGGAAGTATATTCATCAAGTTTCTTCAGTGAAACAGAATAGGATGTTTGTATGTAGAGCTAGAGATACAGAGAGAGACAGAGATAGAGATAGAGACCGATTTATTTTAAGGAATTAGCTTACATGATTGTGGGTCCTGGCAAGTATAAAATCTTCTGGGCAGGCTGACAGGCTGGAGACCCAGGGAAGTGCTGATGTTGCTGTCTGGACTTGCCATAATGCAAGTTGGAAGGCAATCTGGACGCACATTCCTTCTTCCTCTGGTGACCTCAGGATTTTTTAAACCATCATCTGGTTGGATGAGGCCCATCCAAATAACGGGTTTCCCATTATGAAGGGTAATCTGCCTTACTCACAGTCTACTGATTTAAATATTTATCTCAATCAAAAAAAAAAAAATACCTTCACAAAACCATTCAGAGTAGTGTTTGTCCAAAAACTGGGTACTACAGAATAGCCAAATTGACATATAAAAGTAACCATCACAGGAAGTGAGGCAAGGAAGGAAAGACCACCAATAAAGGGTACATTATCAAGCAGGTTATCACTACAGGCAAGTGGACCATAATCACACTAGGGAACTCTGGGAGACAATGTAGAAAATACATCTTAGATTCATTCTACCTGAAGGGCAAGAGACCTGGGATATTTATCCACCCACTCCTGATGGTCATTGGTTGAGGGTTGCTCTGGGGAACAGGTATCAGTCCTGCAAGCCTCCAGTCCTACTGCAGGCATAGTGGGCTACAGCAGCCAGAGAAAGCCCACAGATAATGAGACTCAGCTGCCTGCAATCAGAAATCAGGCTGGCATGCACAGGGCTGGTAAATGCTAAGGGGAATGTGGGTGGGGTACTCACAGCATCAGCTACATTGTCACAATCCAGAGAAAGATGATCTTTTTGACGTTAGATAATAATTAAAGAGACAAGGACCCCTCTGCATCATTTAATTGAAAATGTGTTACTCTGTACTCACTCTCTTTGTTCTTAAGATCTCACAGACCTGTTGGCAAGTATACTCCAGGAGAGCAGGAGGAGACAGCCTGAGAGAAGAGAAGCAGCTGAGGTCTTTGGTTCTCACAAGTATCTATCTCCTTGCCTCACACTCAATGGCTTTTTCCAAGCTCATTCAACATGTAAATTGAGAGACAGAATAGAATTGTGCCCAACACTGCCTACCCACTACCCACTATTGATTTGCTCCTTCTCACACTAATAGAACCCCCATTACGTCTGGTGTGATGATGTACTTAGTTAAACTACTTCTTCGCAAACTCTCTTGCATTTATACACAAGCACGTGACCCAATTTTGCTCAGAGAGACGTAGGTGAAATTGCTGAGTACTCCTCCCAGGAAAGGTTTTTGGTTTTGTTTTGTTTAAGGGAAAGACCTGGCAGAAGTGAACCCTTTCTTTTCCTTAACTCTTATCCTATTATTTTGCCTGGGACATGGTCACAATGTCGAGAGGTGGAGTAGCCACTATCTGGCCATGTGAGGTTGGCAGAACCAGAAGTGAAAAGCAGTCTATATGCCCGAATTCCCTGAGCAAATGCATCAGGACTAGGCTGCCTATTTCAAAACTTCTTATTTATAGAAGAAAAAGTCTTTTGTACTTAAGCTCTTGGAGTCTGGTTTTGTTCTATGCAGCCAAATGTAATCCAGACTGATGGAAAGTATTTGGAAGAATGCACAGCTAATTAATTGCAATTATTATTTATATTATTTCTCTACAACTCCTGCTAGATTATAAGCTTCATGAAGGCAATCATTGTGTTTGTTTACTACTATATCACTAATATTGGGCACTGTAGACATTCAGTAAATTCTTGTTGAATGAATGAATAAATGAACAAAGAATGGTACTCATCTTTGACTGCTTAATGTACATTGTTTAGTTTCTCCAGTGAGATTATTCATCAGGTGCTGAGACCCAGTCTTCTTTGGCATCCTTCAAAGCACACATCACAATGGCAAAACATATCTGAATGAAAGAATGATCGATGGTCTTGAGCTTGAATCCCAGCTCAGTCACTTATCAGCTGTGTCACCTTGGGCAAGTCACTTACTCTTTCTGTGCTTATTTCCTCTTCTTTAAAGTGGGAAGAACACTTACTTCACAGAGTTGTTGTGGGGATAGGAGCAATACATATGTCTCAGATTGGGTACCCTAAAAAGCAGAGGACTTGGTCGTGGGTAGTTTCCTTGGGGGGTAAGCTCAAGGAGCTAAGAGAGAGAAACAGGGGACAGAAGAGAAGTCATAGTACAAATGGGTTACTGAAGTCTTTGATATAGGCAATGGGGGCTTGATGTGACTCTGAATTCACACAGATGGGTCCATCTCTGCTGCTGTGGATACCAAAGTTTCTCCAAGATGCAACTTGGGGCCCCAAAGCATCTGCTATTGTGTGTAAAGTGCCTGACCCCTTATAGCCATCAAAATGGCCAAAACTAAAAAGGTGAACATACCAAGTGTTGATGAAGATGTGGGAGGGGAGTACTCATGCATGGCTGTGAGGTGTGTAACGAGTGCAGGCTTTTTAAAAAGCAATCTGGCTTGTCTCAGTGAAATTTAGTTGGTACCTACCCTATGATCTAGTAACCTCCCACATCCCAGGCATAAAGCTTAGAGGAACTAACTCATGCACAGGTTTATAAGGACATCTTTATGCGGATGTTCACTGAGCTTGTTGGTGACAACCTGGAGGAAAGTTGGATACAACCTGAGTGTCCATCCTTAAAGGAATGGATAAGGAAAGTAAGGTGGATGTACCTTATGAAATACCATGCAGCAGCAAAAAGCAACACACAAAATGGATATACAACAATGGCAACAGTTCTTCATGATAATGCATTGAGTGAAATAAAAGGTAAGAAAATGAATGAGATTTGTAACATGATGCCAGCTATGGAAACTAAAATCCCACTCACAAAAAGGCTTTGCCTATTTGACACAGATGCCTGCATATATCAGGACATATACCAAAGACACAGAGGGGATGCTTGTATGGTGAGGGGTGGGCAGGAAGGTGAGGATTGGGGATGATGGAGGTAGGGTGGGGGTGGGAGAGGAAATAAAACACAAGCAGTGCCTTACATAGACCAGGATTTATTATGTGCTATGAACTGAGGGGTATGATTAATCACTTCCTTGTGCCAGAAAGGCTAAATAGGTTTTTTAAAGTAAATAAAGTGCCTAGAACACAGTAGGTGTTCAATAAATGGTTGCTGAAAATGTGACTGAAGGGACAATTGTGCAATTTCCCACAAAGACCTGCCATGTTCCCTAGAAATTAGAAGACTGCAAAAGAATGACTTTCTCCACCTCATGCCTCATATCTGGGTGGGGGTTAATGTTGGGTGAGTGGACTCTGTCAATTTGGATGGGGAAAAATCATATTTATTTGCACTAACCTCTGACTGCAATTTAGCATGTCCACAGTTGCATTAGTGGTATCTATGAGTTTATCACAAAGAGAAATCATAAATATTTTTACATCACATTACAGTTGTTGCAGGTATCTTGAAATGTACTCAGCACTATATGGAAATTATAGTAGTTATTAGACTTGCCAGCAGATCATATTTAATGCATTAGTAAATGTGCATTTATCACATATCTGGCTTTTATTTTTTTATTACTGTATTTCAACATCATTAGTTTCCTTTGTGATTCTCTGTATTTTATTTCATGTGCTTAAGACTATTATTCTGAGAAAAGGTCTATAGGCTTTACCAGGTGCCAAAGGGGTTCAATGGCATGGCAAAGGTTAAGACTCACCCCTAAATAAGTTTTATCAGTACTTCTTTAAGTCACAAGGATTGGTGAGAAAATGCACTATTAGACTTTCCATTGCACCATCCTCACTGGCCAAGAAGGAGTTAAATGGTGTCCCCAGCGCTGTGCTGTCATCCAGCTGGTGTTGGTGCCAGAGCGGCTAGTGCCTGTCCTTCCTGTGGGGACAGGGGAGGAGAGGAGCAAAGGAAAAGAAAGAAAGGGGAGGGAAAAGGAGAAAAGAAACGAAAAGATAATTTCTCCTGCTTTTTCACATCACTGAATTGAACTTTGCTTGTAATAAAAGCATTATTAAATGGAAATGGCATCCTCATTATTTTGCATTTAGGTGATATTCAGAAACATGGTTCCAGTAATTATTTGTGCTGGGCAGGGCCATCACATTCTCTTTTCCTGAGTACAGTTGAACCAGCATGTCTTCTTCCAGGGCAGCCTTTCCCCAGGCTATGGAGAAATGTAAACAGTCTCTACTGTTTCTCCCTGCTTATCTCCATGAAACCAATAGGTACCCTTAATCAGGCCCAGAGTTCACACACTGGGCATGTGGTACCTGACACTTGATATAGAGAAATATTTCACCTCCATAATTTATAATGTTTTCATCAGAAGGCATCCCAGAGATAAAGGCTCTCTTCTTTATACACACCACAGCTAATAAGACCAGTGCTTAGTTTTGGTTCTCCCTGAGGCACACCCCTACACAGCATTCAAGTGCAGCTAGTTTATTTGGGAAATGCAGGAAATACCTGGAAGGACATGGAGCAGTGAGACAGGGAAGGGAGGGCAGACAATGACAGGTGCATTATCAATCCAGGTACCACAGTGGGTGACTGGGTCTTGATCTCCTGGGGAAGCTCTGGGAAAAGGCATAGAGCATGTGCCTCAGAGTTATCCCATCTAAAGGGTGAGGGAGCTGGGGTATTTATACACCAACCCCCATAGTCACTTCTTGTGAGCTGCTTCCAGGGGATATTACTTCCTCAGTGCTTCCAGCTTTCACAGGGAAAGCCACTTTTCACAGTTTTGAAAATGTTCTTGGGCACAGATCTGCAGACACTGGCTGTTGAGGGTTAGAGGGAGCCAACTGAATTGGGGAAGAAGGAGGGGTGCTGGTAAGGGGCTGATGGTATCTGCCTCAGACCTAATGTTGGTAAGCCATCTGCTGCTCTCCAGTGTAGCAACCTCTTCACCTCTCCCCATCTCAGTTTCTCCATCTCTGTAAGAGGCCAGGGCTCTTCAAAAGTTGCAAACCAAAGCCCTGAGGACCAAATGAGGTACTTGGGTGGGTTTTGTTTGTCCTTCATGGCTTTTAAAAAAATTTTAAATTGAATCAACTTCTCAAAATCATGAACTTTTGCATGAAAACATGACTATTTATGTTCTCTAGAAAAATATTTGGCAACACTAGACCCCAAACTAGATGATCCCCAATACCATATGGTTCTGAGAATCTAGACATTCCTCTTTTCTGCCAAAGTAAAATGGTTTAAGGGAAACCTTTCGTGGCTTGTGAGCAGATTCTCTCCCATCCCTGTTTTCTGAAAGGTTTTTGGTTCAGAGTGTTTTTGTTTGTTTATTTTGTGCATGGTTTGGGGGTTTTGTGGTTGCAATTTTTGTAGAAGAGAATGCAATTTTCTGCCTTTTCACATAGCTGGGGAGTGGGGAATTTGGTTTTAAAAAGTCCAGGTAGCCTCAGCCTGCCCTGCCAGGGTTTTAGAGCCAGTATGTTGTAGCATCAGCTGGCAAGCCGGCTGCTTGCAGGGAAGGCCCAGCCATCTGTTCCCGGAGACGGTGAGAGAGCCATCTTCCTTCCTCCACACCTGCCCCGAAACACAGGCCCAGAGACATTTTATAACCCAGGAACAGATCTCGTCTGTGCCAATTACAGGACCTCAAATTCCTCTGCCCTTTCCTGTATTCTCCATCGGCTCCTTGTTGGTTATCTCCAGCTCAAAGAATCTCTCCAGCTACTGGGTTCCAGCCAGAGGCCACCAACTGTGCCTATCAACAGAAGTGGGAGTCAAGGGCTCTCAGCCCCATTGCTGAGCTGCCCTGGGAGTCGGCAGCTGATGACACGGGCTGTCCCCTGATTGCCAATCTAGATGGCGCTTTGAAACATCCCATCCCCGGTGATCCCCTCAAAGGCAGCTGTGATTAGTTTAGTCTCCGAAGTCTTCGAGAAAAACCTCAGTGACTTTGAATAATAATAAGAAAGCCCATCTAAAAGCATAGAAAGTCTGAATCCAAAGGTCTTTTTGAACAAAATGAAGTTTTATTCATTTCACATGCATGAAATAAGGGCTAACAGGATGGTCAAGGAGCAACTTTGACTTAATGAATGGATAAGAATCATCGATTGGGTTACTGTCTTTTTTTTTTTTTTTTAACAACAGAAAATGGGTACTGTTAAAATGATTTTCAGATCTGTAGAAAAAATTTGAATTCTTGACCGAGCTGGGAGTTGCCTTTCAAAACGTGATTGAGAATATGGCTCTGCCATCAGCCAAACTGCTGAGGTTTTGAATCCAGGCTCTCCCGTTCATTAGCTGTGTGACCTTGGGCAGGCCTTGACCTCTCTGTGCCTCAAAGTAATCACCTGCAAAATGGAGAGAATAATAAGACCTTCCTCACAGGGTTGCTTTGAAGATTAAATGAGATATCCATGAAGAGCACTCCAGACAGTACCTCGTTCAGAGTCAGAACTCAGTAAATGTTATATATTATTGTTGTGTTATTATGAATGATTTTTTTTTTCAAGGATAGTGCCAAGATTCACATCAGTTCTAGTTCTCTGTGACAAAAAAAATGAATCCAAATTTCTGAATAGTGGGGTCTGAATTGATGAGCTCTTACCAGCATCTTGCTTTTCTCCGGGTCCTTGTCGCAGTAAATCTGATAAGAAATGCAGGGGGTGTGCTCTCAGCAGACAAAAGCCCGCGCTGGGGCTGCTCTGCATTGGCTGCTGGCCTGAGGTTGAGAGGAGGGCAAGCTTGCCCCGGTACAGCCGGCCTCTGTACAGTGCCCATGGGCCCAAGGAATTTGTGTATTCAGCTGTCCTCTCAGCACCTCCCTGCTCATTCGCAGGTGGAGGTGAAACATCAGAATTCAATTTTTTGTCATCTTGTGAAATTATGAGACTCCATTCCAGTTGCATTTGTATCATCAGAGCACAACGGACACGTGGGGTAATTGCTGTTGCTGGGTTACTCCTTGTAAGTTCAAACAGTTTCACATGCTGAATGACAATATATTTGCCGTGACCTGGGTAAATTAAAACAATGCTTCCTGCCTAGGTAGACTTTGACGTGATTCGGTCCATCTGCTTCTGATGAAGGTAATACTTCAGTAAAGCAAGAAATCCAAACACACAGTGCTACCTCGACGTTTGGGTTTCCTTCCTGTCTTCCTTCCCTCCCTCCCTCCTTTCCTCTCTCCTTTTCTTCCTCCTTCTCCCCTCCCTGTTTTCTTCCTCTTCTTCCTTTTTCCCCTTCCCTGTACCTTCCTTCATTTCCTCTATTCTTCCTTCCCCCTTCTTCCTCCCGCCTCCTTCCCTCCCTTCTTTCCTTCCTTTCTTCCATCTTTTGCTCCTTCCCCATTTTCTCCCTCCTTCTCCCTCTTCCTTATTTCCCTCCCTCCCTCTTTCCCTGTCTCCCTCTTTCCCTTCCCTTCTTCCTTCCATTCCTCTCTTCTTTCTTTGTCCTTCTTTCCCTTCTTCCTTTTCTCCCTTCCTCCCTCTTTTACTTTTACTCCCTCCCTTTTCCTTCCTTTCTTCTCTCCATCTCTTCCTCTTCCTTTCCTTCCCTAGCCCTTCCTTCCCTCCCTCTTTTTAACCTTCTTCTCTCTCTTCTTTTCTTCTCTCCTGCTTTCCTTTCTTTCCCTGTCATTTTTTTTTTTCCTAAGAGGAGAAACACCAGCTCTCAGCCACTCTGTGTTCTCGGCGCCAGACGCTATTCTCCATGTGTACACAAGTCTGAGTCCTGTGTCCAAACATAAGACAAAAACGTGATCAGGGCTGGGGAGAGAATGGGGGGTGGGGAGAGGACAGGACTTGACAGGTCTTCTGCATCCCAAGTCTCCAAGATGCAAAGGTAAAGTCAGGCTCTTTCCTTAAAGGTTACATTTCACATTTTAATTGCCTCACGTGGAGGTTGCTCCAAGCTGGGGTTCCCCTAGCCTGCTTGGCAGCCCTCCCAGCTAGCTGATGCTTAGGTTTCCTGCGGAATGCCTTGCCCCTCCCTCCAGCGCCATGAGAATTGGGGCAAGAACACAACAAATGCCAATGAGTCGAGCACTAAGTGAGGCTACTGTGCTAGAGGGATCTCATTCTAGCCCTTCATGCTTATACCGACTAGAGTAGATGCTTCTGCCAGTTACTGTTGCTATTTAACAAACCACCCTAAGACTTAGGGACTTAAAACAATGTTACTGTCTCTTAGGTTCTGTGAATTGAGTGGACTCAGCCAGCTGTTTTTCACTTGGGGTCTCTCCAGCCATCATAGCCAGGTGGTGGCTGGAGCTGGAGTCTTCTGGAGGTTCAACAAGGCTGGATGTCCATGATTTTTTCTTGCTTTTGTTTTCATTTTAGTCAGAAAAACATTTATCTTGGTATCATGTCTTTTTCAAAAGTAGGAGGATGCAATTCTAGACCAGTGGCTGGCTGCTGACTGGGAGCTGAGCTGGGGCTGTTCAGTAGAGTGCCTAAGCATGACCACTCCATAGGGCTCAGGCTTCTCTCAACATAGATACTGGGTTTTGAGACTGTCCTGAGGATTATGAGAGGCTGAACACTCCAAGAATAAGCATTCAAGAAACGTTCCAGGGGAATCAGGCAGAAGCTTCATGACCTTTTGTGACCCAGCCTAGAAGTCACATGGTATCAGTTTCTCCATAATCAATTGTTCAAAGCGGTCACAAGCTCACCCAGATTCGAGAGGAGAGGGCATAATAGATGCCACCGTGCAATGGGAAGAGTGCCAAAGAATATGGGGGATATATTTAAACATGGCTACAGTGTTTAAAAAAGAAAACCACTTTGCTTATTTTACTTAATTTAAAAGTCCTGATTATGCCAACATCTAGAACACCAACCTGTTTCTGCTACTATGTCTGGGAGGGTTGGGGGGAAGTGGAGAATTTGAGAAGAGGAATAGCTGTCACATTTTTAATATTTCAGTTGTCCTTTTAGGGCTCAGGTGACAAACCAGAATTCCCCAATATAAATGGAGCCTGGCATGGGCTTTACAAAGAACTGGTTCAATACTTTAAAAGTGGGAGATTTCACATAAAACTGAATTTTCAGTATCTCTTACAAAATCAGATCTGGCAATATAGGCTCTGCATTCACTCAAAGCAACAGCAGCCTGGTGCCAAATGGTGACTTCCCCCTTTAGATAGGGTTGATGTGTACCAATTAGCCACAGTCTCCACCCATCCTCATTGCCCTTAACATTCAGATTAAATATTAGTAGTCCTTTATCCACATGGCTGTATTGGTTTTTTTCTTCCTTTTGTTTTTGTATCTTGCTACCATGTGTTTATCAAAAGTGAGAGAATATAACACTAGACCTTGAGGGCCACATAGTCAACACAAATGGGAAAAGGCAGTTTTTATGGGCATAAAAAACTTCCTATATTGTTTTTAATATGCACTAAAGATGATCTGTGCTGATTTTTCTCATACTCCTTCCTTTCTGCCTCCTTCACCCTCGCTCCTTCCTCCATTCTCTCTTCTCATCCGTCTCTTCCTTTTTCCCTTCCCCCACTTTCCCCTTCTCCTCTTTCTCTCTCCCTCTTTTTTTCTCTTTTTGCAGAAGATCTGATAGATTCTTGTTAATAACCCTGAATTGATTTCATTTTTAGTCTTAGGCTATTACTTGAGTTAAAACAGTTTTTCTCTCTCCTGATGTTTGCTTTTTGTACAACAGCCGACAACATAAAGAAAGATTGGGGACCTCAGAACACTATCTTCAGTATAACAGACACATGAAAAGGCCTCCTGGATGAGCCTAAAGTAGTCTCCCAAATGGTGTGGGTGGTCTGCTCTCCCCAGAGAAAAACCCCTTGCCTGTCCAGCTCTGGGCCTTTTTCATGGTGTTTGTATACATTCCAGGCCAGAAGAGGCAGCCACTCCAGAACCACCACTCCAGCTGGTTGTTCAAGGTGCAGCTTACCAGACAATAGGCAAGCAGTTTCTTTTGACTGACAACTTTACCATGTTCACATTTGGTGCTCAGTGCTTGGCTACAGAGTCTAGACCCTTGGCCTGAGAGAGACCTGTCACCTGTTCACACTTGGCTTGAGGATTTCTATTCCATCCATCCACCATTTCCAGACTTCCGTTGATTGATTCCAGAAGTCAGTCTCTCTCTTTCTATCTCTCTCTCTCTCTTTCTGTCTCACTCTCTCTCTCTTTCTCTTCTCTTCTCTTTCCCTTTCTCTCTCTCTTCTTTCTTCCCTGGAAGCGTGGGTTCAGCCCTCTTTTCCTCTGTTTACAGTTCTCCTTGACTGTCATTTGGACTTGGTTCATTCACTGCAGATGACCATTTATAAATATCTGCATTCCTTTAGCATAGACCACAGTCTTCAGAACTTCCCTCCTGGATTCATTTAAGGAGGGGCTTCTTTGAGAGGCAGTCTCAGCACATTCAATTCCTAAGTAGTCCTAAGAACAGAAGGAATGAGCTATGACAGGGATCAAATAACCATGCTCAGTAAGGATACACATTGGTCCAGGTCTTTCTCTGCAGGGTGGCCGCCCAATCTGGCTCATGATGGAGCCCTGTGAGAGGGCACCCATCCAGCCAGGGCCTGGAGCCATGCAGCTGCACGCATCAAGCACTATGAGGTAGAAGAACCAAGGGCACAGATGGATGAGCGGGCTGCTTCACTTGTCTCCATGTCAAGAAAACAAATATTTTGGCATAAAATTTCCCTTCTGATTTGTTCTGATTTGGGAAGGAAACATTTTTCTGAATCATTTCCTCAGGGGAAACCCAGCTACCTCAGGAAGGAAAATATTCCTTCTGAGCTTATTATGCCACCTTGACTCATAGAGGAGGTACGTCTACAAGGTCATGAACTGATTTGTAGATTGCTACAAAAAGCAGCTTGCATGCATGCATGTATGCTTATGCATGGACGTGCATTCCTGGGTGTGGGTGCACATGTGCGTGTGCCTCTCTTTGGGGTGTGCCTGTATGCACATGTGTCTGCATGCATACGTGTGTGCATGTATACGGGCGTGTGGGTCTGCATTTGCATGTGTGCATGTGTGTGCATGCCAGTTTGTAGACACTTATGTATGCATGTGTTTGTGCTCATATGCGTGCACATGTACATGTGTGTTCATGTATTCATGGTTGTACATGCATGTGCATGTGTTGGCATTTGTGTGCATATGTGTGTGTGTGCACATCTGTGGATCATAACAGATCACAGGGGAGCCTAAAGGGAATGTGGGAAGGCAAAGGCTGCTCTTTCTGGAGCCTGCTAAGGTGGGTGGGAGAGTGGGTAGCTTCCAGGCATGCTGTGAATTCTACGCAGAGCCCTCCCTGCCGTGCTTCTCCCACAACTGACTGCCCACTGGCATCAGTCACCATGAAAATAAGAAGTGAAATCATTCTATGTGTCCACATGCCCATCCCCAGCTGAGGCTAAGTTATCAGGGTGGCAATTAGACTATCTCCAACCTTACAGCCCCCCTGCCACAGGAGGGGCCCACCGCCAGGTGTGCCTTCCCATTCCTGCTCAGAGCCTCACTAGACTTTGCACTGACATCGTAAGTGTGGTTATTTCCTATTTTATGACATAAAAAATCCTAAATTTATGAAGTTAACCAATAAGGAAGTGATTGAATTTAAAGATTTGGGGCAAGTACCCTAAATTCTCTAAGCTTCAGTGTCCTCATTTGTGAAACGAGGATAATAGTATCCCGTTCCTCAAAGGACGAATTGTATATGTGGCTGGTCAGTAGATGCATGTAAAACTAGCCTGTTAGATGGACTGAAGTTGATGGGATAGTAATAGGAAACAGACTGTTGCTCCAACATCTGCATTCGCACCTGTCACCACCAGCTCCCTCTTCCCTATCCCTTGACATCTTACTCAGCACCCATACCTTCCAGGAACCTCTGAGGATTCAATTGCCCAGTCTGATCCCCTCAGACTCGGCCTAAGGTTTGGCAATGGGAAGGACAATCTGTTGCCTCCTCCATCTCTCATTCCTCAGCCCCTCTCCTTGGCTGTTTCTTGGTCTTCCTGTTTTCTCTGATACATTGGAGTCTGAGCAGAGAGGTGGGAGAAAAGAGTACAGTCATACTTCCCTGTCCACCCTGTAATAATCCCATCATTGGCTGTCTCTAGGAAGGCTCCCAAATGATGCCCCCTCCTGAGGCATTTCCATAGGTGTTTGGGAGGCCTCGAAACATCCTTAGCACTGCACTGTCTCTGTTGCGGACCTAACAGGAGCCTCCTTATAGGATTGTTGTGAGGTTTACATGAGTTACTATAAGACTGTACAGTAACAAGGCACCCTCTCAACTCCTGCCCAGTCTGGTTCACCCTCACAACCTCCCTCTGCTGGGACCCCTCACTCCAGGAGGCAGCTCTCTTGGGTAGGGACTCTTTGAAACAGTGCCAACCCAGTTACCTTCTACAGAAGTCACTTAGTCTCCGGAAGCTCACTTGCCCTTGCCATTCCAGCTTCTAGGAGTGCAGTTTTGTTACCCTTTTCTGCCCTCTTTCCCTCACCTGCCATCACAGGAGATTCCAGCCCCCCTTCCTCCTTGCAGATTCTCCAGGCAGGAGGCAGTTGCTGGTCTCTGCTGGAGAATGCTCCCAGTCTCCTAGGGACAGTTCAGGCTATCCCTAGAATTCCAGTGCACAGGTTGAGCAGGTCCATAGGTTTCTGCAGCACAGAATCAGGCCTCTGAAGAGGGTCACCAGGTGCCACTTCTGGCGGGCTCTATTGCACAGATAAGAGCACTTCTCCTGAAGACCCTATTTGGTTGGTGGCAGGGATGTGGTGGGAAGTGGAATCTAGGAGGAGAAAAAACACTGTTTCCCTCCAGATGACCCCCCACCCCCACACACATCTGTATAACCCCCTCACATTTCTAAGCAGCCTTCTTATATAGGCTGATGGGGGCTAGTGGGAGATGCTTATGGGACAATTTTTCACTTGCATGTCTCTCTAGAGAGACAAAAGTTTGAAAAAACATGAGTATGTCAGTTGAGAGTGGAGGCTTGGGGACAAAGTGTGTTCAGTCCCAGAATTCTCAGCTATGTGCCCTTGGGCAAGTTACTACACCTCTCTGTGCCTCAGCTTCCACAGTTGTGAATGCAGACATAACAGGACCTTCTCTACAGGATTATCAAAAGGGTTAAATGAGTTACTATAGGACTGGGGCTTCATAGTGCCAGGTACATATTGGGTGCTCAATATACGATAGTAGTGTGTGAGTCTTCCCACCCAGTTGGCAGGCACCTTTAGTCATAAGGAAGAGACGGTACATTTGGGGACTGAAAATATCCATCGCACAACCCAGCTTCAGTAAACATTTCAGACTCCCAGTCAAGGAGATGTGACTCTGTCATTCTCCTTGTTTTAAGCTTTCAGTTACTCCCTTTATATTAAGCCTAAAGTCAAACTTCCCTCTGGTCCACTGAACTACCTGCGATTCTCCCAAGCTTGCCACACTCACTCTTTTTTTCTTTTTCTAGCTTTAATGAGGTATAATTGACAAATAAAAATTGCTTGTGCTTAATGTGTACAATGTGATGTTTTGATACATGTATACATTATGAAATGATTACCGTAATCAAACTAATTAACATATCCATCATCTCACATAGTTGCCTTTTTTGGGTGAGAATAATTAAGCTCTATTCTCTTAGCAAATTTCAGGTATACAATGCAATATTGCTAACTGTAGTCCCTATGCTGTACATTAGGTCTCCAGAACTTATTCCTACTGTCTAACTGAAACTCTGTACCCTTTGACCAGCATCTCCCCATTTCCCCAGTCCCACAGCCCCCAGTAACCACCATTATACTCTTTGCTTCTATGGGTTTAACGTTTTTAGATTCCACATACAAGTGAGATCATGCAGTCTTTCTGCGACTGACTTATTTCACTTAGCATAATGTCCTCCAGTTTCCTCCATGTCGTCACAAATGACAAGATTCCTTTCTTTTTTAAGGCTGGATAGCATTCCATTGTGTATGTATACCATATTTCTTTTATCCATTTATCTGTTGATGGACACTAAGGTTGATTCCATATGTGGCTATTGTGAATAGCACTGCAATAAACACGGAAGTTCAGACATCTCTTTGATATGCTGATATCATTTCATTTGGATATATACCCAGCAGTGGGATTGCCAGATCCTGTGGTAGTTCTATTTTAGTTTTTTTTTTGAGGAAACTCCATACTGTTTTCCACATTGGCTGTACATTCCCCCCAGCAGTGTAAGATGGTTCCCTTTTCTCCACATCCTCTGCAACATTTGTTATATTTGGGTATTCTGATAGTAGCCATTCTAACAAGTGTAAGATTATATCTCACTGCGGTTTAGATTTTCATTTCTCTGATGATTGGTGGTGTTGAACATTTTATCATCTACCTGTTGGTCATTTGTGTATCTTCTTTTAATAAATGTCTATACAGGTGTTTTGTGCTTTTTTTTTTTTTTTTTAGACGGAGTCTCATTCTGTCACCCAGGCTGGAGTGCAGTGGCACGATCTCAGCTCACTGCAACCTCCGCCTCTCATGTTCAAGCAATTCTCCTGCCTCAGCCTCCCGAGTAGCTGGGATTACAAGCATGTACCACCACTCCTGGCTAATTTTTGTACTATTAGTAGAGATGGGGTTTCACCATGTTGGTCAGGCTGGTCTTGATCTCCTGACCTCAAATGATCCACCGGCCTCAGCCTCCCAAAGTGCTGGGATTACAGGCGTGAGCCACCGTACCCAACAGTTTTGCCCATTTTTAATAGAGTTATTCATTTTCATGCTATTAAATTGTTTGCATTTTTATGTATTTTGAATATTAACTTCTTGTCAGATTATGGTTTGCAAATGTTTTCTCCCTTCACCCTGTTAATTGTTTCCTTTGCTGTGCAGAAGCTTTTTAGTTTGATGCAACATCATTTGTCTATTTTTGCTTTTGTTACCTGTGCTTTTGGGGTTATACTGAAAAAATCTTTGCCCAAACCAATGTCATGAATCTTTTCCCTTATGTTTTCTTCTAGTAGTTTTATAGTTTCAGGTTTTACATTGAAACCTTTCATCCATCCATTTTGCATTAATTTTTGTGTATGGTATGAGATAAGGGTCTAATTTCATTCTTCTGTATGTGGGTATCCAGTCTTCACAGCATCATTTATTAAAAAAAATTGTCCTTTCCCCATTGTGTGTTCTTTTGTCATGCTCACTCTTGCCATCAGGCCTTTGCTTATGCTATTCATTCCTGCTGGAAACATCTTTCTCCATCTTCTCCACCAGGGTAAGCTTCATTTAGCGTGGCAGCCATGGGAGGGCACTGGCCAGACCTCCTTTCAGTGGAAAATACCTTGGGAGTAATGTAATCATCTGACAGCCTCTGAGTGCCACACCTTCAGGATCCACTGCAGAATTCCTGCTGGGGGCAACCCTCTCTCCAGGCTGTTTCCACCCATGACAAAGCACGGGGAGGAGAGTGGTCAGGACTAGCCCTGGGTCATTCCTGCCTTACATGGGACCTTTCTGATGAGCAGTCTGTGCTCTGGGGATTCCCATCAGCCTGGCTGAGACTTTCTCAGAGCTGTGCTGCCAGCTGAGGCTCTCCCAAACCACCCCTTCTTCCTTCCCTTCTCCTTCCACAGGGTTACACCTGCCTCCCTGTCTGAAGGTCCTCCTCACCTCCTCCTGCTTCCTTCATGTATCCTTCACAGGTGTCTAATTCCATCTAGGTGTCTGCTTCCCATACTGACATTCTGAAGAACTGACATACTTAGCCATCAAGCCTCAGCTCAAGCTTCACTTCTTGGAGGTGTTTCCTATCTTCCCCCAGCTCTACTCAGATAAGTGAAGTACCTGCCATGTCCCATGCCTCTTCTCTGTGCTTCCAGAAAACCTTGTAACCACCTCCACCAGAGCATTTTATTCTGCTATACTCAGCAATTTCCTGTCTGCTTCCCCCAATAACTGAGTACCCTGAAGAAATTTTCCTACTAATCTCTGAATTCACAGCACACAATACAATACCAGGTGCTTAGTAGGTAATGAGGGTTTGTTGAATGAATAAAAGGTTGATTGAATGATTGAATGAATGGAGTAGGAAGCCAAGGTACAGACCTTATGAATTTGGAATTACCAGAATGTAAGCATGTAGAAATTCTTCAGAACCAAGAAAGGAAAAGGAAAATAAAAGAGATTTAAAGGAGAATTTCCACATTGTTCTTGGGTTTCCAAAGCCTGAATTCTATGGCCTGACCAAAATTTTAAAGTTGCGTGAACCATAATATGTGAAACTTTATCTATTAAAAAACCCTTTTCTTCTTTTGATGAAAACATATATTTGAGGATGAAAGTTGCTAAGAAAATAGAACTGCTTTACAGCAGTCTGGTTTGTAACTCTACTGGAATTCAGAGGACTACACTACTTAATCAGAGATTGCTTGACTTCAGAAAATAAAAGACCCAGAGCTAGCTAAAGGAAAGAGGCTTTAGGTAAAGAAGCTGAGGCTAGTCACAGGCCTCAAGGGCATGCAGCACAAGCAGATCTCAGAAGAAATGGCAGCCAAGAGCTGGAAGGGTAAGAGCTGAGGTCAGGGCCTTCTAACCTACCAGGCTACAGGCTCCGGGCTTCTGCACACACTCCTGCATAAGACTAGTAGTTTATTGCTGCCCGGAGCAAGCATCTGACTAAGGAGACCAACTAAACTCATTGTGTCCCAATGCCAAAGTGTTAGAAGGAACTTAGCTTGGCTGGCTGTCCATGCCTCCTGGCCCTCAGCTGTGTCCACAGAATGTGATCTCAGAACTACAGGGCAGGGCTTGTGGAGTAAACTGGAAGAGGAGTGTATCCTCGCCCCATCCCCACCTCAAAGCCATGGAGAAGCCATGGAATTAGACCTGGCATTGAAAACCTTGGACCACCGTGACAGGTAGAAAGCCCCGTAACTTCTCTGCACCTCATTTCCTCATATCCAAGATGTGAGTACAGGGTGCCCGATTTGAAGATTTATTTCTTCCAGAGCCCATACAATTCCATCGCTACATCCTGCTGTCTCCCTAGACTTTTGAAATCCTCAATAGCAATTTCTCCCTCATGGTTAGCAAAGCCATGCACTCAAAAAAAAAAAAAAAAAAAAAAAATGCTACACTAAACATTTTAAGGCAAATTTTTTTAAATTTCGTAATAATAACAAAAATCATTCAAAGCCACTTTACTGTCAGAAAAGAAATATCTATGCATACACTTAGATCATTTAAGCCAAATGCCTTTTTAACAACATTTCTCAATTAAGTATTCAGCAGAGATAATATTAAGTCTGAAGCATTTCATCCAGTTAAAAATATTAGAGATGAAAGAATTCAAAATGTGGAATATAAGAAATTAGAATGAAAGTACCACAGCATCAGACGCTTGTCCAAAAGGGCAGAATCACAGGTCAAAGCCACATCTCTCTGGATTTGCTGGCATTTAACTAGATGCAAAATGTCAGCAAAAAAATGGCTTGTTCAATGCAAATATTAACAAGAGAGGAGTGTGTCAGTGTGTAAATGCGGCTTCAGCGGAAGCGGGCCTTTCTGACCTACCTCCCACAGTCACCTGGAGGCAACAAGGGAACTTTCTTTTTGCTTATTTTCACCCTCTTTGAGGGTGGTAAAGTTACAGGGCATTTGTTTCATGGAAGAAAGAGAAGACTGAAGCAGGAATCACGAAGCAGCAAGATGGTATTGTTTGCCTGTATCATGAACTCAGTTTGTTATTCTATTCTATTCTATTCTATTCTATTCTATTCTATTCTATTCTATTCTACTCTATTCTATTCTAATGTTTCTTCTGCATATGTTCAGACAAGACTGGCACTTAGCAATGTTAATTTGATCAAGGCCAGGAAGAACGCAGAAAAGCAAGAAAAGATCTGCCTTTTTTTTCTCTCTTCCCCACATTGAGGTTTTAGTAGCAGCTCAAAGCTGCACATTTGGCTTTCTGTGCTTATTCTCCTCTGAAGAGAGTATCCACAAATTTTCCCACTGGCTCTTTACCTAGCTCTCTGCACTTGTTGTGTTGCTCTGAAAAGGGAACCTCACCTGTGAGTGGCTCTGATTCGGTGATGGTGGGGGAATCTTGGTGCTGCTCTTTCAAATACAAAGGGCCTTGATTCTGAGGAATGCAGGAAAGTGATGTCTGGGAAGAATCTGATGGTCACCCAGGTTGAAACCTGCTCATTCTCCTCTGAGGTGGCGTTTTGGTGAATCCACCGTGGGTGGCAGTCAGATCTTCAGCCGGGCAGCCTCGGAAACTGGATGCTTTCAGCACCCCAAGAATGGATCAACTCACTCATCCAGCTCAACAGAGACTTAAATATGCAAGCCATGATGACTAATCAGACTAATGCAGAGTGATGCCAGACCTTCTCACCAGCCTGACTTCACATTCTCTGCCTAGGAACAAGTGATATGGGTGGCCATATTTGCTGATGGCAGCCTGGGTTTTAGAACAAAGTCTGACTTAACTGGAGCATTGAAGGAATTGTTGAAGCAATATTAGGTGATTTGCCAAGTTGCTGATAAAACTGCCGAACAAGCCTTGAAAAGCAGGTAGAGGTCAGAGAGCAGCTGGGGAGGCAGACCCAAGCCGATGAGAACACTAGCTTGTACTGCCAACAGCTGACAGACATGACTCCTTTGTTCACTGGTGCCTGCTGGGATCTGGATGTTATAACCACCATGGCTACTGCCAGAAAGGATTTCCCACTGTTCCTAGCTGCCGATTCCAATCTATGGCAGGTATATCTGACTGGCTGAGTCTATGTCACACATGCATGACCTGACCACCAGGAAGATTGAGAAGGCAAGTGTCTTAGTTTGGGTTTCTCCTGGTAAAAACACTGAGATAAGGATAATTTACTTGGGAATTATTCCAGGAAGTACCAGTAGGAAGTGGGGTATTGAGATAGGAAAAGAGAGAAGCTGATAAAGGACAGGTCATGAAACTGTAGGCATGTCACCGCTGTGGGCAACTGGGGCTCGTTCTTGTTGGGGACCTCTAGGAGATAGTATAGATTGTCTTGGAGTTATCCTACCTGAGGGGCAGGGAAACTGGAGTTTTGATTGACCAGTTCCCACCCATCATTGGTTGAGGGTGGCATTAACTCCTGAGCAAAGTCAACTTCCCTGCCCATCTAACCTTGTCTGTATTGAGAGTTGCACGTGCTTACATTGGCATATACAGGAGTGGTGAGTGCCAAGCACTTATTCTTGGGCACAACAGTGTCTGCTACAGCAAGTGCCATGCATTTTTAGCTGCTCAAGTGACAGGTGGGCTCTACCTCCCACCTAGATTCAGATAGAAGGTGTTCAGATGCCAGGCAACCAAAACTCTGACAACAATCTCCACTAGTGGGTGCTTTTCTCTTTATCGGCCAAACTCTTATTTTTTTTCTTCGTCTGTTAACTGCCAAAACATGGTAGTTCCCTTGGGAGTGAGTACTTTTTAACATGGTCACTGGGGTCTGTTAATTGGTTCAGGATGACCCCTGACCCAAGATGGGCCAATCACAAGTCTTCTCTGGAGTTTTCTAAACTTGAAATGAGTCAGTGTTTCTCAAGTGGTCTGGAATTTAAGGTGCAGAATTGGGAAGATCTGAGCAGGCACATATTTCACCATGTAGTAGAAGCGGTCTACAGGTGAGAGAGAGTAACATGCACTTACAGAAGGAGTCATAGTGGAAAGGAGACCAATGGTTTCCCTGCTCTCCCCAGCTTTCAACTTTCCGGGGATTCTGTGATCTGATGCACTGGTTTTTTGCCTAAGTTTACAACCAAAAGAATCCTGATTAATATGGTGAGCACAGAAATACAAGGAAAGGGTGGAATGATTATCGCAGGCTGTGCTCCCCTGTGAGTGGACTCCCCCGGTGAGTTACCACATGACATGCAAGAAGTTTACGGAGGAGAGCCTGCAGGGGAGCGAGGGAAGCAAAGCAGAGGAGAGAAGGACCTTGGGCTACAATCCCTCCACCGAGAGGCCTCAGCTGACACCCTGGGGCCTTTGGAGCTGAGATGGCCCTTCAGAGTAGTCCCAGGTTGGGGCAAGAGGTCAGGGCCTTTATACCCATACATGGCCAGTCATTGGATGTAGGCTGCCCCAGGAAGTGAGTGGACCTTGAACAAAGTAGCTCTCTTCAGTTGAGGCAATTCCCGCAGGAGGTAGACTGCTGAGGCTTTTATGCCAAGTGGCTCTCTCAGCAGCTGGAGGAAGCAGTCCTGTGGTCCTGAAGGGAAACCCGGGTGGCACATTACAGCCTCCGCTACAATGACGTTAAGAGACATCTCTCAGATAATGCTGAATAAGGACTCTCCCCTCGTGGAGAGGATATCTTTCCAAGCCAATAATAACTATTTACTGGAGGCTGCACATTTAGTACTCTGCAAGCATCACCCTCCTGTATCCCCTTGTGAGATTGAAACTGCATCCCTATTTCACAGAAGGGGAAGCTGGAGCTGAGAAAGTTAAGGAACTGGCTCAAGATTACAGAAATAATAAGTGGCAGAGGCTAGATTCAAAACACACCTTCCACTCATGGACCTGCTGCTTTGAGCCTCTTTGCCAAGGCTAGGGCTCAAGTGAGGCTGTGAGACAGCCAGGGCACAAAACTTAAGAAAGCACTCACTCTCGAGTGCTAACACTGAACTTCTACAAACCTGACTGTGAGTGCCTCCTCAACATGCTGTGTCCTGGTTACCTTGCTCAAGTCACCCAAGTCCCAGAGCCCTGATCTTACCTAAGGGACCAAGGAAACTAACACACTCAAGGATCCTGAGCCAAGGCACTCTTTCCCCTGGAGTTATTCAGTGGGTCCCTCCGGCCTCTGCCTCAAGGTCTCACTTTTCCGGAGGCCTACATGGCTGATTAGCCTCTTTCTTTTCATAGTCTCTTTCCAAACAGAGCACGAGACAAGGGATTTGATTTGTTAACTTACCATTTCCTAATGTCCTATCTCACTCCAGGGCTGCCTCTCAGGGCACACCCCTATTCAGCTGAAGCTGGCATTTTGGAGCTCATTCACTCTTCTGTCAGCCAATCACCATCACAGGGTGAAGCTTCACCCCATATATAACGAATCAGTCCCATTCTATGCACATTGTACCACTTTACCTGTGAGGGTAGCCCTGTAGCCACTATTTGTTAGGGTGGAGGGGGGCTTCACAATTACCTTCATATACGGATGGCCCCGATAGGTACTTTTCTGCCTACAAAGAACCTTCAGACTTACACACTCCTTCAGCACATTGCACTGTAGTTGTCATTGGCCTGCCTCTCTCCCCTCTGGGCCTGGATTGTACCCACTCCCTGCAGACATGGTGTATTCCAGCTTCTCCATGGCCTAGGGTACTCAAGGTGTATTTCTTGAATGAAGATTAACCGACCCTCTCTGGAGCTTAGCTCAGGTGAATCCACTGTCCCAGCTGGAATGAAAATCATGCCAGGCCTCCATCTGTTTTCAAAAGACAGAAGGGCATTCCTACTCTTTGGGGAGAAACTGCAAGGATTTAATGAAATGTTTCTTCAGTGGAGGCTACAGATGATCTGTAGACATGGTCTAAAGGGTTGTAGGTTGTTTAATGTCTTTCTGTACCATGAATTCTGCACTTTGTACCAACTCAGCAAGTTGGTATGAATTTAGGCTACTGACAAGGACCTTGGAAAATAATGTAGCTTCTGCAGGTTTAAGGAAAGAAAGAACTCAAAAGCAGTGCTAAGAGTCTGAGATGAGAACCTCTGTGATGCAGTGCTTCCAAGGATTTGGCCTGGGAGGGACCACAGCAACACATGATTCCTGCCTCTGGTACACCTGCCCGAGGGCTCCAGACCTGCCTCAGAGTGCCAGCCTGGAGACTCCATGAACATCACCTATCCCCATCCCCTGTATTTCTTGTTGCATTAAAAAAATCCCCAAAATCACACTGTCTCAGGGCAGCTTTTTCAACCTTGGAGGCAGATGTTACTCGTGTCTGTTAGCTTGATGCAGTGAGAAAAGCAGGCCTTAGAAATTTGGCTTTAGAAGCCTTGAGTGCAACTCTGGATTGGCCATTTACTGACTTCAACTCAGCATTTTCCAAAGAGGATTCCATTGAGTACTATAATTCTATGGCATATTAAATAGGACTGGTATATTTGTGTATCAGCATCATTGATAATGATGCTGTGTAACAAACAATCCCAAACCTCAGTGGCATACAATGATCAGCATTTATTCTTCACTTGTGCATCTGCAGGTTGTCTGGGGTAGCTATGTTCCATGTGTCTCATTCCAGGGATCAGGATGATGGTGAGGCAGCAGGCCCCTGGGGTGTGCTTTTCTCATTAAGCACAGAAAGTCAAAAAAGGGCAAATGGAAACACGTGATATTTTTTGAAGCCCAGGCTTGAAACTGGCACAAGATCACCCCCACCTTCATCCCATTGGGCAAAGCCAGTCACATGGCCAAGCCTTTCATTAATGAGACAAGGAAGTTTACTCTTCCCATGAAGATTTAGAGAGATGGAGTGAATTTTTGTTGTACGGTAATTTAATCTCCAAGCTACATGGAGAAAATGTTCTATGGTCAAATAAGTTAGGGAAATGCTGTGTTTTTAAAATAAGATAAAAAAGAGTTGGAATGTCAGAGGTGGTCGGGGGATGTCAATTCATCTTTTTAAAGATGTGAGACAGGTCTCAGAGCCTTTAATGAGTATGTCCATTTTGAATCCAGTTGGGAGGCATAGTATGTGAAATGATGTTTTCTGACTCTTCTTTCACCATGTTACTAGTGTTCCACCGAACCCACTTTGAGAAAGGTTGCTATAGCTCATGACCAAGTGCCCTAACATCTCTGAGCCCCAGGTATCCAGGTTATTTGGACAGGAACAATGGTATCTGTCTCCGAGGATGGTTAGGGGGCCTGACATGAGATAAAGTGCACATAGATGCCTATTCACTTATGAGTCCAGTTCATCTGGAACCTCAATTAGAAAGAAGACTCCCGTAGCATGGGACAGGTTGGATCTGGGCCACAGGAGATTCACACACTGGATTGGGCAGGCTCTGGGCAGTAGAACGCCTATGAAAAGGCATAGAAGTTCTCTCTGAATTCTGAGAGTGGCAACAGACAGCAGAGGCCTTGAAAATGGGAGAGTGTGAAGGGGTAACAGGGTCGGGGTGGGAAGAGGTTTTTGTTGGTAGCAAGTTTTGAGGGACTCTAGGCTAAACTGATGTGGCTACAGATTGGGAGAGACATTTCAGGGAAGGATCGAGTGATATGCTGGCCTCCACTGATCCCTGGCCCTGAGGAAAGGGCAGGCAGTCAGGTCAGAGATTGGCAGCCCCATTTAGTAAGGGAGCAGAGGGCTACAGGGGCAGGCAGCCATGGATGTCATCAGAGCTCCTATCACTGGAGCACAGCCTGTATTCAGTTCAGAGTCCTGCCTCTTCCCTGCACCCACCAGGAGCTTGTGTCCTTTTGCTTCTATCTCACCCCTGCCTAAGCCTGGTCCATCTTTCCAAAGCATGAACAGTTCCTTCCTGTGGCCTCTGCAAACAATGAAACACCAGTGTCATTAGCATAAGGACACAGAGGCTGGAACAAAGTTCACAGAATATTCCAATTCCACCCAGGTATGAATAGGAAATTCTCTGTGGAATAGTCTGCTTCCCCTTAGTTACACATGTGGTTTTTATTTCTTGGGGAAAAAAGGCTCCAGGTGTTGTTCTCCAAAATGTCACCCCCAACTCCCGGCCTTGGCAGGCTCCCAACTGCCTAGGTCTATAGAAGTGCCAGTGCTGGAGCCGACAGCTTCCAGCACCTTCCACAGCTGCCACAGCTAACACAAGAGACCTGTTCTACACATTGGCTTTTCTCCCATCAAAAACACTTCAATATTTGTCCTCTCCGCTCCTCGGGGTGGTGTCTCATTTCTTCACCTGTGGCATCTCCAGGTTGAACAATATTTTTAGGTTTCTCCCCTCTTGTTGTTTAAGAACCCTCACCTTAAAATCTCAGAAAATGTATCTCAGAGGCCTGAGGGGATGCACCCTGGGTCCTGATGTCTCTGAGCTGATGGCAGAGCATCCACTAGTTGGGGTTTTTTGTTACTTTCCTGGTGTTTTGTTTGTAGACTTTAAAAAAAAAAAAAAAGGAAACAGATACCACATCTTTTTCCTTTGGAAAAGTATATTGGGAGGAAAGTGAAATGCTGGGAATATGTGGGTGCATCCTTACAATGAGAACATCTCATTGTAAAAAATTTATACTAGTATCTATTTGAAAGAAATACTGTGTAAGTAAAAAAGCAAGATATCGGCTGGGTGCAGTGGCTTACACCTATAATCCCAGCACTTTAGGAGGCTGAGGCGGGTGGATCATTTGAGGTCAGGAGTTTAAGACCAGCCTGGCCAACATGGTGAAAACTCGTCTCTACTAAAAATACAAAAATTAGCCAGGCATGGTGGTGCGTGCCTATAATCCCAGCTACTTAAAAATACAAAAATTAGCCAGGCATGGTGGTGCGCGCCTATAATCCCAGCTACTCGGGAGGTTGAGCCTTGAGCCTGGGAGGTGGAGGCTGTGGTGAGCCGAGAGCGTGCCACTACGCTCCAGCCTGGGTGACAGAGTAAGACCCTGTCTTAAAAAAAAAAAAAAAAAAAA
>NC_045445.1:108696847-108771941 GCF_002776525.5 Piliocolobus tephrosceles | reverse complement strand
AAAGCAGGATATCTGGGCAATTGAGATCATCCAATGATGGCAGAGCAATAATCTGCTCTTTTATAGTTACATAAAAATTCTTATGAGCACAGCCTCAGCAGCGAGATGGCAGGGATTGGGATCCCAGCACTGCTACATAACAGCCATGTGACCTTGAACAAGTTACTTAATCTCTCTGTGCCTCAGTTTCCTTCTCTATAATCTGTGGATACTAATAAACTCCCCTCTTGGGGTTAACATGAGAATGAAACGAGTTAAGTTTCATACAGCTGTTGCTACAGTGCCTGAGTATATAGTATGTACCCAGCGTTTGTTAAAGAAAACTTCAGGAAGAGGGTCACTCTCATAACATCACGTGAGCCGACAGCCAGGGCATACTGGAAACACAAGAAGTGCTCGCCATTCTTGTTGTTTTGTCTTCACTGACCTTGCCCCATCTCCATTTTCTTCATGCTTTTCCTTCCACAATAATGACCTCTCATGAGGCCCTTTATGTATTCTACCTCCTTATTTTAAAAGGGAAAAATGGGAATAAAAAGAAAAAAATAAAATACAATTCTTGTAAAGCTAGCAGGAGGATTTGCATTTTAATGGCAGAGAAAATGTAAAGTCAAAGGAATTAATCTCTAATTGTAGAATTTGTGGTTGCTGGTGAGGGGACTACTTGGTGGGACAGAGGTGGCAGGACTGGGCAAGATAGGAGAGAAGGAGAGAAGATCAACCTGAAATCCCTCCACACAGGCAGTTGCCTACTGGACCAGAAATGCCAGCCCCATCTATGTACAAGAAAATATGCTTCCCGTGAGGTCACACCCACTCTGAATTGAAACCCACGCGTGCCCTGGACTGGTTCTTCCAATTATGGAAAAGGCCCCCAAACATCCCCTGACTGGCATACCACAAAAGCTGAATCTCTGCAATAATGATGATGATAATAGCATCGGTAATAGCCGCGATGCAGCTGTTACTCAGCCGCGTGCATCTTCAGAGTCTCCTGGGGATTGACGGTGTGCTAAGAATAGTCCTAGTACCGGCATTCAAGAATAATCGGCTGACCAAAGTGAACCCCACAGGGTGGGATCCTGCTTGCCAAATGGGCTGCCAGGTGTGAGGGCACGGAGTCTGCAATGCTCTACTCTCCTGAGTGGGCTGAGAATGAGCGAGGAGACTTGGCTGTGTGTTCAGGCTGGGGAAATCCTGGAACAAGGGCCAGAGTGAGACTTTTCAAAACTGAGGCACTTGGATTAACCTTGCTGTCAAATTCCACCTGTGTCATAGCTCCTGGGACCTACCCCCTTGTGGACTTTACTGCTCAGAGAGAAGAGTCAGCTGCATGACCGGTGACTGGCATGGAGAAGATGTAGTGCTGTCAAGACAGGATTAGCTAAAAGTGATAGAAAATGCCAAAGAAGATTGGCTGAAGTTTCTTTCTCTCATAATAAATAAGGTTCAGAGGTGGACGGTTGAGGGCTGAAAAGGTGGCATGACAAAGTCAAAAGGACTAGGCCATTATTATTATCAATATCATTGTCATTACTATTGTATAATTTGCATGCGGTGAAATACACAGATCCTGATGAATTTTGACAAATGTTTGCCCATGTAATTAACTGCCTGAAGGGGTGGCCTGCCCCTCCACACCTGTGGGTGCTTCTCGTTAGGTGGGACGAGAGACTTGAGAAAAGGAAATAATACACAGAGACAAAGTATAGAGAAAGAAAAGCGGGACCCAGGGGACCAGTGCTGTGTTTTTAGAGGACCCACACTGGCACCGGCCTCTGAGTTCCCTTAGTATTTATTGATAATTATCTTTACCATCTAAACGGTAGGGGAGTAGCTAGAAAATAGGATCATTGTAGGGAGGAAATCAGCAGTAAGACATAAGAACAAAAATCCTTGTAACATGAATAAGTTTAAAGGAAAATGCTGTGCCTTGAGATGCATATGCAAACATCTCCATAAACCTTTTAGCAGTATTGCTCCAGCAAGCCCCACCTTATTCCTAAAGGCGGTTTCTCCTTACTCAGTAAACAAGGCACACAATGGGTTTTACACCGAGATGTTCCATTGCCCAGGGACGGGCAGGATTTTTAACCATCAAGCCTCTTTCAGGTACTTGTTTAACAAAGACACATCCTGCACAGCCCAATATCCTTTTAACCTTAAATCACCTTCGCACATGTCTCTTGCAAGGACAAAGTTGGGGGTAGGGTCACAGATTAACAGCATTTCAAATACAGAACTAAATGGAGTCTCTTATGTCTACTTCCTTCTATATAGACACAGTAACAGGCTGATCTCTTTCTTTTCCCCACAACTGCCCAACCAAAATAGAACATTTGTATCAGCTCAGAAGTTTCTTTGTGCCCCTCTCCAGGTGATTTGACATTTATCACCAGGAAATGGATTTGCCTGTTCTAGAATTCCATATAAATGGAGTCATAGAGTAGCTATTCCTTTGTTTCTGGCTTCTTTCACTCAATATAATGCTTTTGGGATTCACCGATGTTGCTGTATCAGTAGTTCTTTTTTATTGCTTATTAGTCTTCCATAGTATGAATACACTATAATTTATTTATTCACCTGTTGATGGACATTTAGGTTGTTTCCAGCTTGGGATTATTATGAAAAAAAATTGTTACCAACATTTGTGTGCAAATCTGTGTGTGGAAATGTGGAGATAGGTTTTCATTTCTCTTGGGTAATGAGTGGGAATAGAATTGCTGAGTATAGTATAGGTACATGTTTAATTTTGTAGAAGATTGCCGGTTTTCCAAAGTGATTCTACAATTGAAGGCTCTATCTTGCTCTTCTACCATTAGCCATTCATATCTACCTCATGGTAAAATATGGCTGCTTGAATTCCAGCCACCATACCCACATTCCAACCCACAAGGAGGAAGATGGAGGAAATGGTATGCTTCCCTCGCTTTAATAACACTTCCTGGAAATGTCACACAATACTTCTGCTTACATCCCGTTAGTTAGAACTTAGTCCCATGATTGCACCTTGCTGAAAGGGAGGCTGGGACATGTATTTTTTGTTATGGGAACCCACATGCTTAGCTAAAAATTGGGGATTTTATTATTGAGAAAGAAAGTGATATTGGATGTTGGGGGGCAAGAAGCAGCTCTGCTACAGATGAGTGGTCAGAAATTAGTCAGGGATCATTCCTGTCTTGCTTAAGGATGTTTCTCCAGAACCTATCTTGGACCTTGGCTCATGATGTATGCTCTGTAAATGTTTGTGGCAGGTGGAAGGAGGGAGAGAAGAAGAAACAGAGAAGTAGCCATGGCAGCCAGCCTCATGACTCAGGAAAATTTTCTTGAGGTCACTATGCTCTTCTGACAAGAGTGTTGTTCTTAAAGGACTTTCTCCATTCTTCAACTTCTGACGTTGTTTCAAAACATCTCTTGGATGCAATTAAACATCATTGCGTGAATTGTCAAGAGAGTCTTTCAGTGACCTGATAGGTAAGGGACTTTTTGACTTTGTTATCTGATAGAGATAGTTTGGGAATTTTGTTTTTCAGTGTGGAGTAGAGTGTGTGTGGGTGGGTGGGTGTGTCTGCACAGGAAACCTTCTGAAGACTTTTTCCTGTCAAGAGTCTCACAATTTGTGTGGTGATAAACGTGTTGTCATCAAGGGCTTGTGCCTTGGAAATTCGAAATGAGGGCTGAGATGCCTGAGGGGAGGGGAAGAAAAGAGAGCTGGGAGCAAGGTTGTTTCGAAGCCGACTTGTGGCCGTGACAGGCAGCGGGAACTTTTGTGAGAGGCCTCCGTGTTTCCAGCCGGGTGCCCCTTCAGCAAATGAGGGGGTCATCGGGTTATGTTATTTTATGGTACAAAAGCAGATACGGTCCGCTGCCTCCGCTCTACCCTGATAATTTTGTTTTCCTGGCGAGTTTGCCATCAAGGATCTGACATGCCATTAGGTTTTTATCTCTGTTGCCCAAGGAGGGGCAACGGTGAGCCAAGGGTCTGCTTTTCATTAAAGTGAGCCTGGTTGCACGAGCACTTCTTTGAACAAAACAACCACGGTTCACGACAAGGTTAGGGGAAGGCGGGGTGGAGGGAAGGTTATTAGTTATTACCTCTGCTTCCTTAGTGGGAGTGGGGGCTTCTCTCTAGCGGGGTTTGGCTCCCTCCCTGGGGGGCTGAGAGCTAATTCCACACTCAAGCCATGATCCCCAGGCCCGCCTAAGAAGCGGCCGGCGCCTTCTAATCATGCCAAATCATCAGGCTGATTCTGCGACATCAACTGTTACCCATTAGGGAACAGGCTGACACCAAGAAATGCATTTCACTTCCAGTCTTGGCCCTCCCCGGACTAGCAGTCTAGGGAAGCTCCAGTGATCCTGCCCGGGACACGGGCCTCCTGCCAGCTCTTAAGGGCTTCTGCCAGGGTTTCTCTCCCCAAAGGAAAAAGTGCCTGGGAGGGCCTGTGAGGAAGGGGAAAGGGTGAAGGACACCGGCTGGGAGTCAGTCCAAATTGGCTCTGCCCCGTGTGAAAGAGCCTGATACATTCAAGGTCATTGATCCGAATTTGTCCCCGTGAAGCAGAACAAAATGAGCAGAGACACACACTCAGTAGCAAGTCTAAGGGGAAAAAAAATATCCTGTAAATCTGTCCATTTTGCTTTCTTTTAAGATGCAGTAGCTAATGTTGGTGTCAGAAAGGGGCCTAGCTGTTTATGGTGCTTACCTAAACAGCCTGCCTGACATTAGAGTTGTTTCTGGCTGCTTCTGCCAACCCAAGTACTCCAGGCCACCTTTTTGTGTCATTCCCATCAGAAAAATCACACCGGTCTGATGCTCACTCTGGAGTGCTGGCCTCCAGTGAAATGCTGTGATCGAGGGTCTCCAGTGGGACTCAGAGCCTCCATTCCTCTGCCCCTCCCCCACCATCCTCCTCCACACCCTCTACCCACCCACTGCTGGGTGAGATTTAGAAGCAGGGAAATCCCCTTAATCCCACAAATATGTGGTTTACTTCACCCAAGAATTCGGAGAGCTACGTCCTTGCTCTCGAAAAGTGAATTATTGCACCAGCATAGAATATCGATTCCAGACATGTGGAATTTTAATCCCCAAGTTCCCACGAAATGCTTCTGTCCATGGCAAATTGGCCCACCATTTCAGCATGTCCGAACAGGTAGGACAGATGAACCCCTCTGGCCACCACATCTCAGTCACTGGGGGCAAGGTCAGGGGGTTGTGGGGAAATCTAAGAGCCTTCATCTCACTCTTGTGACTTTGTGTCTGCTCTCAGGTGCTGTGTGCAATTCTGTTTTGTATTTCTTGGAACCTGACATCAATTGGGCATTTTTAAATCCTCCTGCTGCCAGCAAAGCCAAAGCCAGGCAGCCGTCTTCAAAATGTCACCAGCCATTAACTGTGAGCAGGGATGAATTATGCTCACCACCACCATCAGGGGCATTGAGAAGAACAACTCGCGGCGGCAGCCTGCCATGTACTGGGGGGAGTTCCAGCTCCAAGCCCTGCCCTGGGCTGTCCCAGGACTGCCAACCTGTGTTTCCAGATACCTTGTGGTTTTATCTGCAAATAGGTTAGGTTTTAATGGGTAGTAAGCCCCCATGATATCCCAAGCCCTGTTTCCAGCACCACTTCTACAATAACTCCCCTCACTTCCTCGTTACAAGTGGGAATTAAAAGGCTCAGAGCTGTTGAGTACATTGCTCAAGGTCACACAGCTGGTGAGTGGAAGAAACATGCCTGCTACCAAGATCTAGTCTCTATTACATCACACCCAAAGAAGCTTCTGTTAATCTTATGCATAGTTTTCACTGCAGGTCTCAATAATATAACCAGTCCCAGGCACCTACATTTTAACGCCAATACAGCTGGAGCTCAGAGAGGTTAAGTGACCTGTGCGAACACACAGTCATGGAGGGAGAGAGGGCTCTGTGATGTGTAATGCAACAGACATTTATTGAGCATCCGCAAACTTTGGCTATACACAGCTAAATAAGGCACAGTCACTGCCATCGAAAGACTTGACAGTCACATGGGGACAGACTGCAACATACATGATTCTACATAATTCCATGCATGGGATAGTATCTTATTTGTATTTGTGAGTGTCATGGGAGCCCAGGAATGGAGTGAGTCATTCACAGAGGAAGTGACATTTGAGTTGAACCATGAAGGCTGTGGAGGAATGAAGAGGCAGGCATTGAGTAGAATTCCCTGATGACACACTGCCCCACCCCACAAGCCTTACCCCTGGGGTGGCCAGTTTATTGTGAGCATCAGCAAGTAAATGTCAAACAGCCTGTACCATCCTCTAACTCAGCACTGTCCAACAGAACTTTCTATGATAATGGAAATGGTCTAGATTTGTGCTATGCAACATAGCGGCCTCCCAGCCGCAGGTCCCTACTGAACACTTCAAATGTGGCCAGTAGGACTGAGAAACTGATTGTTTCGTCCTATTTATTCTTAATTTATATTTCAATTTAAAAAGCCATATGTGGCTAGTGGCTCCTATAGAGGACAGCATCTCCAGCAGAGAGTGGGACTACGGGCATTAACCTTGCAAGAGCATGGCAGACCAACCTCTGTGCGGGTGATCACTGGACAGTTCTCCATCATCGACAGGCAAAGGAGCAGAAGCACGGGCACAGCCCTCATAGGGCTAAGTCACAGGGCCCTGTTATAGGTCCAGACACTCCCACAACCGTTCAGTGTTCCCCACCATTATGTGTTCAGTGGGACTAGGTCCAAGTTGCCACCACATCACCTCCTCCTGGCCCTATAGTCTCCGCTGAGGAGGCTGGAGAAAGGAGGCACTGTGAGAGACCCAGCCCCCGTCTCACCTTCTGCTCAATGGTGACCTTCCTCTGGTGACCTTTTCATTGGATGAATGTGTCACAGCTGCCCTGTGGTGCGCAGGAGGGCTGGATGTGGTGCTGGGAAAGCCACCCTTGGTATGAAGCCCTCCTGTCTTCTCTGGGTGCCCCAAGCCCAGGGCTCCAGGATAGAGCTGTCTCCATGCTCACAACAGCAATGAGACTTATAGCAAATGAGACTTATAGCAATTGCATTAGTTCATTCTCGCATTGCTGTAAAGAACTACCTGAGGCCAGGCTCGGTGGCTCACCCCTGTAATCTCAGCACTTTGGGAGGCCGAGGCAGGTGGATCATGAGGTCAGGAGATCAAGACGATCTTGGCCAACATGCTGAAACCCCGTCTCTACTAAAATACAAAAATTAGCTGGGCATGGTGGTGCGTGCCTGTAATCCCAGCTACTTGATAGGCTGAGGCAGGGGAATCGCTTGAACCCAGGAGGCGGAAGTTGCAGCGAGCTGAGATCGCACCACTGCACTCCAGCCTGGCGACAGAGCAAGACACTGTCAAAAAAAAAAAAAAAAAAAGAACTATCTGAGACTGGGTAATTTATGAAGAAAAGAGGGTTAATTGACTCACAGCTCTGCAGGCTGTACAGGAAGCATGGCTGGGGAGGCCTCAGGAAACTTACAATCATGGCAGAAGGCAAAGGGGAGAAAGGGAAAGCAGGTACATCTTCACATGGTGGAGCAGGAGAGAGCGAGTGAAGGGGGAAATGGTACACTTTAAAACAACCAGATTTCATGAGCACCCTGTCTCAAGACAGCACTAGGGGGATGGTGCTAAACCATTAGAAACAACCCCCATGATTCAATCACCTCCCACCAGGCCCCAACTCCAACACTGGGAATTACAATTCAACATGAGATTTGTTTGGGGACGTAGAGCCAAACCACATCAGCAACTCACTGTGCACCCCAATTAATTAATGCATGTAGCTTCGATTTGTCTTCTTTCCTACACTTTCATTGGGGGAACTGTAGAAAGTAGTGAAACATGAATAAAGAAGGAAATCTATCTAGAATATGACTCCTTCTTGCAGCCTCCACCACTGCCACCCTAGTCAAACTGTCATTGTATCTGCTTTTACAACGGCCCCGTCAGTCTTCCTGTTCCTCCCTTGCTGATACATAGTCCATCCTCAACAGAGCGGCCAGAGGGATTCTTTAAACCCTAAACCATATAGAGGCACTCCTTGCCCATGACTCTCCAATACCCCCCTCCTCGGTGCAAAAGCTGAAGTCCTTACAAGGTTCTGTGCAGTCCCACAGTCTGCCCCACTCTTCCTCACCTCTGGCTTCATCTGTTACTCTCCCACTCCCACCAAAGGTTTGTCCCAGCTGCACTGGCCTCTTTGCTGCGCCTGGACCCTGCTTGGCATAGCCTGCCTCAAGGCCTTTGCACTGGTCCTCTCCCCTGACTGGAGCACTCTTCTCTTAAACAGCCATATAGCCCGCTCCTGAGTGTTTGTCATGCCTTTATTCAAAAGCCACCTTCCTGATAAGGTCTTCGTTGGACACTTAATTAAATTTGCAGTCTCTCTCCTCTTCCAATTCCCCATTCATTTCCCCAGATCTCTTTTTCTTCCTAGTCTTATCTCTGTCATACTATAGATTTTGCTTATTTATTTGGTTTTTTATCTGTCGTCTTTCACTCGAATGTGAGCTCTATGAAGGCAGGTGGTTTATTTCTGCTTTGTACTCTGCTGTACTCAGTGTCTAGAAAAGTGCCTGGTACAATGTACGCTGTCAATAGATATTTGCAGAATAAATGAATAAAAATCACTGTATCTCTGCACTCAAAGATAACCATTGCTAACGACTGGTTGTATTTCCTTCTAGACTTTCCTCTATTGAGCCTCATTTTGACTGAGTTAAGTAGGAGTCCTGTGGCCACCAAGAGTGCTGAGGAGAGAGGGAGGGACGGCTGTCTCAGGGTCTGTGTCTGCCTGTGATCCCCTTGGTGGAGGTCTGGGCCTCATCATGGCTGACTCAGAAATCAACACTTTTAGCTCTCTCAGGGATCATCAGCTTAGGCAGGACTGACCCACATTAACCAAACTCACAAGAACCTGCAGATAGATAAAACCAAAGACCACTTTACTCATTCCTACCCCTTTCCAGTGATTCTGCCCTCAAGGAACACAGAACACTATGCTGGAGGTCATGGCTGCAGCTGGACGAGGTGTACTTTGTTGATTGCCCAGAGGGTTGTATTAAGATTTTAGGGACCTTCAAGCACCGAAAAGATTATAGTGTGCTGTACACAATCCCATGTGCTATTCACAGTAAAAATAGTGCTCACCTATGAAACAATTACAATGAAAACAATGTTCCAAGTTTTCCCATTATGATAACGTCAATGCTTTTTAATATATACATATTAAAAATAAAATTGCTTCTTTTAAAAATCATCTTCGTTTCTCCTGCTTTGTTTGTGCCCTGGGCATGTTCTTAGGCTTCCTGTGGGACAATCCAACCAATATAGTTTGGCTCTGTGTCCCCACCCAAATCTCATGCTGAATAGTATTCGCTAATGTTGGGGGAGGAAACTGGTGGGAGTTGACTGATTGGATCAAGTGGGTGGATTTCCCCCTTGAAGTTCTCATGTCAGTGTGATAGTGAGTGAGTTCTCACAAGATCTAGTTGTTTGAAAGTGTGTAGCACTTCCCCCTTCACGCTCTTCCTCCTGCTCCTGCCACGTAGATGTGCCTTCTTCCCATTCGCCTTCTGCCATGATTGTAAGTTTCCTGAGGCCTCCCCACGCATGCATCCTGTACATTCTGTGGAATCATGAGCCCATTAAATGCCTTTTCTTTATAAATTACCCAGTCTCAGTATGTCTTTATAGCAGTGTGAGAATGCACTAATACACCAGCTTGGGTTGTCTCTCCAGCTTTTCTCAATCCTTGCAAGCAAAAGGATTCTGATTTTTCCCTTGGGGGATCGCTTCCCCATTCTCCAGTATGGTTTGTGGAGGTAGACCGCCCCTCCACACTCAGGGTTCGGGTCAATTGTGAGAAGCAATTTGATGGGACTTCTGAGAAAACCCCTGGGTAGTGTGACACGAACGTCGTTTAAGATCTGGTGCTGGGTAGCATTTGGTTATCATAATGAGGGACCTGGGGCAAGTGGGGGCCACCATGTGTAATTGTAGTCAAAACGGAATAATGCAGAGAAGAGAGATGAAGAGAAACCAGGATTTTGGTAGCACGATTTTTGTGCTGCTGGGTCAAACTGTGCCTGAAGCCAACATTTCTGCTCAACTTTTTTCCACTTATGTGAGCCAATTCTCTTGTGGTTTAAATTGGTTTGAGTTGAGTCTTTTGATATTTAAAATCAAAAGATTCCTAACAGATATACCTTGGAAACACGAATCACAGCACAGAGAATTGAACAGACTTCAGCACCTTTTTAGATACACTAAGACTGACACATTCTAACATTTTAGACTCTATGAAGACTGCCTATTTTCTGTTGAAAGACATATTTGGTTGTTTTATAATTCATCAGATTCATTTATATACTCCATGAGGGCCAAAATTGTGTCTGTTTTGTTTATTGCTGTTTCCTCAGCACCTAAAACAATGATTGGCCCTTAGTAGACACTCCATAAATATTTAGTGCCTACCTGCCTGAGTGAATGAAACTAAGGCACAGATAAAGTGACGTGCCCAAAGTCACATAGCTAATTATTGAGATAGTTAGGTGGGGAATTCACCATATTATCCTAGCAACATACTTGTAAGCATTCTTAACTCATCAGAAAGACAAGAAAGAACTAATATTTGCTGTTGTCCTTCCCTTGGCCAGATGTAATTTGAGTGTCTTCACATTGTCTTATTATTCTACGTGAATCCTCCACCATACACATACAATATCAAGAGGTGGATATGATTACTGTCATTTTACAAATGAGAAAACTGAGGTACAGAGATTTAAGTTTCTTCCCAAAGATCACAAAGCTACTATGGCAGAAAACAGCTCTGCTTAAAGGAGCCCCCATGGAAAGCACTTGCAATGGTGCCTATGACATTGGTCAGCTCACAGAATATTCTACAGATAGCTAATGTCATGTATACCAGGCAGGTTTTTAATCACATTCCCTTTCAGAGACTGACATTTTGTGACATTGATCCCCAAATCTAGAGGAGACAGATTTCCCTGCACAAATTATATGCATGTGGATAGGTGGGAAAAGTATACCCAGTGGTGTGGCAGTTGCGATTTCATCATCCATGTGAGCTCTGTGCTGGTATGTGTGGATGTGAACAAGAGCATTGTGTACTCAAAGGCAGGCGCGTGTGTGTGTGTGAGAGAGAGAGAGAGTGTGGGTGTGTGTGTGTGTCTTTTCACATAGATGGTCTCAGAGCTGTAGGACTATTATTTCTGGGGCCCTACCCTGGTGCAGTGTAAACACATCACCATAAAAAGAAGTGACAGAATCTTCTGGTCACATCGAACCATGCAGATGTGTGCCCAGCATGGCCACAATTTCAGCAGAACATACTTCTTTGAACATAAAATGGCAGGGGAGCCTGGACACTGGTGTCTAGGGTAACTGACCATACACCAGAACAGACACTTGCCCCTATGTTCTCTCTAAGTAGTATTAATTCACACACCCTGATCAGTCCTGTTACTTGTCCTGGCTCCCTGTGTGCTCAAAGCAGCTTTATTTAGTAACACCTGGGGGATCCCTCAGGATAACTCAAATATGCCACTTTGGCATATCCCAAAGTGGCATATTTGTGAGTGGCATATTCTACTACCCTTCAGAGGCAACATTAAAACCATGTGGAAGACCACTGCGTGGGAAAGAGATGCAAATCCAAAACCTTTGCATGGGGAAGATAGATAGACTAATCATTGAATATAAGCATAACTACATAATTCTGAAACCATGGCAGAAGAGTCCATAAACAATGGGAAAGAACAAAAATACGTTGGGAAAAGGTCTCCAACATAATTTGCATATATAGGGTTAGTACTTACAAACTTTACGTTCTATGGGAAAGGCCCCATGGGGAAGAGCCCCGTGGGGATCAGGAGCCACAGTGACACTGTCATGCTTTGTATCCTAGGAAAAGCCTCTCCACTCTCTGGGCCTTGGAATCCTCATTGAGGGAATAGGGCGGTTAGATAACAGAATTTCTAAGCTCCTTCATTCTACAGTACTAAAGTAGAAATTTCTAGGCGTGAAAATGAGGAAATACTATGGCCATGGCTTTTCAAACTGGGGGGCTTAGGATCTGGTTGGAATTGTCCACTGAAGGATACCCCTGATACAGAGGGCTGCTCAAGGCCCTCTGGACTTGGTTTGGAGGCTACCAATTTGGTGTGCTGGGGAGAAGGCAGAAGAAAACTAGAAGGTGGTAAGGGAAGGGTAGAATGCAAAGGCTTCACAAACACTGACTCATGTCGGAGTCTGCCTGATTCCTCCCCACTTTGCAGGGGAAGCATAAAAGTGTGTGTGTATGTTTTTTAAACCCACTCAGGTCAGGAGAAATGCAGAAAGTAAACATCTAAGAGAAAGAAAACATTGCTTTCTTTTGTGATTTTTCTTCCGTTGGGCAAAGCGCCCCAGAATGTATTGCAAAGGGCGGGGCAGGGGGTGAGGAGAGAGCTGTTAGCACTCCCCTTATGCCTTTGAAGGCAGCGGGCCTCTGTAAACAGAGGTGACTTCTGACTTCTCACAGCTCTAAAAATAATCAGAGTGTGGGGGTTCTAAATCAGGAACAAAGAAGAAACAAAGGGTTAATGAGAGGACACAAGTTTGATGTCTTGTTGCATAAACACAGAGCCAGCTAGGAACAAAGGCGTCAGAAGCTGGCCTTCGCCAGAAGGTAACCAGCACAGCTTTTAGCCCTTGAAATTCTGCACATTGCTATTTCTTCCTCACATTTGCAAGGGGCACCTCGCACCCTGCTCTCTGCACCGGCTCCTCTCTAAACTGTGCTGCTGGTAGGGAGTTGGCCCTTTCATCTATCTCAGGACCCATCCCCTATAGCTTCACCCCTCTCCCGTCACCCTGATCAAAGCTTTGCTGTAAGATCTGACTCATACTAACTTGCAAGTGACTGATATGGCCCTAAGCAGGAGCTCATGTTTACCATGGGGCTCACTTTCTCTGTGTTCTGTGCATGACCTCGCCGCGACTCACATCACCACTAAGTACTATTACCACATGCATGCTATAGCAAAGAGGATGGAGAATTGCCCTAACTTCCCTCACAGTCCCAAATCCAGTGGATGGTGGAACCGCAATCCTAAGCCTCAAGCAATCAGGTGCCAGAGCCCAAACCCTTAACCCTCATTCCCCTGCATTTCAAGGCAAAAGAATTAGGTAGTGGGGAGTTACCTAGAAGCTGAAAGCCAGGGTAGAAACCTAGGGCTGACATTGTAAGGCAGTCATTCCCTTTGACTCTCAAAAACCCATCTCAAAAGGTCGCTCCCGTTGTCTAGTTTTAATGAACTTCGAGGGAGGTCCACTCAACACTACCTCAGCCCCACATACTGTGCCAGGCTCTTTAAGGCATTCAGCACACACAGCCAGCTAGCTGTTTGCAGTCCAACAAGTCAGTTTCTGTTTGGACCAAATGTCATGCACTAGCCATCATGCTGCATGTGTGAAGATGTGCCTTCTGGGGTTGGGGGAAATAGGGAAAGAAAAATGTGGGGATTGGAAAAACCAACTGATAAAAGAGTGCTGTGAGTCTCTTTCCTAATCCCATGTAACTAGCATATCACAGTTCCTGGCATAAAGGAAGCACTCTGAGAATATATATTGATTGAAAGCATAAAGGAATGATTGAGTGAACAAACAAAGGAACTAATAAACAAACTGACTCATAGCTACCTTCCTTCTTTTCTTCTGTTATGTTCTCGAAGTCATCATCCATATTCCCTCGACATCTAATGTGCACACCTGTCAGATAGGGGGCACAGATTCCGATTGTGTAGGTCTGGGCTGGGGCCTGAGATTGTACACATCTAACCAGCTCCCAGGTGATGCTATTGCTCCTGCTGCTCCATAGACCACACTTTGAGTATCAAGGGTCTAGTACACCTGTGTCTTACTCATGGCTGCTGTCACAGTTCAACATCATTAAAGGCCTCATCTGTTCCGTGGAATTATTTGCGTTAAACATTCTCAGCCATTTTATCAGTGTGTTTTTGTTTTTACTGTAAATTTTTGGTCCAAGGTACACGGTACAGTACTGTGTGTTAAAATTCCACCTGTGTTGTCTTTCACCTCCCACTTGTACCAGAGGTGGATTTCCCATGAAGCTAACAAAGTTTAAACCTCAGATCCCCTCACTATAAGGACCCTGTTCCACATCCTCAGGCATAGATAGCAATATCTTTTCACAGTTATACAATTTTGTAAATTTCCAAATTAAAAGTATTGTGCAGTTTTTAAAGAGGGTCCCCCAATTTGTACAAACCTCAGGTCCCACATAAACCTGGCTCCACCCAGGCACTTGCCTTGCCCTACTATATTTCTTAGAGTAGATACACATTTCTTTTGTACTCATGTCTCTATCAAAAACAGGAAAATAAAGGAAAAGACAGCCATGAGTTTTACGAAATGTGAAAGAGCATAATTCTCAGAGGCTACACTTGTATATTTAAATACGCAAACATCTAGCTCTGATTTCTGATTTCTGCTGCCCACCCAGTCCATGTACGCATCTGCATTGGCAACCACTAACCTGGCCTTTGGTAAGAAGCATTACAAAAAAAAAAAAAAGTTTCACTTTGTCATCCCATTACCTGTAGAAGTTCATGGAACCCATCAGCCTTGGTCTCCTGGACAAACAGGCTCAGCATCCTCACCTGTTCAGGGAAGAGGCCGTGATTCTATGACACCATTGCATGGTGTAGACTACCATGTCAGTAAATAGTATCTGCTCCATTTGTTGGATTATCACAAGTATGGGTGACAATACCACAAACCTCAAGACAGCTGGCTCCATCAAAGTCTGTGCAGCCATGTGGTACCTTCAACCAGTTCTACTCAACCTTGGCTGCACCTTGGAATCACCTGGGGAGCTTTAAAACATATTGTTGCCTGGGTCACATCCCCAAAGATTATTCTGATTTAATCAGCCTGAGATGTGGTCTGGGCAATGACATTTTTTTAAAGATTCCCAGGCAATTGCAATGTGCAGCCAAGGGTGAGAGTCACTGCCTGAGTCCATCTGATCTGGGGAGAACGCTAGAACCATGTTACCCAAAGTGTGGTTCTCAGATCAGACCAGCAGCATCGGCATCACCAGGCAGCATATTAGAAATGGAGAATTCCACTCACACCTGTAATCTCAGCACTTTGGGAGGCCCAGGCAGGCGGATCATCTGAGGTCAGGAGTTCAAGGCCAGCCTGGCCAACATGGCAAAACCTCATCTCTACTAAAAATACAAAAATTAGCTGGGCATGGTGGAGTGCACCTGTAATCCCAGCTACTAGGGAAGCTGAGGCAGGAGAATCGCTTGAGCCCAGAAGACGGAGGTCGCAGCGAGCTGAGCTGAGATGGTGCCACTGCACTCCAGCCTGGGTGACAGAGAAAGACTCTGTCGAAAGAAAGAAAGAAAGAAGGAAGGAAGGAAGGAAGGAAGGAAGGAAGGAAGGAAGGAAGGAAGGAAGGAAGGAAGGAAGGGAAAAGAAGGAAAGAAAGAGAGTAAGAAAGAGAAAAAAGAAAGGAGAAAAAAGAAAGAAGGAGAAAAAAGAAAAGAAAAAAAAGGAGAGTTCCATATTCCAAGCCCCGCTCCAGACCTACCCAATCAGAATCTCCATTTTGTCAAGATTCCTCAGGGATTTTCCTGCCCAGTAGATTTTGAGAAGCACTGCCTTTGAAACCGTCAGTTTCTGGATAAGCCTCCTCTATTTCCAGATGCAGAAATTGGAAGTCAATCACATGAAATGATTTTAGCCAAGCTCCCCGAGAAACCAGCTGGAGTCCCAGGTCTCCCATCCTCCAGCTTCAGCCAGATTTCATCCTCTCCCTCAGCTGGACTTCATGCCATTTTAGAAGGATATCAAGAGTTAGAGGCACAGGTCCCGTTCTGAGTTGCAGAAACTACACAGTTTACTGCAGAATTTCTGGCTTTTTATTGCTAGGGGAAAAATATGTCTCGATAAGCTCCATTATGTATTCTGGGTATATGCAATGAGTTTGTCTTGAGACATATTTGTGCTTGAGAATATTATGTATTCTCTTTATATACCGTGCAAGGTTAAACTTTTTGAAAATTTGTATTTGCTTTTTATCACCCAGACATACAAGCGATTTATAGCCAGGCCTGATGGATTGGAATCAGATGGCAAAACCAGGATTAACCCCATGGATCCTCATGGCCATTGGTCAGTCCTTGCTATCCATATTTTCACCTGAGTGAATGCATTAAAGGCTTTCCTTTTAAGATAAATATGCAGGTGGGTATCGTTTTTGCAAAGCAGGCACTTCCTCTTGCTGCTTTAAGTTCATCCAGCACTTTTTTCAAAGACAGACATATTGAAACAGTCACACACTGAATAATTCATGTGGAAAAATTGGGGGGAGAGCTAAATAGAGGTGACTTGGTGACTTGTGAAATATTCTTACTTGCTGGTGTTAAAAGATGGAGATTCCTTGTATTACATAATTGCTATTGACCAGAAATGCGGTGGTTGAGGCAGGTTAGGGACCCCTCATGAAGCCCCTTGTGCATCAATCCTTCCGTCACTCAACAAACTCTTACCAGTTATTTTTTAGAAATAAAAGATGCTCTGAGCACACAGGCATATTTGAAGACCATCGTGTAAACTGGCCTGGCCCAGGGAGGTCTGGTAACACACCAATAGAAGCTTCCTGACAAACACAAGACTTTATCACACGTGAACATGCATGAGTGCAGGCACACACCCCCCAGCCACTAGTGTGATCTATCACCTACAATTTTTGCCAGGCCCAAAGAGGGTCTTTATGTGCAAATCCCTGGCCAAGGGTGGTCCTACAGAACCGCTCAGCATTCACCCAGGTGCAAAAGCCAGCCAGAGGATGAATCATTATTATTTTTTTAATCAAGTAACAGACCCAGGTGTAGCAACAGCCCAGCTTTCTAATATCACTGTGGCTTTGATAAATATGTCCCATTCCTTGATAACTTTTCCAAATCCTTTAATATCCTGCAGCTCAGTCCCTGATGTCTGGCTGTTGCAAAAACGTGTGAAGGGAGACCAAATATCAATAAAATCTCCCTGCCTGCCTCAACCCAGTACATCATCAGCTCCAAGGTAAATAAATGGTAAGTTAGTTATCTGCTGCCGGGGAGGGGAGGCTTCTGGGCTTATCTGGCTTTCATTTTTGCCTTCTTATGGAGCTGACCAAAACATCTTCTTATTCCACCCTCTTCCGGGGGAGGGTGTTGAATTTATTCCTCTTTTTTTCTTTTCTTTTCCCTTTCCTCCTGGAGGGACAGACTGCTTTGCTTTTCTGAAATGGCTATCCACTTTATGCTTCGCTCTCCTCGACTCCATTAAATCACCTTTCATCACATTAAATACAGGTCTTCAGGGTGGTCAGAGAGCTTCGCTCTGAGGGATGATGTTATAATGAGGGCAATGTGTATGAAAATCATTTTTCAGCTCAATCTGAGGCAGGCCACAAGGAGAGGGGAGGCACTAAGTGTGTCTCACTTGAGACAGGAGCCAGGTTCCTGAAGAGATGTTTCATCTATTCCTTCCTTCCTTCACTCATTCAGCAAACACATAACAGAGCACCGCTATGTGGCAGGTTATAGGAATTTATCAGTGAACAGAACAGACCAAGACATCCCTTCCCTCATGGAGCTTCCATGAGTAGGACGCATTGGAAAGCCTCTTAGGGAACACGGTTAACATCAGATTCACAGAACAGAAGAGGGGCTGATTTGAAAAGTTTAAGATGTGGCTGCCTATAAATTGCTCCTACTCCAGTGCCAAAGTGTGGTATTCTTCCAGGAGACACCTTTTTTCTCTAGTTAAACCGTTCTTTTTTTCTATGAGCCATCCTTTTTCTCCAAGAGCAATTGTCCTTGGAAGGGATTAACTGTTGTCACTCTGTAGCACCATAGTGCGAATTTATTTATTGGCTCCCCTTCCTGCCTAGACAGGAGGGCCTCAGAGCTGCCAAAAGACAGAAAAATCCTGAAGAGGCAGCAACAAGAGAGACTGAGGACAATTTGGGCCAGTGTTTCTCCACACAGTCCCCTGGGGCCACCTGTTAAAGATCCGGATTCTTCATCCCCCCCACCTGGCCCCACTGCACGAAGATCCCACTCCATAGCCTAAAAGCCCCTGCGTAGGACCTTTCCACTAAACAACCCAGGGACATTAAAGGAACTCTTCAGGAAATAGGCCAAATGGTGTTGAGGTTCTCCAAGCTCAGATAACTTGTAGCTCCCCTTCCTCCTGGTGGTGACAACTCCCCACTGTTACTTAGCCTGGGGTACCGCACTCTCCCAGGTTGGCACCTCTTTCTAAAAGGCATACTTTATTTGAGTGAGCCATCTATTTGCTGTCCAGACTTAGAGCCATACAGGGGACAAAAAAATGAAGTAGAGAGACCAATCCTAGGACTAAAGTCTGGGCACAAGTGGAAGAAAGTAGGTACCTACAAAGCCTGATATAAGGCAATGTCTTTACATTTAGTTGACTTATGCATGTCCATAAAATGCAGATTCCTCCCTCATAGCTCCTTCTGACTCAATGGGTCTGACCAGAGGCCTGGCAATATGAATTTTTAACAAGTACCAAAGATGATGCTACAGCTGATAGCCTGTGTACCACAATTTCATACCTATTGATTTAATAGGTCCCAACTCAGCGTGGTTACTCCCTTTTGCTGCAATTCCATTCTCCTTTCCACTTGTATTCGTCCGTTTTCATGCTGCTGATAAAGACGTAGGTGAGACCAGATAATTTATAAAGAAAAAGAGGTTTAATGGACTCACAGTTCCACGTGGCTAGGGAGGCCTCACGATCACGGTGGAAGGCAAAAGGTACATCTTACATGGCGGGAGACAAGAGGGAAAATGAAAGCCAAGCAAAAAGGGAAACGCCTTATAAAACCATCAGATCTCATGAGACTTATTCACTACTACGAGAACAGTATGGGGGGAATGGTCCCCATGATTCCATTATCTCCCACCAGGTTTCTCCCACAACACATGGAGATTATGGGAGCCACAAATCAAGATGAGACTTGGGTGGAGACACAGCCAAACCATATCACCACTCTATCTAAAATCTCTACCACCAGTCACTAGCAATTTAAACAACAGATGAATAGCAATGAAGTACAGGAGAGTAAAGAAGAGCTAAGGAAAGAACTATTCAGTTTATATGCAGAATTTAGACAAAATGTAAAGGAGCCAGGACTTGCTGGGCTTAAATATAAGACTGTTTTTAACCCCTGATCTTTCCTGGCAAAATACTATCAAAGTAATAAATGGCCTCCAGGCTGCCAGTAAAACATGGCCTCAGAGTATGGTCAGATCAAGGGGACTGCCATAAGACCCTCTGTTGACCCATCCCCAATACACAGTGTGACTAAATGGCTCAGAGAGGTTAAGTAAGCTGTCCATAGTCACACAGGTATTAGTGATAGAGGCAGACTTTGAACCCAAGAAGATTGACTTCTACACTTTGACCCAAGACAAACTATTGACTCCCCAAGAGACATAGGTTACCTTAAGTGTCAGTCCTCAAGGTCTTTTAGTTTATTTCATATGTGTATTAGTTCATTTTCACTCTGCTAATAAAGGCATACCTGAAACTGGTAACAAAATAAAGGATTTAATTGGGCTTACAGCTCCACGTAGCTGGGGAAGCCTCAGAATTATGGCAGGAGGTGAAAGGCTCTTCTTACAAGGTGGCAGCAAGAGAAAATGAGGAAGAAGTGAAAGCAGAAACCCCTGATAAACCCATTGGATTTCATGAGACTTAGTCACTATCACCAGAATAGCATGGGAAAGACCAGCCCCCATGATTCAGTTACTTCCCCCTGGGTCCCTCCCATAACATGTGGGAATTCTGAGAAATACAATTCAAGTTGCGATTTTGGTGGAGCCACAGCCAAACCATATCATTCCACCCCTGGCCCCTCCAAATCTCATGTCCTCAAGTTTCCAAACCAATCATGTCTTCCCAACAGTCTTCCAACATCTTAACTCATGTCAGTACTAACCCAATAGTCCAGTACCAAGTCTCATCTGAGACAAGGCAAGTCCCTTCCACCTATGAGGCTGTAAAATCAAAAGCAAGCTAGTTACTTCTTAGATACAATGAGGGTACAGGTATTGGGTAAATACAGTCTTTCCAAATGGGAGAAATTGACCAAAATAAAGGGGTTACAGGGCCCGTGCAAGTCTGAAATCCAGTGGGGCAGTCAAATTTTAAAACTCCAAAGTGATTTGCTTTGACTCCAGTCTCCTATCCAGGTCATGCTGATGCAAGAGGTGGGTTCCCATGGTCGTGGGCAGCTCCCCAACTGTGGTTTGCAGGGTAAAGCCTCTCTCCTGGCTACTTTCATGGGCTGGTGTTGAGTGTCTGTGGCTTTTCCAGGCACACAGTGCAAGCTGTTGGTGGATCTGCCATTCTGGGGTCTTGAGGATGGTGGCCCTCTTCTCACAACTCCACTAGGCAGTGCCCCAGTAGGGACTCTGTGTGGGGCCTCCGACCCCACAACCCTACATTTCCCTTCTGCACTACACTAGCATACATTCTCCATGAGGACCCTGCTCCTGCAGCAAACTTTTGTCTGGGCATCCAGGTATTTCCACACATCTTCTGAAATCTAGGCAGAGGTTCCCAAACCTCTTGACTTCTGTGAATTCACAGGCTTCTATGAATTCTTGACTTCTGTGCACTCACAGGCTCAATGCCACGTGGAAGCTGCCAAGGCTTGGGGCTACTATCTTCTGCAGTCATAGCCCGAGCTCTATGTTGGTCCCCTTCAGCCATAGCTGGAGCAACTGGGACACAGGGCACTAAGTCCCTAGGCTGCACACAGCATTGGGACCCTGGACCTGGCTCATAAAACCACTTTTTCCTCCTGGGCCTCTGGGCCTGTGATAGGAGGGGCTGCTGTGAAGGTCTCTGACATGGCCTGGAGACATTTTTCCTATGGTCTTGGGGATTAACATTAGGCTCCTTGCTACTTATGCAAATTTCTGCAAACAGCTTGAATTGCTCCTCAGAAAATGGGTTTTTCTTTTCTACTGCATAGTCAGGCTGCAAATTTTTTGAACATTTATGCTGTTTCCCTTTTTAGATTGAATGCTTTTAACAGCACCCAAGTCACCTTTTGAATGTTTTGCTTCTTAGAAATTTCTTCCACCAGATACTGTAAATCATCTCTCTCAAGTTCAAACTTCCACAGATCTCTAGGGCAAGGGCAAAATGTCTCCAGTCTCTTTGCTAAAATATAACAAGAGTCACCTTTGCTTGAGTTCCCAGCAAGTTCCTCATCTGATCTAAGACCACCTTAGCCTGGACCTTATTGTTCATAATACTATCAACATATTGGGCAAAGCCATTCAGTGAGTCTCTAGGAGGTTCCAAACTTTCCCATATTTTCCTGTCTTCTTCTGAGCCCTTCAAACTGTTCCAACCTCTGCCTGTTACCCAGCTTCCACATTTTCGGCTATCTTTTCAGCAATGCCCCACTCTCTTGGTACCAATGTACTGTGTTAGTCCATTTTCATGCTGCTAATAAAGGCATACCCAAAACCGGGAACAAAAAAAAGGTTTAATTGGACTTATAGTTCCACATGGCTGGGGAGGCCTCAGAATCATGGTGGGAGGTAAAAGACTCTTCTTACATTGCGGTGGCAAGAGAAAATGAGGAAGAAACAAAAGCGGAAACCCCTGATAAGCCCATTAGCTCTCGTGAGACTTAGTCACTATCACAAGAATAACATAGGAAAGACCGGGGCCCATGATTCAATTACCTCACCCTGGGTCCCTCCTACAACACGTGGGAATTCTGGGAGATAAAATTCAAGTTGAGATTTCAGTGGGGACACATCCAAACCATATCAATACGCATTTCATGTTATTTATTGCAATATTCTTTGCAACTTTCACCCTGTCAGAGAATGAATTGAACCAGAGTTGATGTTTTAAAAGTTGCACAGATGTTTTCATGAACTATCATGAATCACCTTCCATATGTTTACCTACTGTAGAATGATGAGATGGTGTTGGGTAGGGGTGGGAAGGAACAGGACATGGTCCCCACTGCTGCCCCCTTTCCTTGCTGTCCTTATCCACTGTGCTTTCTTCACTGACTTTGCTCATGCCAGCCCTGCCATTAGAACTGCCTTTTCACCGCATATAACAAGCAGGTGGGTAACTAATCACCTTCCAAAACTTAGTGGCTTAAAACAACAATCATTTTATTATGCTCAGAGGTTCTGTGGGTCAGAAATTCAGACAGGGCATGGCAAAGTTGGTTTGTTTCTGCTCTAGGATGTTTGAAGCCTCCTCTGGGAAGACTCAAGCCTAAGGGTGACTTGCAGCTGGGGAGTGGAATCTGGAATCACCTGAGGGTTCCTATTCCCATGTCTGATTCCTGGGTTGGGAGGACTCAAAGACTGCCAGGCAGACACCTACAGAAGGAAGTCCACATAGCTTGGGCTTCCTCACAGCATGGTGGCCTCAGAATAATTAGGCTTCTTACATAGTAGCTCAGAGCTCATGGGCCTCCTATGCAAGTGATTTAGCAAATAAGGGGGAAGCTGCATGGCCATTTTATGGCCCAGTCTCAGCATTATTTCCCTTGGATTCTATTGATTGAAGCAGTCGTAAGCCCCCCACTCCATATTCAAGAAAGGACATAGACCCCCACCTCTCAATGGGAGGAGGGTCAAGGTCACCTTGTAGTAGAGTCTGTGGCTCAAGAGATATTGTTGGCTGTCATCTTTGGAAAATAGTCTGTTAGTCTGACCTCTGACCACAATTCATAGAATCCTACCCAACTTCCCTTGCCTAGGTCAAGCTTCCTCCTCCAAGAAGACTTCTCTGATTACCAAAGTCCACCTTAACTCCTATTTTCTCTCTATCACTTCTATTTAACATCACAGAGCAGTCATGGTATTAATAGTAATAGTAGAGCTAACGTTTTCAGGCATTGAAAACTTCATTTAAATTAACTCTTAAAATCCTCAAGACAATCCCTTAAGACAGGGGCTCCTATTATCACCCTTTTATAGTTGAAGAATGTGAAGCTCAGAGAAGTTAGATTGCTTGTCAAAGTCACACAGAGCCAGAATCCGAACTCAGGCAATCAGCCCCAGAGTCTGACCTCTGCCCCTCCTCCTATTCTGCCTCTCAGTAGCTCTTACTGATCATAGTTCATTTTTCCCCCAGCCAGACAGAAACAGCTACACTCCTTGGCCACAGTCCCTGAAACGGTGCTAGACTCACTCACATTCTCATTGAGGGATTTCTAAAGGGATGTACATTAGTGCCAGCAAACCCCTACTCCAGAATTGAACATGTTCCTAAGAGCCAATGTGCATGTCTGTGCAAGTGGCCTGCTGACCCCAGCCTGGCCGAGTTGGGAGGACAGACATTATTTGCAAAATATGTAAAAAGCTTCAAGAGAATCATTCTACTCCAGACCACTAGAGTAGGGCAAGCACTGAAGACTAGTGGCCAACAGGTATGTCTAAAGTACCGACATAAACACCCCCGAAATGCCAAAGGTAAAATTACTTTGCTAGATGGAGAAGTACAAATTTGGATTTCAAGATGGTTTTAATTCCGGGCTCTGAGAGTTTTGGGGGCTGAGTTGAGTAAAAGAGAGAGAGAAATGATATAGAACCACAGAGTTTTTATGGGCGGCGGGGTCTCTTTCAGCCCGAGCAGACAGATTGAGAAATCCGTAAACAACCAAGGAGCAAGCCCAGAGATAGAGAGCGTGGTCTAACAGGCAGAGGGATAATAGCGCTCACGTCAAGGGAGGCGCTGAGCCACAGGAAAATGATTCAGGGCATAACAGACTGAGCCTGGGTGCTTTGTATCTGAACAAAAGCATTCCACGTGCTTGCAAAAGTGGCTTCCGAAAAAGAACAGGTTTTTCTAACTGGCCCTTCTAGCCTATAAATTTTGTTTCAGCTTTGGCTTCTGGAGCAACCCAAAGTCAGACACCCTTTCTTGTATAAGGCTACCAATGCCACCATCTGTTGCCCAGGGCATGCTTCAGACCTTTATCTTGAAGCCACATTGCCCCGCAAGAGCCCATCTTAGAGATGCAGTGGGGGGCATTCAATATTAAGCAGAATATTGATGATTCTTGGCTGCCAACTGTCTGAAAGTGTGTCTTCTGTCAGCTGTGGCCAGTGTGTTATTCTGAAAAAGCAAAGAACACCGAGGGCAGTGACTTCATGACCTTCGGCCATGGATGCAGAAAGAAATGCAGAGGTGGGCAGATAACTTTATCATCCTTAATGGGCTACCTAATTCCTTGGGGAAAAAAATGAAGGCGCCACCAGTGACATGCCCCAGGCAGCAGATGGCAGCGTGGGCAGCCTTATACAAGGGAGGGTGTCCGAGTTTGGGTTGCCCCAGAAGCCAAAGAAGTGAATGCAAATAGTTTATTTGAGAAATGCAAGAAACACTGGTAGCGGGGTAGGAAAGTGAGACAGGGAACGAAAGGGAGCCAGTCAAAGGTGCATTATCAAGCCAGCTGGCACGGTGGGCAACTGTAGTTTAATCCCACTAGGGAAACTAGGAACTAGCAAGACCAGTGCTTCTCAAGCTGTCTGGGGAAAGTACCAGGTTGTCTGCTGTTGTTATCAATCCGTTATAAATGGATACTTTTGTAAAAATGCAATTAAAATGTCACAGCAATGTCAAATTGCTATAAACGTTCCTAAACACCAACTTTCCATTTGTGTACCTACTTTGAAATGTACAAGCAATAAACATTTCACAGCTTGTCACTGGCCTGGAGACCACACTTCAAGTAGCACTGGTGGAGAACGCACAACCTTATCCAAGTTATCTCATTCATGGAGCTGGGCTGTTTATACACTAGCTTGCAATAGTCATGTAATTCTTTCGTGTGCACGGGCAGTGTAGTGGTCCACAGTTTCTAGAAAGCCATCAGGCAAAGAGACACACACATTGGCAGTTAGGAGTCAGCCTGAACAGGCTGAGGGAACAGGGTAGGGCACCAACAGTATACAGAGGCACCCACCCTGTCGGTGTCCTTATCTTCCCCCTGTTAGCAACACTCTAGGACTTAAGACGAGGGCAAGGCAGAGGCCAAATGGGAGTACCCTGAAAGCAGGGAGATCTGGAGCCCAAATTCAGGACTTCCCTATGGCTAGTTGTAAAAGGAGGGGGAATATTGGGTGGATTCTACTTTAGCTGCCCAGCCTAGCATCAGAATTCAGCTCTTATAAAAACAGCCAAGGCACTGTTAAAAGAAAACCAAAACGAAAACCATCCCAGCACCTGGTGTCAGCATTGATAACAAACACAGAGGGGCTTTTTTGCCTGACCGCAGTGCAAGTTGTTGTTTGGTTTGCTCCTGCCTGGAGCTTGTGCTTCACAGGCTTCTTTTGCAGGCTTGTTTTCCAGGGGACCTGGCAGCTATTTCTGACTGTGTGATAAACTCATGGCCTGCAAGATGGAGGCAAGAGGCGACTGCAGTCTCGGTGAAGGAGATCAAGGGATTGAAAAGTCTATCTGGGCTGCCCTCGGGAAGACAGACGAGCCTGGCCTCTCTACAGTCAGCATCACTCAGGCTGACTCTCATTTTCAGGGCGTAAGAGAATATGGGGATAAGAGTAATATTAAAATAATGACCATATCAAGAATGGACACCTTCAGACCCCACCTGCGCAGTGACTTTGGGCTGGGTCCCTTATATGCACTATTTCATGGTCCCAGGAACAGTTCTGAGGAGTGTGTTACAGTGACTAGAAGTGTCATCACCCATGTCACACTGCTTGGGTCTGGATGCTGGATCTCCCATCTCAGAGCTGAGTGACTTCATGTGCCTCAGTTTCTTCATTTGTAAAGTGAGGTTCTACCTCTCTCATTGAGTTGTTGCTATATTAAATGTGCTCATCTCTGTGAAATGCTTAGAGTAGGGTGAGGCATAGAGTTAGTATCCAGCACTCATGCAGTCCTGGGTCCCAGGCCCTTTGGGGAAGTAACCAGTAGCAGGTTGGCTGGGACCCCTGCCCCGAAACACAATTTCACTGTTGTCATGCTGATGGCAGCCAAAGAAAGGAATGTGATTAAGACTTTCCATTTTCTGCTGTTGGCACTTTATACTGCTACTCCTTCTATGGCCACCTGGGAAATGTATGACTACAGCCTTGAAGGCCACTAGGGTTTTCACCTCAGGGAACAGACCCCTGGATTGTGGTCATTTCCTTAACCTCCTTGAGTGATGCTTCTCCCCGACTGTCCTCACACGCAGTTAGCTGTACAGGGTGCCCAAGAGGATGATGGGGTGCAAACCATTCCCAGATTAGGTATGATAAAGCTTAAAAGGCTCACAAATCTACCTTATCCAGTCCAGAATGACACAAAATCCAGGACTTTGTAATCATTTCCAGTTTCCTAATTAGTTCACTCTTCTTTCCAACCATGATTCAGGTTGCCAGAGAAAATACAAGATGCCCAGGTAAATTTGGATTTCAGATAAACAATGACTTTTTAGTATAAAAGTACTCAAACAACAAGTTTTTAGTATAAATATGCCACCAATATGGCACAGAACTTAGTCTAAAAATGTATCTGTTGTTTATCTAAAATCCACACATAAATGGGAGTCCTGTATTTATTTGTACATCTGGCAGCCCTTGTCCAGGGTCGCAGAAGAGTCTCTCAGTATCATCAGAAAAACCTGGTGTCCCCCTCTGCATCAGGTTAGGTGTCTCAGAAAGGTCTTAGATGCAGGTGGTTTGATTGGGAGGTGATCCCAGGAAGCACAGCAAGGGATCAGGGAAGTGGGGCAGGGAAGTGAGGGAAGCAGATAAAAGAGGTGTTATGAGGACATTACCCCTGTAGGCAGCTGGGGCTCAATCCTTCCAGAGAATCTTCCAGAAACCCAGTGCAACATGCCTTAGAATTGTCCTGTCTGAGGACAGGAAGGCTGAGTATTTACCTACGGTATTAGTCTGTCAGGCTGCCATAACAAATACCAAAGAAATGGGTGGGTTGAACAACAGGTGTTTACTTCTCACGGTTCTGGGAGCTAGAAGTGCAAGATCAAGGTGGGACAGATTCGGTTGTTGGTGAGAGCTCTCTTCCTGGCTTGCAGACAGCCACCATCTCGCTGTGTCCTCACATGGCAGAAAGAGAGAGAACTCTGTCTCATTTCTTCATCTTCTTATAGGCATACTAATACCATCATGGGGACCCCATTCCCATGACCTCATCTAAATCTAATCATCTCCCAAAGACCCCCACCTCCAAATACTATCACACTGGAGGTTAAGGCTTTGACGTATAAATTTCAGAGGGACACAAACATTCAATCCACAACATCTACCAACTCTCATCCCCCATGTTTCAGGGTTGCCCTGGGGACGTTAACTCCCCCTGTACCTCTGAGTTGCACTTGTGCTCAACTGAGCATGTCCGGGGCAGAGAAGCAGGGAGATGTGGTCACTGGAGCTGAAAGGCTGTTAGGGGACTGGAAACCATGAACCACAACTGGAGGTAAGCAGCCCTGCACCTGAGCCCAGAGAATCAACTGTGGGCCATCTAAAACACCTGCTTCATTTTCCTTTGCCTCAGGCTGATACTTCAATCATAGGAGGATGCTCAGTTGGCCTCCCACAGTTATTGCCAAGATAGGTTAAGATTATGTGAAAGAGTGTTACAAACTACAAGGCACTGCAGAAATTGAAGCTGGAGTAAGCATTATTTAGTTAAGAAAGAAAGGGAGAAGAGGGAGTGAGGAGATGTGAGGAAAGGAAGAGAGGATGAAGGAGGAGAAAGAAGGAGAGGACGAAGAGAGGAAGGAAGGAGGAAGGAAGGAAGGAATGAAGGAAGGAAGGAAAGAATATACTGGTCACTAACAGCATAGATTAAGATCCAAGAAAACTAATGTTATGTACTCAACAAATTGTTATCAGGCACATCACTGTTCCAGGCCTTCTAGGTATTAAAAATTCAGTTGTGAACCAACTGCCCCAATTTCTTGCCTTCATGGAGGCTACATTCTAGTGGGGGAGTAAACTATATAGCAAGATTGTAAAGTGCTGTGAATAACAACAAATCAGGGAAGGTTGCTAGGGAGGGTTGGAGAAAGTAATAGGGTTTCAGCCTTTAATAGGTCTGGAAAGGTGTCACTAGAAGGTCACTTTGGGGTCAAGTCCTGAAGAAGAAGAGGGAGGAAAGAGCCAGGGCAAAGGCCCTCAGATAGATGTGTGCCTAGCCTATTGGGGGAAGGGCAAGGAAGCCATCATGACTAAGCCAGGGGGGCAATGGGGAGGGTGGTAGGAAATGAAATCACAGGGGCAATGGGGGAAGGGGAGATTGTGTAGGGTCATGTGTGCCACTGTGATGATTGGCTTTCCTTGGGATGAGCTGGGGGCCATTGGAAGGTAGTGAGTTGTGGATGGACATGGTCTGACTCATGTTCTACAAGGAGCATTTTAAGCCCAGCATGGTGGCTTGTGCTTATAATCACAGCTTCTCCAGAGGCTGAGGCAGGAGGATCACTTGAGGTCAAGGTTCAAGACCAGCCTGTGCAACGTTAGTAAGACCGCTGTCTCTGAAAAAAAAAAAAATAATAATAAGGGAGCACTTTAGCTGCCATGTTAAGAACAAGCTCTTAGGGCAGTCACTCAAGAGGCTGCCTCAGTGATCCAGGCTTGAGAGGGTGGGGTGGGACTAGAGAGGGTGGAAAGTGGCCAGGTTCTGCATCTATGTTTTAAAGTATTGCCAATGGGATTTACTGCAAGACCGGGCGAGAGGAAAAACTGAAGGATGAATGTAAGGTTTTGGACCTGAGCAACTGGAAGAATGGAGTTGCCAGAACTGAGATTCCAAAGACCAGGAGGAATGGGCTCAAGCAAGGAGATGATGGGAACTTGGCTGAGTCTGAGATGTTATTTGGTGTCGAGGGGAAATATTGAGTAGCAACCGGGAAAGCATGCACTGTGGATAGGAACCAGGGAGTTCTGAGTGCATAGATACCATTCAACACCACATGACTGGATGGGGCCACTTTTGGGGAGGGAATAGAGGGAGACGAGAAAAAGACATGCCCAGGAGTCCTGGGACACTGTGAGGCTGAGAGGTCGAGAAAGCAAAAAGCAAATGAGACAAGGAGGCTGGGAAGATGTGGTCAAAGGGATGAGCAAAACCAAGAGAGGATGATGTTCTGGGAGCCAGGTAAAGAATGGGGTGGCTTTAGAATTAAGGCATTGTGGGCTATGGGGGTAACACCACCACAAAATTTCCCCTAACAATAACGACAAAAATCCTTCCAGAGAGGATGAAGTCCTCGGGGGTCTTTCTGCCTGTCTCAGTGCTTCCTTTGCCTCCCCTTGTAGACAAAACTGCACTTAGCCCACCACTTGCCTATTCCCTGTTTCTTGCAACATCCTTCTGCTTGAGCTCCTGTCCTTGTCTAGACCTGGCTTCTGTGCTCCCCTCTTGTATCATACATATCTCCTGGCATCTGGCCAGGTCCTCATCCTAACATCCGCAGCGCCTCAGAATGCATATGCATGTCCCAACTCCACTCCGGGACCCACCCAGTTCCCAGTTCTCGATCTACCAGCCACCCCTCTCAAACCAGCACCTACCCAGATTTGTGCCTGCACCCCGCCTCAAATCACCAGTCTGTGCTCCACAGCACTCCCTTCTGGCACAAGGCTTGTTTGTAATTTGTGCATTTTATTGGCCAACAGTTTCCATCCATGTATAGCAAGCACCATTCTTCTGGAAACTTTTAAGCAAGCACATCTTCTTTTCTCACACTTGGCTAACCTCAAAGAAACGTATCATTAAAAAGACCTGGTATGCAGAGCCCACTTGATTGTGGAGAGGCACACACACACACACATACATACATATACGCACACACACACACACCATCACCACCACCATCACCACCATCATCTTTTGCAACCACATCCATTGCTAAGCCACTTGGTGGCCAATAGCAATTGGGAATCATGACTGAAGAGGCCAAAATTGCACATCTCTTCTTGCCACTCTTGCAGCAAGGGCCCTTAAAAACCGATTAGAACATCCTCCCTTCGTACCGAGTAAATAAATGCTGGCCTCTGAGGGGGGAGCGGGAAAGGGAGGTTGTCAGGCGTTGGGTGGGTTTTTCCCTCACCACAGCAACCTCTTCACTCATCGGAGGCTGGCTCAGAGATTTTAGAGTGAGGCAGCACCATAACTCATGAGATTAAAACATGCCCACTTCTCCTCAGACATGTATTCTATATGAAAATGTGGCTTATGGGCAACAGGTCCACAAATCTAAAGCCCAAGCAATTCTACCTATGACTATCAGTCATGGAAGTTACACTCACGGAGAATGAAAATTTACACGACTACTGTTAGCCCATAACCAGCGACAGAGCACCTTCCCCTGCGAGGAGCCAGGTCTCCCTGACAACAACTACCCGCCCTGTTTTTACTGGCTGGTATGCAGTCTAGTGGCAATGACTCTCAAATGTGAGTATTTATCATGAGATCCTCTCAAGGCCCATCTCCTCTGGTTTGTAGAGAGGGAAGTAGATTAGGAATCAAGAAAAAAAAGGGTCAATTTCCATCTCTTCCCCTTACCATCCATGCAAACCTCAGTCATTCACCCTCTCCATCTCAGTTTCCGCCTCTGCTGTCCTGAGAACCTCAGGTGTAACAGTTGTTACAAGGATGATCTTAATTCAGCATAGCACAGTAGGAAAGCTCCTAGGCTCTGGAGTCAGACTACCTTTCAAATTCTGACTCTATCACTCACTGTGCAACTTTGGGCAAGTTACTTAACCTCTCTGTGTCTCAATTTCCTCCTCTGTAAAAGGAGATAATAACAATACCTTCCTCATAGTAGTATTTCCTGTTATGAGAATTAAAAGAGTTAATATTTGTACAGGGCTTAGAACAGGGCCTGGCAAGTGGAAAATGCTAAATAAGTGTCACATCAAATTCATTCACTTAACCAACATTTATTGAGCACTGTATTAGTTTCCCAGGACTGCTGCAGCAAAGTAGCATGCACTGGTGGCTTACAACAACTGAAATGTTTTGTCTTAACGGTTCTGGAGGTTGGAAATCTGAGATCAAGGTATTGCTAGGTTTGGTTTCTTCCGAAGGCTGTGAGGAGAATCTGTTCCCTGCCTCTCACCCAGCTTCTGGTGGTCACTGGCAATCTTTGGTGTTTCTTGGTTCATAGAAGCATCACCCAGATCTCTGCCTTCATGTTCACATGGTGTTCTCCCTGTGTGCATGCCTCTGTGTCCAAATTTCCGCTGTTGTAAGGACACTAGTCATATTGGATTAGGACCCACCCTAATGACCTCATCTGAACATGATGACACCTGCAAATACCCTATTTCCAAATAAAATCCCATTCTGAGGCACTGGGAGTTGGGACTTCAGTACACCTTCTCTGGGAGGACACAATTCAACCCATAACAAATACCCACTAAGGATCAAGTATTCTGCAGGGCGTTGAGAATACAAACATTAATAAAACGTAGTCCTAGCCCTAAGGAGTTCACATTTGAATGTGGATTTTTATGCATTAACTCATTAAGTATTGTATCAGGGAAATATACAAATACAAGGACAAAAGGAACAGGAGTGGTGGCACCAGAAGAAAGATTTCAGTATGTGTGGGCTGGGCCTTCAAGGGTGAGCTGTATTGACATTCTCCAAAGAAAAACACACAATCAGAGATGCAGGAGTCTGAAAGCACATGGCATTTTCTGGGAACTCAAGTTCTTGATATGGCTGTAGTGTCAGATGAGACTCATGAAAGATAAATCCAGAAACATTGCTAAGATCAGATTCCAAAAGGCCTTGTCTTCCAGGTTAAGGAGGTTTCACTTTATCCTTTAAGTACCCGTCTTAGGTCAAGGTCCCCAGAAGCTGAAAACGATTCTTGTGAAAAGGATTTATTAGGAAGTACTACCTGGAAATGCCAGGAAAGAAGTAGGGAAGGGTCAAAAGCCAGGCCAATGGACTGTACTAAGCAAAGTCTCATGGAGGGCAACTTCTGCTCAATCCTGTAAGGGAACTCTGAAGACACTATAGGTCCTACCTCGGAGTTGTCTAGATTGGAAAAGGAAGTGGGAGGACTTATAGCCTCTCACCCAGCAATCACTGGTTCCGAGTTGCCCCCAGGCACTTTGGGCTGCCCACAGTCGCCCACAATGCAGGTAACATGGCTCCGGCAGCCTGAGGGCAGTCCCTCAACAAAGAAACGCTGGCTTTCAGGAGTGGAGGCACACTGGGAGCCAATGTCCACAAAAATAGCAAAAAGACTGCAGGGTGAGGCAACGAGAGCCTTTGCTACTGTTGCAGAAAGTCATTAAAATGTTTTAATGAAGGAATTAAGTGATCTGGTCTCTATGTCAGAAATCTAACTGACAATGGTGTTAAAAATGGAATGGCAAGAAAACAGGCTGGTTGCAAGGAGAGCACTTAGGAAGCCATGACAATGGTCCAGGCATACTGGGGACCCTAACAAAGGTGAGGGGAAGGAGGAGAGGGGCATCAGAGAGATGTTTGTGGTTAGGACTTGATGACTGTTGGCTCTGAGGGAGAGATAACTAGCTTGTGTGTCTAAAGGGATAAGGGATATAACATAGGTTTACCAAAGAAGTGGGGAGGATGGTTTGGGATACGTCAAATGCCTACAGCATACCCAGCTGGCAGAAATATGGGCCTGGACATCAGGAGAGAAGCTACAGCAGGAGCTATAAATTCAGAAGACTTTGGTGTGGAGGTGGTAGATGACAATAGGAACCAGAAAGAAAGGGTGGAGTCAGAAAAAAGATCAAGAAGAGAACACTAGAGAATGTCAATCGTTGAGAGATGAGCGAGGGAAAGAGATAGAGAAAGAGCCATAGACAGGTTCAGAACTAGGAGAGGTGTGTAAGCAAGAGACAAAGGAGGACACTGCAAGAAAAAAAAAGGTGGTCAATGGCATTTGATGATGCATAGATGTCAAAAGAGGGTCAGGAATGAGCAGAAGTCATTAGTTTTGACTATTGCAAAAGCATCTGTGACCTTCACAGGAACCATGATAGAGGAGAAAACCACACTGTAATAGGCTGAAAAGGAAATAAAAGAAATTGAGGTAACAATATATTACCATGCTACCAAAAGCAGAGTCCATGGACTAGCAGTATCTATTGATATCATATGGAAGCTCGTTAGAAACACAAATTCTCAAGCCTCACCTCAGACCTACTGAATTAGAAATTCTGAGGCTGAAATCCAGGACTCTGTTTTTAACAAGGCCTGCAGGTGATTCTGATGAATGCTAAAGTTTGCGAACCACTGATATACACAACTTTAAAGAAGTTTGTGAACAGAAAACAATGTGACGGCTACTTACAGAGGAGGCAGTACCGAGTTCAGATGGAAAATTGGTCAATACTTCACAAATAGAAGGAGGTATTGGAAGAACATACAGGTAGCCACTGGTTTTGTAATTAACAAGAATAGACGATCTATAGGTAATCCATGAGCAAACCGCAATAACAGGTGCCCAGGGGAAATGTGACGTTCATTTCTTTTGGAGCACAAAGTTGTCATCTGGATCCCCTAGATCTCTCACAGCATTTTACAGAGTAGTGACTGATTACGACTATATGTGAATGTAAAACCAGCCATCAAACAGGTCATGAGAAACCACTGAACCTCTGTGTTTTTAGAGGCAGATAAGTTGAGAGTCTAAAGTGGGTGTGTTGTGGCAAATCTTGCCATAGAATCCAAACTTCTAACTCCTAATGTCCAGCTTCATCCTAGTTTTCTATTGCTGTGAAACCAGCCACCCCAAACCTAATGGCATAAAACTGCAACAATCAGTTATCATTATCTCCTATGGTTCTGGGATCGGCTGGGCTCAGCTAGGCGATTCTCCCTGTGGTTTCAGGCAGACGGTGGCTGATACCGGAGTCATATCAAAAAGCATAATCATTTGCATGTCTGGCTATAGATGCTGGCTGTTAACTGGGACTCGGTGGGGGCTGTTGTCAGGAATCTCTCCACGCACCTCTGCATCATCTGGGCTTCCTCACAGCAAGGCAACTGGGCTCCAGGGATCATGTCCTGAGAGAGAGAGAGAGATCTAGGCAAAAGTTGCATTGCCTTTTCTGACCTAGCCTTCGAAGTCACGTAACATCACTTCTGCTGTACTCTGTTCGTAGAGGCAGCCATAAGTCCTGCCCAGGTCCAAAGAGAGGGGACACAGAGTCCATCTTTATATGGGAGTGAGACCATTTTCCAGAGGAGCATATAGGACAGAAACTATTGTTTCAGCCATTTGTGCAAAATACAATCTGCCGCAGGAAATAAATCCTCAGTGGTCAGCCCAGTTATGACCTTGCTCACTCTGGCAGGTAAGCTCTAGTCCATCTCTAATTATCCATGACCAGGCTGATTTGTCATTCCTGTGACCTTCCTTCAGAGGAGAGGCAAATCCTCAGAAGACCTCCGTGGCCAGAATACTGCCCTGGGTCCAGGGCAACTCTGGAAACTCCCCCACGAGAGTCCCTTCCTCCCCGACGAGTGAAACACGGGAAAGGTGTGGTTGCTGGAGGGACAAAAGGAATTGATCAACAGCCGGAATTACATCACCCCCTCTCTTTGTTCATTTCTCATTAATGTTGTTCTTTTTCCTGTGTTAAATTTCTCTCCTTCCTTACTCTCCCCTAGGACCTCCCCCTTAGAGATGGGGTTGGGGGGTTTGATTGATTGGTGCTGAAAGCAGGGAGGTTGCAAGTAGAGAGAGATCACCTTACCCCGGAGATAGTTTCCATGGCAACAGGGACAGGTTGGTGGGAGGGGCGGGCAGATAAGGGCCCCACTTTGGGGTTCAGTGCACGGTGGAGGTGAAGGCTGGAGTGTTTACAGTAGAGAGACAGAAAACCAGCCTGTGCAGCTGGGTTAGGAAGTGGAAACATTCTTCGAGGCAGCTTTGAGGCCAGCCTTCACTGACCTCTCACCCTCCACTCTCCCCTCCTCCATGACGCAGCAACCTCAGCACAGCTTCTGCCTGCCAGCTCGCCACCCTTCATCCTGACTTGTAGCCCTTCTGGTTATTATTTCCTCTAGGAAAAGCTCTCTCATCCTCCTTCCCCTCCTCCTTCCTCCCTCTGCTCCCCCTTCTCTAGCTCAATCTTGACTTCTAACCCAGAGAATCAGCAAAGCCAACTTCTCATCCCTCCAGGTCAAGGTGAGGGAGCCAGCCCAGCTCCCTGCTTCAGCCCAGGTGGGGGTGTCTCCGGGCCCACCCTCCCGCTTCTCCACAATAGCTTTCACCTGGCATCATGCCTCAGGGGGCCACAGGTCACTGCGAAAGAATCCCCAGGGAATCACTGAAGACCATTAATTAGCCCAGAATACACAGGAGGCCCCTGAGCGGTGACCACCCAGGCATCAAACACTTTCCTGTGTGCCCGCCCACGCCTAGCCCTTAAACGCGACCAGACCCGGCATGTTCAGGGCAAGGGGTTGCTCAGCTGAGGGGTTCCTCCTGAAAGCAGAGAGATATTTTCATCCTTTTGCTTTGAAGTGACTCCTGCTTTCCCAAGGATGGATCCAGAAATTGATTCTCTCTCCTTTCCCCCCACCACCTTCCCTCCCACATCCCTTAACTCACTGCTGCTATGGCCCCATACTTGAGAGTCACAGTACACTTCAGTGTTCTCTGCTAGTTTTGTTGTTGCTGTTGTTGCTGCTGTTGTTTTCACTGATTTTTCTTAAGTGTCAGGGAGCAACAAAAATCTCCGGGGCTGGCTTATCCCAAAGCGAATGCTCCTCCAGTTCCCTGAAGGAGGATGCAGAGTGGGGAGTGGGACTGTGGGGGACCCTGGGCCTCAACAGGCAAGCCCTCCAACTCATCCCTGGACTGGAGGCCCTCAAGGGCAGGATCTAGGTGTTGTTTCTTGCTAGATCTTAAAGGACTCTCCAGTGCTTACACATGAGGGGACTTAAAAACATATGTTGATTGTCAACAAGTTCAACACAGAATTGCCATATGATCCTCTAATTCCTCGCCTACATACACGTCCTCAAAGAATTGAAAGCAGGGATGCAAACAGATACTTTTACATGGATGTTCATAGCAGCATTATTCACAAGAGCCAAAAGGTGGAAACAACCCAGGTGTCCATCAATGGATGAATGGATCAACAAAATATAGTTTATATATACAATGAAATACTATTCAGCCATAAAAAGGGATGAAATGCTGACATATGCTACAACATGGATGAATCTCCAAAACATTATGCTAAGTGAAGGACAAAAAGCAACATATTGTATGATTCCATTCATGTGACGTGTCCAAAATAGGCAAATCTATAGAAACAGAAAGTAGATTCGTGGTTGCCAAGAGCTGGGAGAAAGAAGGAATAAGGAATGACTGCTAATGGATATGGGGTTTCCATTAGGCGTATAAAAAAAGTTCCAGAACTGGGTAGTGGTGACAGTTGCCAAACATTGTGAAATGTACTTAATGCCACTGAACTGTACTTTAAAGTGGTGAATTTTATGTCATGTGTATGTAATCACAATTTTAAAGTGTGTGCTGTAATGATGCTGCACCCCTTAGTCACCAAGGCCCCAGAACCATGGAGTGATCTGCACTGAGGGTAACCAGTCGCACTGGTTTCCCCTGTCTGTTCCCGATTTAGCACTGAAAGCCCCTCAGTCACAGGCACACCAGGCTGATTGCTGACTCTCTGGAATCCTACCTCCTCCTGGCTGTGGGAGCTGAGGCAGAGTTGTTACCTACTCCGAGTCATGGTTTCCTGCCCAGTGGGTGTGCTTCAGGATTAGATGGGATAATAAATAATAACAGTAATCACAGCCAACAGTTATAGAGCACTTAGTTCAGGCACTGTTACCAGCCAGTGCTTCCAACTTCCACACGAACCCCTGGAGGTCTTGTAGGCATGCAGATGCAGATTCAGCAGGTCTGCTGATATCCTGAATTTTTAAGGAGCTCCCAGGCGATGCTGGTCCACAGATCACTCTTGGAGAACCAGGATTCTAAGCTCTTTGCATATGTTAATTCATTCAATCCCCACAACAACCTAGTGAGGTAAAAACCCTATTCACATTTCCATTCTACAGACAGAGTTGGAGGCACAAGGAGCTTCAGTGACTTGCCCAAAGTCACAGAGCTGGGAGATGAGAAAGCCAGGATTGGAACCCCGGGCAGTCTGGCAACAGAAGCTACAGTTGCCACCAGTACCCTTTTCCGTTACAGAGATAATGTGGGGAAGGAATTCAGCACCAGGCCTGCCACAGGGTAACCCTTTCGAAAAAAGAGTGCTATTGTTGTTATGAATTATATTAGAAACCTCCTTATCCTTGAGAAAATCATTCATGTTTTCAGATTCCTCACTAGACCACACAGTCTCTAATGTCTTGCCAGTTCTCATCCGATCTATAGGCAAGGGACTGCCCTGCCAGCCAAGAGTTCACAGCCAAGGTCTTCCTTCTCTTGTCTTTCTTTTTCAGTAAATTGTTCAGAACTCCCCAGGAGCTGAGCCCCAGGGATGGGCTTCTCCGCAACCCTGCAATCTACCAAAGCAAAGAAGCTGAGTCTCCCACCCTGTCTTTCAACAGCAACCTCCCCCGACCCCGCCATGGAGAGGCAGGGATGATGACTTACATCTGTATCCCCAGTGCCCAATTTTCAACCTGGCATAAGTGCCCAACACACACCAAGTACCTGTCAGCTACCTCTGTGCCTCTCAAGTCTCAGTTTCAGGATCTGTAAAATGAAGATGCTAATATCTACCTAGAATCCCAGCCTATGTTGTCAGACTAGTAGAACAATCTTTTCCCACCGCACTGCACATCTGTGATTTAACACCTACTCTGTGCCTTGAACTATGATATAGCCAGAGAGAGATAGCTGGAACAGAAGCACCTCCCTGTCCCCCATCTGGCAGTTTTGTGATTTCTCACAGCAGATGGTTCTATGGGAATCCGGACTAAGAGGCGGACTGCATAGCACAACTGAGTGCTTTTAGTGGCTCTGACCAGCCTGTGGGAGGGAACCTAGGATGGCTCTGTGAGAAAAGGGGGAAGACAGGCTTGATCTGGGTCTTGATTGAAGTCCAAGAAAATATTTGGATCTGCAGAAGGGAGGAGGTTTCCCAAGCCAGGGCACTAACAGCTGACAGCTGTCACCCTATCCCATGTACCCTGTTCAAAGAGTCTTCTGAGCTGGTCTGGTCTGGGAGGGGGTGTGAGGTGGGAAGCCGGTCAGGGAGAGGGCAGACGGTAGGACTTCTATGGAGTGGGTCTGGCCTGAATGGGTTTGTGCAGGAGGGGGCTGCCTTGAAGTGGTCCCCTCCCTTCCAGCAGAGCTTGAGACCCTGGAGCTTTTGCAGCTCTCACTGCCCTCCCTCCTTACCCCAACACAGGCCTTCCGCAGGGACAGCTTCCAGAGGTCTCCCTGAATCCATATGTGGGTTTTGGCTCTTCCAGTTTTTGGCTCTACTCAGCGGCAGGGGATTTGAGGGGTGGCTGTGTGATTTGTACAGCTGTCATTAGGGTAATTGCACGATATTTTCCCAAATTTCTCCTGCAGCTTCAGGATGGGTTTCCAAACTTCCTGCCCTAACAGGGGCTCTAGTGAGAGAAGCTGGCTCTGAGCCTCCCAAGCAGCTGCTAACAGCACCCAGGGACAGCACTTCCCATTCTTTCCATGGAACCAGGCTGGACCCAGTATTCCAGGACCAGGAAGAGGGGAAGAACGGGGCCCATGGGTTGGAGGTATGATGGCTTCATAAAAGGCACAATGGTGGTCACTGTTAATTGTACCCAGTGTCACTTCCCCCTCTCAATATGGAAACAGGTACAAATGAAATCTGTGCCTCTTCTGAAAAAGCAAGGGCACCTTCTCATGACACCAGGATTTGGAACGTTATTTTACTGTCTTCAAAGAAGGAGGACTGGCCAAAATCCTGCAGCACATCTCTCGGCACCTTCTGAGCCCATCCCAGTTACCCAGTTATATAGAGAATGAGTGTCTCAAGCTGGCTTAAGTTAGTGGCCAGAAAGCTGGTGTGGCAAGCAAGTAGGGAGTTATGTAGGCCTAGCCCAAGTAGGGGATCAGAGCATTTCCAGCAAGCCAAATGAGTGAATGTAAGGAAAAATGCATGCTGGGGACCAGTTTGGATCTGCCCGGTGAAGGATTACCTCCCTCCCTTCTCAAGTGGATTTAGCCACTCACTTCTCACTCAGCCTGACAGATATTTATTTGTTTGTGTGTTTGTTTGAGACAGGGTCTCACTCTGTCACCCAGATGGGAATGCTGTGGCCCAATCATAGTTCACTGCAGCCTCCAACTTCTGGGTTCAAGGGATCCTCCCCCTTCAGCCTCCTGAGTAGCAGGGACTACAGGTGTGTGCCACTACATTCAGCTAATTTTTTTTTTTCAGTAGAGACTTAGTAGAGACAAAGTCTCACTGTGTTGCCCAGGCTAGTCTCAAACTCCTGGGTTCAAGCAATCCTCTTGCTTCAGCCTCCCAAAATGCTAGGATTATAGGTGTGAGCCACCACGCCCATTCCCAGACAGACATTTAATACTCTGCACTGGCTCCTCCAGCTTTCCAAAAAGCACACACACACACACATTCATACATGCACACAGCAAAAAGTGCTAGAGATGATGCTCCCTGGACCTGGCTTCCTGGACTGCCCAGGAAAGGGTCTCCACTGCCCAGGAAAGAGTCTCCGTGTTGGGCCCTCTGAGGATGCAACAGCCAAGGAGACCATAGGCAGATCGCTGTAGGCTTCAGGGCCCATGTTCCTTCTGACCTGCTGGCTAGGGAGTGGGATGCACCATGGAGAGCCTCCTCACTTAGCATCGTGTCTGCTCTGACATGATGCCTCCGAGTAATGTAATTTATATTTCATGCACAATTGAAGCAGCTAATGGTGTAATTCTCCAAGGGGGAAACAAGTTGTTATAGTGTTAATTATATTGCAGGCATGTTCCCTCTCCTTTGCCCCCCCAAGTGCTCCAAGGGAAGTTACCAGGTAGTAACGGAGCGAGTGTCCAAGAACATGGCTTTGGTGGGCTCCACTGACGTTGGGGCTGAGCAGTGGCAGGAGGGCCAAGGATGCCTTCATCCTCCCTGTTGAGAGTTGCAGACTTGGTTCAAACCCCCCAGAGGTCTGGATTTCCTTGTCCAGTCTGTTCACTGAATCCTGCTGGGCTGGGGTGCCCCTTCTGTTTTCACCAGGACACTGCTGGAGGTGGGGGGGTGGTAAAGTGGAGATGATACATTTGGGAAAGGAGCCAAAACACAATCAAAACAAACAAAACCCAGCCTAGACATTAGCAGCTGATACTTGTAGAGCTTGGTGATTGGGCATGTGGCCTCTGAGGGAAGACTGCTGGGATTGGAATCCCAGCGCTGCCACTTATAAACTGGAAAATCCCAAGGGAAATTATGTCACCTCTATGAGCATCAGTTTTCTCAACTATGCAATGGGGATAATAAACTATCAGCCTCACAGGGTTGCAGTGAGGATTAAATGAGTTAATATGTATGCAGTGTTTAGAATACTGGCACATAGCTTTAGTAAATGGAATTTATTATGGTAGGAGGGAGTAAATGGAGTTGAACTGTCGTAAGGTTCTGGCATTTTCTGTGAAGTGGCAGAAGTACATATTTTTTATACATTCATGGAAGCTAAATCTACTGAAAAAGAACAAATGTCTTGCTTTTCAAAAAAAGGAGAAATGTAGATTTTGAGGAATTATAGAACCATGAAGTTGAGGATGTTTCCCAGGAAAAAAAATTAATTTGACTGTTAAAGTGGTAGTCTTTTAACTTCTGGCAAAAGAAAGACATAATAGGGGAGGGTCAGAGGGAGGAAAGAAAGAACAAACAAACGAATGAAGGACTCAAGTCAGGCCAAACTGACTCTGTATCTTTTTCAGTGATATATCAGAGTAAATCACCCGGTGGATCAGGGAAAAGCAATGCACATAATTATACCTGATTTATGCAGAGCATTTTACAAAAATCTCAAATCTTATTCTTATGGAAAATATGGGCAAAAGTGAACTAACTGGTAATGTAATTTGCTAAATTGAAGTTGATTGAACTAATCGTATGCCTATGTGGGTTTGAACCCCACTTCTGGTACCCATTCCTGTATTAGTCAGGGTATACTAACTGTTTTAACAACTCACCCCAAAATTTGAATGGCTTAGACAATAAAGTTCCTTGCTCACATCACAGTAAAATATGATCAGCAAGAGAAACGTTGTCCCCACATAGTCATTCAGATGCATGGGTCCTTCCATATTATGATACTACCATCTTTAATTTATGACCTCTAAGGCTTCCAGAGAAAGAGTAGAGAGGAAAATCTTGTGTGGGAGATTTCTGCAAGCCAGGACTAGAAATGGTGTACATAATCTCCACCCACATTCCACTGGCAAGAATTCAGTCACATGGGAGCACACAGTACACGGGGGCTGGGAAATGAGGTTTAGCCATGTGGCCAGAAAGAATAGGAGAATATGGATATCACTGAGCACTAGCAATGTCTTCCACAAGTGTTGATCCACATTGATGTCACTCTTCAGGAAGGTCTCTAGTGGCATGCAAAATTCTATCACTTGCCCTGCCCTAAGCAACATTCTTTTCTTTCAGTGGCTTAGATGAAGACATAGAATGTGCCTTATTATCCCTTTGGGGTGTAACTCATTCAGGTTATCTTATGTAATGGCAGTTTACTGGGAGTCTCCAGTAAGAGAGAATGCCATATGGCCAGATCTCACACCGACTGTACTATTGCAGAAATGGAAGAATCTAACACAGCCATAGAGTCTAGATTATCAAATAAACAATCTCCCCTCCCCCAGGCAGCAGGGGTTCACGCTCTCCACTTGATGATGCTCTGTCTTAAATGTGACTTAACTATTCTCCTAAACTCACTCCTCTCTATATGTCTGTCTACTTCCTCTCCTCCAACCAGGTGAACAATTCTATATCCTGCTTCTCCATGGAAATTCCTGACTGGGAGAGGAAATATGTCTGATTTGTCCAGGGAATGGTTGTGGTCCCTGCTTAGGCAAAGCATGGCTTTCCAACCAGATCCCCTGTAGGCATTTGGGCAGTGTAGGACTTGGCTGGCTTTGGACAGGAAAGAAGGTTTGTTTAGCAAGTTTCCATGTAAGACAAACCTGGACATAAAAGCTATTATGACGGATAAAAAAATAAACCTCAAAAAGATTTCACTGGACTGGAGTGATGAGCTGAATTCAAAAATATTAAATATAAATTAAGGTATATTTTAATTAAAATGTTAAATATAAATTAATATTTTTGACTTAAGCTCATCACTCCAGTTTAGTCAGGAACCCATCCGGAACAAATCACACACTCGGAAAGTTTCACTTAAGAGAGTTTAATTAAGGAGCTATTTACAGAGGTAGAGGCAGTGTTAAGGAAACTAACAACGAATGGTGAAGTATCCAGAGGCTAGAACAGCAGAAAGCTGCTACCACTTCTAGGTCAGAAAGGGCAAGGGAAACAAATGGTTTTGCCACAATTCAGCACAACAACCATGGAAGAGATGCCACCAGACATGAGTTGCGGCTGTGGGTAGAGAAATGCAGCCACTGTCAATATTGTGACCTGGATAAGAGAGATTTGGGGATGGGTTAAATACCCCAACTCACACTCCTCCCTCACTGTAAACTCCTGTGGGTGCCACTTATTAACCACACCCAACAGGGAGCCACAGGACCAGTGATGCCGTCTACAGAGGTCAGCCTCCCAAGACACAGAACACAGCAAAGAGCAGAGAACGGATCTGGAAGTAGAAAAAGATAATTGTTGATGCAAAGATTCCCAGAAATGCATGTAAAATGTTGGCATTCAGTTTACAAAGTCAGTTGCGTAAAAATTAGATAGGACACATTTCATGTGAAATTGCTGCAAGAGTGTAATCTAGCTCTAAGTTCTGTGTGAAACAACTGTGGATGCATTAATAGGAGCAAGGGGTCTCATTTGGGGAGGTTATGGCCCATGTGCCCACTGCTTTCTGCCCTGATCCAACCACATCTGGGGCTCTGAGCAAGGCTGGGTCTCACGCTTTAGAAGAAACACTTATAACCGAGGCAACCAACGTATTGAAGAGGCTGAGAGCCAAGTATAAGGAGGAAAAGACTGAAGAGGATGGGGAACAACACTTGAGTCAAAGAGAAGATGCCTTAAGATAAAGACTTTAACTTTCTTCAAGTATTTGAAGTGCAGAGAGGAAGATTTCCCTTTTGGATACACCTTCAAGCCCTCAATATCCCCAGGCTGTATGACACCACTCTTAGGAACTCCCATAGCAAACTGAATTTTCACAGCCTTTTCCCATCCTGTTCCACCCTGTTGCAATTGTTCGTTTGCTTGTCTATCTTTCCTACTAACTGAGGGCAAATGGCAAACACTTTTTTTAACCATCACACTTCAATATCTAATGCTTCGCTCCTGAGAGGTGCTCAAGAAAATATTTGTTCATTGAGTGAAATGTTCCTGCAGGAGCTAGAGAGTCCCCTGCAGGAACGTGGAGAAGAACACGCATGCAGTGGATGGCAGTGGGGCATATTCCACCCAGTTTTAAAGTCTGCAACTGCAGATATGTGAGTCTGGCCACAGTTATCTGCTCTCTCTAAACCTCAGTTTCCTTACCGTTACTGGGGGTGTTCTGAAGACTCAATGGGTTAGTTTATTTGCAAAAGGGTCGGAACATGGCAAGTGTTCAAAAAATGGTCATTGTTGTTATTGTTGCTGTTTGAATGATTCAGGCTGGTGAAAACTGTCTTAGGTTGGATTCCTCAGGAGACCTTGAGACAAGGATTCACATCAAAGTGGCTTTTAGTATTAAATGTTCTCAGTAAAACCCAGTAAGGTAGTAAAGAAGTGGCAATGAGGAGAGGAGGCCAACAAAGGTGTAAAATCAGGCAAAGTCCCATGGTAGGTAACTATGGGGGACAGTGGAGGTCACATCTCAAGAGTTTTGGCTGGAGTATTTACCCAACCCCAACACATACCCATTAGCGTTACTGGTCCAGGGCTAACCCAGGGAAATAGAAATTCCCGGGCACTTTTGTTCTGTTTGCCCCCAGGAGAAGCAGCTGCAGTAGCCTGAGGGCGATCCACCTACAAAAGACACAGATGCCTGGTGTTGGCCGGGAAAGCCCATCAAGAGCCAGTATGCATGGCAACAGTAAAAGGATGGTTTGTCACACTAGTACAAAAAGAGGTGGCCAGAGGCCAACATTGCCAGGGAAGCCCCATTCCCCTGCTTCCAGGTAGAGGGAGGCCTTAAATATTTCTGGTCAAATGCTTAGGTTGCTGACTCCAGGGCCCTAGTGCTCCAGAGAGTCTGTGAGCCAGAGGAGCCGTGTCCCCAAGGAGACACCTACTGCCCCTCTCCTGTGCTCATCCTAGTCTCGTTGGAGTGTGTTTGGCCTCTGAGATCATCCCAGGTTGTTATCAAACAGGAGTTCCCCATTGTGGCCCTGAGAGCCCCAGGGTCCCACAGAAGCTGCTAAGAGCAGATTTAGCAAGTACAGGGCAATAATCCCTGAGCTGATTTTTCTGTAGTTGTTTTCTTCTTTTTCATCCTTTAACTTCCTGAGGACATGATACCTCTGATCCAGTCTCATTCTCCTTCCTGTCTCCCTGTTACACACTCCTCTGGACGCTGTGGCAGTGTGTGTGGTCCAGAGAGCAATCAAGGGTGTCATCAGGACACTGCCCACTCTCTGTGGCTTGGGCAAGGTTCTTTGGAATGGTTTCTGGCTTTAGAAGTTTAACTGCTTGTTATAACTTGTATATATGTCCCCACCAAATCTCATGTTGAAATGTAATCCCCAATGTTGGAGGTGGGGCCTGGTGGGAAGTGTTTGGGTCATGGAGCTGGAGTTTTCCAGAGATCTGGTTGTTTTAAAGTGTGGTACCTTCCCCCACTCTCCCTCTTGCTTCTGCTTTTGCTATGTGACATGCCTGTTCCCACTTTGCCTTCTGCCAAGAGTAAAAAAGCTCCCTGAGGCCTCCTTGGAAGCCAAGCAGATGCAGGCACCATGCATGTACAGCCTGCAGAACCATAAGCCAATTAAACCTTTTTTCTTTATAAATTACCCAGTCTCAGGTATTCCTTTATAGCAACAAAAAACGAACTAACACTGCTTTTACTCTGGAGACCCCTATCCTGCAGAGGTGGGAGAGAAGAAAAAATCCCATCATCCCAGAATCCAGGTACCCTGCATCCCAGGGATCATTGAGCCAGACCTTTGACATGCCCCAAGCACAGTTGCAGGGGCCCTAAAGGATGTGTGCTGTGGAATGAATGTTTGTGCCTCCCTAAAATTTATCTGTTGAAGCCTTAACCTCTAATGGGATGATATTAGGAGGTGGGACTTTTGGGCAGTAATTATATTTACATGAGACCAGAAAAGTGGGCCCTCCATGATGGCTTTAGTGTCCTTATAAGAAGAGGAAGAGACTAGAACCTTCTCTCTGCTCTCATGTAGGAACACAGCAGAAGACAGCTGTCTGCAAGCCATGAAGAGAGCCCTCACCAAGCACTGAATCTGCCAGCACCTTAATCTTGCACTTCCAGCCTCCAGAATTGTAAGAAATCAATGTCTGTTGTTTAAGCCCACCAGGCTATGGTATTTTGTTATAGCAGCCCAAGCTAGCTAAGACAATGTGTAAAGTGGTAAGCACGCCTCCTGCTTTCAGGAACTTGTGATTTTTAAGGTGCCATGTACTGTGGTCACTTAATAACCCCACAGGCTGCCTCAGGCCCCACCTAAACTTTACTTCCCATCTCTTTCCCCTGCTTGCTGGGAGAAGACCTGCTCTACAGCCACATCAGACTTTACAATACATGTGCCCTTGTATTTAACTCCACAAAGTGCTTACAGCAGCACCTGGCCCATAATGAGTGCTATGTTCACGTGGTGATGCTGTTGCTGCTGCTGCTACTTCCGGTGATGTACTTTCTCCCCATCACACGTGCCTGCAGCCAGCGGGAATTATTGGCAACCCCATGAAATAGATAAGGAGACTAAGATTCAGGAGAGTCCATCATGTCAGTACTGGGATTCTACCCTCATTCGCTCATCACTTACCATGTGTCATTTGTGTGCCAGGCATCCTGCAGAATCCTTGGGGTCCATGTTCTGAGCAAAACAGACATGATCCCTGCCCTCAAGGAGCTTACAATCTAGTCAGAGAGACAGGCTGTAACCAAATAATCCCACAAACAATATGTAATTGCAAACTGAAACAACCTCTCTGCAGGAAAGCTTACACTGGGCGGTCTCCCTAAGAGTATAAAAAGTGGTGTTAAGGCTGAGATATGGAACATAAGGAGGGCCTGACTAAGCCAAGAATTCTCAGCTGTTAGCTTGCATTAGAGTCTTTGATTCAGGGACTCTGGAGGTATCCTACAAATGTGCATTTCTAAAGAGTTTCCAGGTGAGGTTAATGTTGCTGTTCCTGGGACCACACTGTGAGAACCACTGAACTCGGTCAAAGGGAGTCGCAGGAGAGCTGCGAGAACAGCATGTGCAAAGATGCTGGGGCAGGCAGGAGAGGATAAAACTTGGTAAGGCCAGAGTTGCTGGAGCCCTGGCGAGGTGGGGAGCTTCAGAGGTGGAGTTTAAGACTGAAGATGTCAGCAGAGGCCAGACTGTGCACACAGCGTGGCAAACTACCCCACATTTAGTTTTTAGCCCAAGAAGCCATTTGAAGCTTGAAGCAGGTCAGTGCTATAGCCATATTTGCATGACTCTGGCTGTATTGCAAAGAAGGGGTGTGAGTGGATAACAAGAGGCCAGTTAGGTGGCCCAGGCTTTCAAATGCCCTTATGGGTTTTTTGTCCACCCCGGTTGCCGCCACCAGACAAATCAACTGTGTCTCACATCCCTACCCTCTGCCCATCGAGGTAGAAGCTTTTGTTGCTGCTGTTGCTATGAGGTGAAGGTTCTTCTCAGAGGCTTGGTTTACAAAGAAGGCACAGCCTCTCTCCTCTAGGGGTCTCTTTTTGAGCCGTGCCATTTGGCACCCATCCCAAAAAGTAGCAAGTTTAAGACCAGAGGCTGTGAAATGTGGGCTTTTGAAAACATCAAAACCAGTAAAAGAATCAGTACAAGTTGACAGAGAGTTGGTTTCTAAAGATGGAGTGTTTGGGGAGGGATGAAAGTCAGTGTTTCTAAGGCTGGAGGACGGGGATCACTTCCATGTGTTCAAGACCACATGTTAGAGGAGACTGGGCACAGCATGATGGTTAAGAATGTGAGCTCTGGAGCCAGTCTTGCTGGGTTCAAGTCCTGGCTCTGAAACTTACTCATAGTGTCTCCTGGGGAGACTTAACCGCTCTCTGTCTCAGTGTTCTCCATCTACAAAATTGGGATAATAGTAACTACTTCATAGGGTTGTTGTGGGGATTTGGTAAGTTAATAAACATATGTGGATTCATGCCTGGTATACATTTAATTGTTCAATGAATGCATTATTATCATCATTGTCATTACCAGACACATTCATGGGACTTTGGGGAGGATCATTGGGCTTACTGTGGGAAGGGTTGAGGGATGACTCTATGTGTCATATCTGGTTTGGCTTTGCTTTCGATTTGTCTTTAAGAACAGTGGGAGGCTTCAGGGGAAATTTTGAGAAGAATGGGAGAAGGTGAAGAAGAAATCAAATAAAACTGTCCTGGCTGGGGGAGCAGGCAATGTCATGCTCTGCCCAGAGCCCCTGGGATGCCTTTTGACTGCTTTTGTGCCCCCATTCTGGAGCACACTTCCAGTGTCCCACACCCTTAGCCTGTCTTCCAAGCACTGTCACTGGGCTATGGAACTCTTCTCCTACAAACGTGTGACATTGAACATGTTTGGGACTTCACATCCCCTCCCCTATCCCCCGCAGCTGTTAACATAAGACGGTCCCATGGTCCCTTCCCTGAAATGGGACAACTCACCCTCCAGAGCTCTCCTGCAGAACCAGGCTGAGGCTATTCTCCAAGGACCTTGCCTGAGATCACAACTTTGCCTGGATTCTTTCCCTCCCTTGTACAGTTTCCTCCATTCCCTTACCAGTTTCCTGGGGAGCACTTCCTTCAGAAATCCCTTGCATGTGAATTCTCATCTAAGGGTTTGGTTTTGCGAGGGAATCTCATCAAAATTGTTTTTTAGAAGAAGGAACAGGCACAAGAGTTTTGTGCCATATGAACCTGGATTGAGGTGACCATATTTGCATTATGTGGGTAGATACTGGGCACTCTTGTGTCATAAAATTAAAGGAGCAGGAGAAGACACAGTGGCAGGGAAATAGCTAGGACAGCACCGGGAGGCCTTGCTTATGGGATGCGCTCGTGTTTGCATGTCTCCAACCTGCTCAGAGAGCTAAAGCCCCAAGCCAGCAGACCCAGAGCAAAACTACTGGTAAAAATAGTCCAGAAATAGACTGTGTGCCTGGGAGATGAGGCTGCCCAGTCTGACTGCAGCCCTCACACTCCCTGCCTGCTTAAGAGGACTGGGAGGGGAGGTAGGGTGGGGCTGAGGGTGCTGCAGGGCAGGGAAAAGAAAAGGAGTTCCAAATACAGTGCTGAGCTTGCTGGCCCCACAGTCCACCCAGGAATCACTCTTGGGTTGCACCCTGCCACAGGGTCCGGGAAAGAGACAGAGATATGGAGACAGAGACAAGGAGATGGAGACACAGAGATAGGGACAGAGTCAGAGAGAAACAGAGATACACAGAGACAGAGACAAGGAAAGAGAGACAGGTGAAGAAACACAGAGAGATGGGGAGAGAGATAAGGAAAGAGAAAGACAGGGACAGAGAGAGAAGACAAAAAGGAGGAAAGAGAGATAGGGAGAAACAGAGACAGAAAGACAGAGAAGGGAAGGAGAGAGACAGGAACAAAGAGAGATGGGAAATAAGAGACAAAGAGAGATAGACAGAGAAAGAAGGACACACAGAAGCCAGGAGATTTGTAGGCACACAGAGACAAAGTGAGGAAGAGAGAGACAAAGGGAGAGAGACTCAGAGAGAGAGAGAGAAAGAGAGAGTGAAAGAGACGTAGAGACAAAAAGGAGAGTGAGTGATTCAGAGAAACAGAAGCAGAGGGGACAATCAAGGGAGAGAAGAGGGCTGCTGAACAGACAGATAGCCAGAAGGTCACAGACAGATGCCAGGACCTGCTCTCAGGGGCTCAGGTGGGAGCAGGCAACATCCAGAGCTGGGGATGGTGACTGTCCCCCAGCCCCTCCCACCAGAGGGCAAGAAGCAAAGCTGCACCATTGTGGTTCACCCTGAATCAAAGTGGAGGGTCCCAGTGTCCAAGAAAATCTTCAGGGCCCTGAAGACTAACCCCATCCCTCTGCTGGGCTGACATCAAACTGAGAAACACCCTGGGTCCAACCTGGCCCTTGCTGGGCCACTGAGCCATACCTCCAGCTTCCAGCCCTAATTCAGGGGCTTAAAGACACCCAACATTAGCACCTACACATTGAGCAAAAGCCCAGAGAGCACAAAATCTTCATATCAGAAAAAGCCTCCTTAGCAGTGAGGTTACCATCAGAGAGGGGCCAGCAGGGACGTGCGTTGTCAGGGAGCTTGTTTTCCCAGGAGCCGTAGCTGTTCAGATGTGCCATGAGCAATTGCCACTCTGCTCGTCTTCGCCTGGCAAATTATTCTGCTGGAGTTTCTTCCAGCGTTCAGAGCTGCGCAGCTGTAAATGCCAGAAATCATGTACATTAAGCCCGGAGTGACGGCGGGCTTATGGATGGATTTACCTTCAAACAGAGGCCGCTGAGGCGCCTGGCATGGGGGGGCGGCACTTTATGGATGCCGCTCTCTGCTCGCCGAGGCCTTAAGCGATCGAGTTGGCCACTTAATCAATTTCTCATATAGGCCTGGCTGTGGGCCATGTGCTGCCAGGCAGGGCTTTGGGACGTAGCCCCTCTACCCACCTACCCAGAGTCCTTGTCCCCTTCCCTACTGGAGAGGAACTGTTTCTGTTTGCCTGGGGTGCTGGCAGCAGGGGGCTGGATGGATTGACACCAAGCCAACACAAGCAATTACAGAAGTCCAGGACCTGCCAACCTCCCCCCAACCACTCCTGCTACCACACTTCCCCTAGTGCCTCTTGTAAGGGGAACAGCCATCCTTAATGCTAACTCACCACTCTGGGCCTGGCCTCCTACTCACAGCCCATTCCACGCTCCAAAGCTGGATTTGAGGTCTCCATAGGGCAGTCTGAGCCTAGTGCCCCTTGTCCCACCCTGCTGTTCGGCCCCCATGAGCCACTAGTCCTCTGCTCTGATCTAGTAAGCCTGGGCCACTGGCTTTACTGTCTCCTGCATGGCTGCCACTCAGACTCTCTCCTCTGTCACTTCACTGCCTCCACTCACCGCCTCCTGACCCTTGACAGCCCCCCACTCACTGCTTCCTAGGGCTCCTGCTCCAGGCAAGTCTCCATTCAGCCTCAGGCAGAGGGGTGGCTAAGGTGTAACTTATCAGGGGCACAGTCCAGGTCAAGAGACCCCTGCAGGGCTCTTACACTCTCATGAAGCCCTTCTCATACCCCATCTGTGGGGGATTGTATTTTCCAAAGATGGCTCTGATAATATCTCCGAGCCCACAAGCTCTTCTTCTGAAGTGACTGACACTCCTTCCATGGAGAGTCAAACCTATGTTCCCTTCTCTGAAGTTTAATTATGGTGGAAGTGATTCTGACTTCTGAGACTAGATAATAAAAAACAATGCAGCTTGTTCCTGGTTCAATGGAACACTCGGGCTTGGAGCTCTCATTCACTACATGTCAGGAAGCCCAGACCAGCCCATGCTAAAAGATCACATGGAGAGGCCCTGAGAGAAATGCCTGGCTAGCTTCCCTTCTGCTATTTCAGCTCCAGCCCCCTTCTGACTGCAACTGCAACAGAGACACCACCAAGCCACAACCACCCAGCTGAGCCCTTCCCAAGTTCCTGACACACAGGAGCTGTGGGAGAAAATAATATGACTGTTCTTGTTTTAAATCACTAAGCTTGGGGCGACTTGTCACACAACAACAAGAAACCAGAGCAGCTTCCATCTCCATAATACTATTTTCAAAAGTCAATGAAGCACTTTGGGAGGCCGAGGTTGGTGGATCATTTGGGGTCAGGAGTTTGAGACCAGCCTGGCCAACATTATGAAATCCCGTCTGTATTAAAAACACCAAAGTTAGCCAGGTGTAGTGGTGCGCACCTGTAATTCCAGCCACTTGGAAGACTGAGGCAGGAGAATGGCTTGAACCTGGGAGGCAGAGGTTGCAGTGAGCTGAGATTGCACCACTGCACTCTAGCCTGGGTGACAGAGTGAGACTCCATCTTAAAAAAAAAAAAAAAAAGTCAGTGAAGGTCAGGCACAAGTGGCCTTCACCTGTAATCCCAGCTCTTTGGTAAGCCAAAGCAGGAGGATCACCTGAGTCCAGGAGTTCAAGACCAGTCTGGGTAATATAGCAAGACCCTGTCTCTACAAAATAAAAATATTAGTTGGGCATGGTGGCATGCACCTATAGTGCCAACAACTCAGAAGGCTGAGAGGGAGAATCATCTAAGCCCAGGATTTGGCGGCTGCAGTGAGTCATGATTATGCCACTACACTCCAGCCTGGGCAACAGAGCAAGACTCCATCTCAAAGAAAAAAAAAAAGTCAATGAGTCTTAATACAGTAAAAATACAATAAGATATACAATAATACAAAAACAAGGCTAAACAATCCAGTCTTTCTTTAATCATCAAAAGGCAGTTGGAGAGTTGCAGAGCACAGAATGTTGAGTATCTATTCACAATGCACAGTGCCCAGGTATCAGAGAGAAGTGTCTAATAAGCCTCAACAACTCCCAGGCCCTACATGGGTTCATTCACAATCCAGAAAACTAGAAAGCACTTGTGTCCAGAATTGTTTGGCCACTGAAACTCCTAGGAAGTAATGAACAAGCCAATGACATAAAGGCAAAAATTCTTCCTGAAAGCAATTCCCATGGTCCATGCATATCCATTCCAACATTTCCACACCTCTCTGGTGCCAAGAAGTGTGTGTTCTACCAACCAGCAGGTTTTGGTAATTGATAATGAGGGAAACAGAGGGTGAGAGGGTTTTGTTTTGTTTTGTTTTAAAACAGGAGGCATGAATTTCTCCAGGGTCTGGGCACTGCTGCAGTGCACTGTGATGGGAAGTTTACAGAAGCTCGTTGCTACTTAGGGAATACCTTTCTTTTTCTCCTCTCACTCAAACCAGAGAACATTCTGAAAGGCAGAAAGGTGATTACAGATCTGCGAGTAAAGGCGTTAAGAGTATGAGTCTGCCACTTACTACATGTATTATCTGAAGCAAGTTTCTCAGTCTCTCCAAGCCTTGGTTTGCCGATCCGCAAAATGGGTATGACAGTAAGACTTTCTTCATAAGGCAAAGTCAAGGGTGAATGAATTAATATATGTAAAGAGCTTTGAACAAGACCTGCACATAGTAAGTGCCTCAGAAGTGCTACCTGTTATTCTTGTTGTTGTTTTGGGATTTTATCTATTGGCACTAACAGATTCTGTTAAAATATTTTCAGTGGCATAACTGCCAACTGGGAAATTTAGCTTTCCTTACACTACCCCTCTTCGGTATCACCTCCCTTCCATAATTCTCAAGTGGGCACACACGCACGCACACATGCTCGTGCACACCCACACACACCCACACTCAATAATCAGTCCTTGTTTGCCGCAGGCCACACCATGGTAATGTATCAGTGCGGGAGGAACAAGCTGCTTTATCTTCCTCTCCAGGCAGATGCCTGTGTGTGGAAGATGGATGCAGAGCATCTGCCTGCATTGTCAGAGGACAACACATCCGGGATGGCTCCGCAGCCCCCGGAGAAGCAGGGCAGAGGCTGGCCTTGAGGTCTTGACTGCATGAGTCCTGGGAGGCCTCAGAGGCCAGTGCTGTGGGTCGCTGCCACTTTTCTCCTAATCACAAGCCGAGTCTTCCCAGTCTTTCAGCGCTTGCCCAGTTCCAAAGCCTCTCACAGTTATCTGCTGTTGTGTCTGCCATGGGCTTACCGCTATGGACACAGACTCCAAGGGGACAAATGTGCTGCATGTCAGGCAGAGGGGCAGGGACAGGAATAAGCCACTGCAATGAAAGACACACACAGTCTTGCCCTCCAAAAGCAAAAGGAATTTCCAAATCACTTTCTCCTGGCAAATCTGACCCGAAGGTGGCTCTGCCGGACCAAGGCTCTGCCCGAGCCAGCTAATCCACCAGGGGCATGCTGTCCACAACAGAAAAGGCCTCAGGAGCCCAGCAGGTTCCAGCCACCAGGCCTCTCACCCTGCAGGACTTTCACAGTGGGTTGCATGAGGCTCTGGCAAGATATTACCAAAATAGATTAATGTCACCAAGAGGGAAAATTTAGGAAAGAAAGGAATCGACCTCGTTTGGAGGAGGAGTACATTTAGCAAAATGAAAAAAAAAAAAAAAATACTTCAGAGATGGATTCTCTTTCCAGTTTTTCAGTCATTTCACAAATATTTATGGAGTGACTACTATGTGCTAGGCACTGCAATTGGCTTGGGGCCCCTGTCCCAGTAGAGCTCAAGGTCTTTCCCCTTCCGGTAGGCAACTTACTGGAAAATAGTTGTACTGGAAATTGTGGCATCCACAAGAATGTGCCTCATAGAACTTCAACTCCAGAGAGCTTAAGACAGAAAGAACACAGAGCCCCAGCTGGTGAGCTCTCAAATCCATGCCAGCATTTGGGCCAAGGCTACAGCCCCCACAGGTGGCTCCCAGCCAATGACTGTGCATGGCAGGGCATGAAGGCAGGCCCACCCTGGGAGAAACAGGACTCTTCTGACAGTTGGCTTTGATATGAGGACCGCTTGCCAACCTTGGACCTTCCAAAGACCCCACTGCAGTCTAGGAGGCTGCCACACACCCTCCCTGACCTCAACCACTCACCTGAGGTCAGACACAGCCTTTCAACTCCACCAGCCTTTCCCAGGTCTTGCCTCACTTTCTCTCGCAGGTATTTTCCCTAATAAAATCCTTGCCATTTATTTCTCTCCTGGCATCTGCTACCAGAAGAACTCAGACTAACCCAGAAGCATTGCCATGTCCTCCTCCTCCTCCTCCCTCTCAACAGCCTGTCCAGATGGACCACCCTGGTTCTAGCCAATATTGACCTCTTGCAGACACCCGAGTTGGTTTATTCGCGGAGAGCCTCTTTATAAATTTGGTGTCTCCCTGGTAGATTCTAAGTTCTGTAAAAACTCACAACAATCCCAAAGTCTCCTCGCTTTGATGGCTCTCAGCAGGTGTTTCTGACCCATAGCAGGGTGGTACTTGCTACCAAACTCTTACATCGTATTTCAAGAGGCTTCTATGATTTATTAATATAATTAACAATAACTATTGTGCAATGAACTCATAGCATGATGCTAAGCTTTTTATATACATTATCTCATTTAATGGCTAACCCTTGGCATATACCCTACCACCAAAAAAACTGCTCTCCCTACCACCTGCCCATCCACCCAGAGGATACCCTCCTTCGAATGACAGCTCTATTGCTTGTTCTCCCTCGACAGCCCCTCTTCCTTCATGAATCCAAATCAAGACATTTGCAGGCAGAACACAAAGATGTGATCTTATAAAAGTGTGAGCGTTTTCCAAGAGACAACCAATACCCAGGTTGAGAAATTCCAGGCATACAACCTAGTAACAAAGTCCAGCTTGGCCCCGGCTAACAGATGATATATTCAACTCTTCTTTATAATCCTATCCTGTTTTATGCCCCTCGAGCCATTTCTTTCCTCTATGTGTCCCAGCTTCTTGGTACTTGAAAAACAAGGCCTCTGGGCTCTCATCCAGGACACATCCCAGGCATCCTCCGACCCTCTGAGCTTGATCCATCCTCTCCAGCCCCCATATGCGGAAACGTTCTCCAGCTCACTCAGAGACACAGCCCTACATACTAAACAGAAAGCGGCAGACTGGCTGGCCATGAGACCTCACACAAGTTACTTGGCATCTGTGAACCTCAATTCCCTCATCTGTAACACAGGGTCATTGGAAGGATTAAAGGAGAAAATAAATTTAAAAATTACTCTAAAGCCTTGCTATGCAAAATGTGGTCCTTGGACCTGCCAGAGAATATGTCAGAAGTACAGACTCTTGAGCCCCACCCACAGCAACCCTTTTGGTGTGGGTGATTCGTATACACATTCAAGTTTGACAAGCCTTGCTCTCTGAGTTTCAGAGAGCACTGAATTCTTCTCTCCACCTTATTCTGTGGCTTCCTCTCCTTTGCTCAATTACACAGTCAGCACTCTCCAAACCCATGGTTTCTACTGCTTCAGCCAAAAGAGGAGTGCAGGGGGTGAACCTGAGAATATATCTACATTCAGAGGGGGCCACTCATCACAGCTTCATGGCCAAAGACCGCAGCACCCCTCCTACAGGGCATGGAGAGAGGCTGGAACTGAACAAAGGGGCCCAGCCAGGAACAAAATCTGGACCAGAGATGTATCCATTCACTTCTGATTCCAGGCCCCGCTGTGTGGTGAATTGCCCCCATTCCATGGACCTGATGTGTAATATATTTTCTGTAATTACAGTGATGCCATCTGTGTATATGTTAAATGACTACAGCAGTTAATTATTTTGGGTAAACAAGGGATGACTCTTTGTCCCAGGAGAGACTGAGAGATGCCCCAGTGAAAGAACCACAGGATCAAAGAGAAAGGGAGTGGGGAAGTAAGGGAAAAAGTCATTCTTCCCCCGGGAGCTTCTGGGGCGGGGAAGTGAACTGATTTTGCTTTAAAGGAGAACTAAAGGACCTCTGAAGCAACAGCAAACTGGCCACAAGAGTCCAAACCAAGGTGAGGAGATGAGGGGTGATCTCCAAAGATGTGCAGAAGCATCTGAATGTCAACCAGTCCTCACACAGCTTCTGACCCCCTGGGGGACTGCACTACCCTGGGTAACTCTGGGGAGCACACACTCAAAGCCTGATAGTTGTAAATATCTATTCTCCTCTTCTCTCTTAGACACAGAACTGCCAATTTTTTGGCTGGGCACATGTTCCTCTCCCCTCGTAAAGACCACATCACGCAGTGTCAGCTTGAAACCAAGTGTGGCCATGTGATCAAGACTGACCTTCTGGGATGCGTTCTAGAACATTGTGGGTATATTCCTCTTTGCTCTCTCCTTTTTCTTGGTCAACAGAAAGGGGATGTGATGGGGAGCTCCAGCAGCCATCTTGAACCATGAGGTAACTTTGGGACTAGAAGCTGTGTTGGACAGTGTGACAAGATAACAGGACCCTGAGTCACCTCTGCTTACATCTTACAAACCCTCTGCTAACCATCTTACCAACCCAGGACTTTGGATCTCTGGACTTTTAGATAAGGGATCACTTTTTGGCATATTTTGATCACTGTTATTTTGGAGTTTTTGCTACTCACAGAAAACCTAAATGGAACAGATAAAGATATGTAACATGATATCTTAGATCAGGTTCTGCGAGATGCAGACTTTGAGATGGAAATCGGCATGGAGGAGGCTCATTGGGCTATGGTCTCAAGATTAACGCTTAAGTTGGAGTGAGGGAAGAAGACTGGGCAGAAGAAAAGCTGACTGGCAATGTGGTCACAACAGTGACATCGCTGGATCCCACAAGGACCTCTGGAGTGGAGATGGCCCTTCAAAGTTCTTTTGAATCGAGGCAAGTTGAGCCTTTGAACCTCTCTGGGTTTTTGTTGTCTCATCTGTAAAATGGATATGTTACTGATCTTGCAGTTGTCATGAGGTTAAGAAAAAAAAAAATGTGTGCGGGACCCAGCCCAAAGATGAACAACAATGACAGCCAGCCAGCCTCTGGGAGACTGGAGAACTTTGCCCATGTTCTCTGGGGACCCATGTGTGTGTCTCAACTAATTGGTCTGTCTGAGCATCATAGAAGACAAGTGGGTGACTGCCACTTCTCCAGAACCTTCTCTAACACTATCACCTTCACCAACTGGGAGAATTCCCCATCTCTTCTTCTGTGTTCCTACAGGACTCTATTCTTAACATCATCATTGTTCTTACCACATTGATCGTGGCCTGTTTTCCTGGGACTCTGAGTTCCACAATCACCTCTCTATCCCCAGCCACCAGCACAGTGCCTGACACATAGAAAATGGCTGATGTACAGTTGTCAAATCGATGAGCCTCACTGAAGGGGCCAAATTCCCGTGGTGCCAATAGGACAAAAACTATTCCCTGAAGCCAGGAAACATGCCTTTGAGTCCTGATTTTTTTTTTTTTTTTTTTTTTTGAGATGGAGTCCCACTCTGTTGCCCAGGCTAGAGTGTAGTGGTGTGATCTTGGCTCACTGCAACCTCCGCCTCCCGGGTTCAAGCAATTCTCCTGCCCCAGTCTCCCTAGTAGGTGGGACTACAGGTGTGCACTACCACGCCCAGCTGATTTTTGTATTTTTGGTAGAGATGGGGTTTCACCGTTTTGGCCAGGTTTGTCTCAAACTCCTGTGAGTCCCAATCTTAATATTTCTTACTTAGAGCCCCCCTGGGCCTCAATATTTTCATCCATATTATGGGAATAATAATAACAACAACAAATGGGGCTGTTGCAATAATTAGACAACATATTCGTTTAAAAACTGCAAGGCATGACGTAGATATTATATTATTGGAGATGGAAAAAGGGGAGGGTTTCATCAGTTGAGTCTAAGTCTGTGACTCTAAGGAACTGTTTTTGGTGCATAATGCTCTGGCTACATAGTTCTGCAAAATCAGGCAGCCACAAAAGTGTAGGGCCAGGGATAATTTGACACATCCCAAGGGTAGCCCTAATGCCAGCCTCTCTTGCCTGGAAATGCAAACTGTTTGGCTATACAAGGCCACTAAGTAAAGGCTCTCCAGTGGGCCCCAGTCCTCGAAGACCAAATGCTAAAACAGAGCAGTTAGATATGGTATCATAAGCACTTCACAGCACACCCATTGTGGTGACAGGCCCCTGCATAATGCATACAGGACTCAGGCATAGGGCCAGGCACCCTTACAGGACAGCTATGAGTGGTAATAAATAGCCTGGGCCCCCCTAGCTGTTCCAAAATATGCTCAGCTGAGGGGCCCAACATAAATCTGGAGGGCAGTCATGAGACACTCATACCAGTCTGGCAGGAGGAGGAATTTAGATCCCGAGTTGAAGCACTGGGGACGTAGGTGGAATTCAAAGCACCCTGGACCTGGAAGATTAGTGATGTATCAGCAACATATTGAAGAGGCAGCAGGTCAGAGTGGTTAAAAGCAACATCTCTGGAGCAAGCCTGCCTGGAGTCAGATCTTGCCTCTGCAACTAGTTAACTGTGTTACCTTGCTCAGGTTACATAACCTTTCTGTGCCTCAGTTTTCCCTTCTGCAAAATGGGAACAGTAATAATTCTTACCTCACAGGTTGTTTGGAGGGCTGAGTTAGCATGGGTAAAGCACTTAGTGACTGACACATGGTAACTGCGCCCAGGGGCTGGGAACTGGGACAAGGTGGTAGGGGGACCAGTTGCAATTCCATCAGTAATAACCACCGGCCCCATTGGCAGGAGGAGGTGACCATTCTGAATAGCAGGGAAAATGGACAAAGGGGCCCAGCCAGGAATGAAATCTGGTCCAGAGATACATTCATTCACTTCTGATTCCAGGCTCCGCTGCATGGTGAATTGTCCCCATTCCATGGGCCTGATGTATAACATATTTTCTGTAATTACGGTAATGCCGTCTGTGTCTATGTTAAATGACTATAGCAGTTCATTATAGACCATCCATTCAGGATGGGCTCAGTCAGATTGGGGATATGGGTCTCCATATCAAAACTGAAGTAAGAAAACAAAGCTGAACATGGTCAGAGATCAATGAGGGGTATAAGAAGCAAGGACCTACAGTTCCAAACAGAGAGAGGTCACCAAGAGGTAGCACAGTCAGAAAGGCAGGAAAAAAAGAAGGGAGGAAGGGAAGAATGAAATGCATTGGCTCAGGAAGCTGAAATGCAATAAGGTAGTTGGCTTCAGGTATGACTGAATTCAGGAACTTACTTCAAGTGGTGACAAGATGACCACTGGCAGGCAGCACTAGCAGTTCCAAACTTACATTTTAGTAGTAGAACAACCATGATAGAAAGCATGCTCTTGTCCAACAGTTCCAGAAAAATCCCCAAGCTTGACACTGCCTGGCTAGAATTGACCAGCTTGGGCCACAGCCCATTTCAGGACCCAGGGAGCATGGCTGGCTGGAGAGGGTGACTCCCCAAAGGAAAATTGGAGAAAGATGGGGAATGGATACTGACTGGTCAGGCAAAATAACAGGTACCCCTTCAGAAGGCTTTGCTCAGAAGGTGAGATTTGAGCCCATCCCACTCCCTCCTACTCTTGTTTAAACAGTAACCAGCATTTCTCAAAGCCACAAATTGCAATGGGCTGGCACCTACTCCGTTTAATCTCTTCACTCACTCAAATCAATTCTAGGCAGAGGAAAACTGACCACGCAAAGGCTGAGAAGTGGGGCGGGCTCACGGCAGGAGAAGATTAATCTAGCAGCTGCGTGTAGGAGGGATCAAAGGTCGAGAGCCTGGTGGGGTTTGGCAGGGGGTGCTGTTCTTTCCAACGTCCGTGGGGGTGGGGTGGGATGCGGGGGAATCCATCACTCTCCAGTTCATCAGTAAAGTCCTGGGGTGGCCTGGCAGGAGAGACAAGTCGAGGGAGGGGTGGATGGGTGGATGTAGAAATAGGATGATGACTTGCTTGAATTTGGAAGCGGTGTTCAAGGGTTGAACATGACTCTCAAGTGTAGGCTGAGAGAATAGTGACACACAGAAATGGGGAACTCCATGAAGGGAAAGAGGGTGAATTTGATTCTATTCATTTGATACGAAAGTTCCACAAAAGCATTCTCAGGCCGAGGCCAGGGTCCTGAAGGCACCACTGAGCCCCTGCAAGGGTCTTGGCCTGGCTCCTGGGGGAAGTTAGAGTGCCCACATTTAGGGCATCAGGCAATGGTGCTGCAAAGAAGACAGTGAAAGCTCAGCGGAAGTAATGAAGGGCACACAGAAAAGGGGAGGGTACTGACGGTGCTGGGATACAGGGACAAAGTGTGGAAAGGGAGGTTCATTGGTGCAGAGCTGACATTTTCCAAACCTGGTACTCATGAGTCCTTGGAATAAGGCAGCTCATGGGCTTCCTGCTCTGAAAAGGGCTGAGGGACTCCGCCTCATGTAACTCCAGAGAGCATATTTGGGGTCAACAGAATTTGTACTCAGCCTGGAGAAGAAGGTAGAGGGTTGTTGAATCAATGCTTTCGTGATAGTGACTGGAGAGGAAGAAAAAGAAGGGGGAGATCATTAAGGGGAGAAATAGGAAGACGGGAGTAGCTGTGGCACCTCCTACACGTGCACACTCACACATGCATGCACACGCGCAAAGGCTTGAGAAGGGGAGAGAAATTGCTTCTGTTCTCAGAAAATTCCTTAGAGAATCCTCCCCAGACGCCATCTTCTCCAGAAACATAAGGTTCTCACACGCGGGCGCGCGTGCACACACAGTCACACAGAGGCACACGTGTCACTACAGGGACTGGGCTGCTTGGCTCACACTCCGCTGGCTGTAGAATGACACAGCAGTGCTGGGAAGGGAGTGGGAAGAAGCCGGCTGCGGAGGGGGCCTAGGCGGTTTCATCTGTGGCCACCCTTTGTGGAGGGCCCGTGCCGTCATCCGCGTGTGGACGGATGGGAGCCCAGTCCTCCCTGCTGGCAGGCCTGGGCAGGCACCGTCCCCAGATGTCAACGCTAATGCCTTGATAAACAGGGAGCTTGCTGGAATGTGGCTGTTAATTGGGGATAGAGCAGCAGCCTTTAGCTCCGGGAGCAATGGCTAATGACGGGCCCGCTGGGGGAAGCCGCAGACGTTTGCACTGTTCGAGTTCCGTCCTCTGTGCTTCTTAAACAGCAGTTTATCTAAAAATTGAAAACACTTTCCTGGGAATAATTTTCTTGGAAGCTGTGAGACCGCTATCAGATTTCATAGTTTGCTGTCGGGTAGACTTTCTATAGGCCAAGGGGCGGGCTGCCTTTTGGGGGACAGTTTCACTTCTTCTCTTCCCCCTTCTAGCTCTTTCCTGGGTCCCGGCTGCACAGCCACTGTGGGCACCTTTGGAGAGGCTTCCGGGCTAATGTAAGGCTGAGTGGGAGCTTCACTTAATGAAAGTAGGCCAGGAACGGAGGACTAGAGAGAATTTCAGACTTCCAGGGCCAGACTCTCCTAGTGTCACCTAAACCCACCGAAAAGCCCTGTCAGGGTCCTCTCTTCTGACTTCGGCTCAGCTCTACGTCTTCTGATCGGAGAGTGAGGGAACAGGAGCTGTGGTCACCAAAAGACCCTCTGTGGGCCCCGTTTCTTCCTCAGAGGCTGTTTCCAGAACAGAGAGCTTGCAGCAGCAGGGGGAAACACAGGGACCAAGGAGGCGCACCCGAGGACCCGCCAGCTGTAAGGCAGGAGCCGCTCTGACAGAGGGGGCGCCCGTGAGCCAGGGCCGCCCTTGCCTTCCGCACTTGGGTCCTGGCTCAGCGGCTCAGGCTGCGATGCAGGAGTGGGAATCTACGCCCAAAGCTGACCCCTCAGATGTCCTCCCAGGGTCAGGCCAGATCAGACCAAGACAGGGCGCTCAGCCTGGAAACATGGCCGCGGGCATCCTCCTCGTTGGATGTGGAGGGCAGTGACACAGGCGGTTAAACTCAATGCGCTGGCCACAAGCCAGCCTTCCGGCTTGGCAATTACACACTCTCCCTGCTGCCCCGTCACCTCCCTGTCAGGCGGCGTTAATGCCGCTCGCCTCTTCCTGTCAGCAAATGTTTGTGTGTGGCGTTGCTGGGCGACAGTTGAACAGGGCTTGCGTTTTCCTGGCCCCTGGGCCCCCGAGGGAGCCTTCCCTCTGCGGGCTTTGCAAGCCTTCCAAGTCAACGCCGCGAAAGCCACAGCACGGAGCGGCACAGGCCCTCGCCCAGCTCCTGGAGAAAGGGTCACTCTGGCCAGACCCACTGAGGGGGACCGGAAAGTGGAGCCAGACCTTTCTCATGCTCCCAGCTCCTGGGGGAACTGATCCATTAGACCCCTTCTCAGCTACATCTAGGGAGACAACAATTCATTTTACCAAATGCTTTGTAAAGACAGAAGCCACAGCTCCAGTCCCAAGTGAGGTCACGTGTGGTCCCTGCCCATGGGAAGCTGGACAGTAGTTTGGACCACCAGGCATTCTGTAAAAAGAGTGAATTTAAGGAGACACCCCAAGGTTTAGAAGGAAACTCAGATTCCAAGCCAGACTCTGTCAACCGCCAGCTATGCGGTCTCAGCACCTTGCACCAGCTCTCTGGGCCTCTGCCTCCCTATCTGTGACACAGGGTGGCAACAACAGCTCCTACCTTTTTCAGACCCTGTGGGGCTTCTTTCTTATTGTGTGTACGGAGAAGCCACAGTGGAGATGTCAGAAGTGGGAAGGGACTCCCTAACCAAATGAGGAAAATGCAGGGGATTAAGTGAGCCAGGGATCCTTGGAAAATGAAACGAGCTAATGGAAAATGTTTTTATTTGGTGGTAAGGCTTGAGAGAGTGGGGCCTGATGGGAGAAGATGCTGAAGAGTTAAAATGATAACTGACAGGCCAGGGTGGACAGCGCAGGCCTGGATCAAGAAGCAACAAAAACACACGTCATCAGGCCGTGCAGACCTGAGTCCAAGTGTTTGCTCAGGCCTGTCCTAGCTGTGTGACCTTGGGCAAGTTGCTTGATCTCTGTGAACCTCATCCAGCAAATGTACTTCCAGTCCTCACCCGATAGGGTGGCTGTGAGGGTTTCACAAGGCTTGGCATGCAGTATGCATCCAGTGAGTTAGGCCCTTGGTCTGCTTGGAGAAAGGGGACAAAATCAAGTAATCTCACAAGGGCAAAGGCAGTCAGTGCCAAAGGCACAGGAACAGGTGAACGGGGGCTCCAGTGGGGAGCGAGTATCCAGGACTGGTGCAGCCAGGGACCATGTGTTAATCAGGATTCTTGTGGTTGCAAGTGACAGAAACAGACTTGGAATGAGCAGCAAAGCAAATGTGATGGTACAGGTGGGATGAGGACGGAGGTGTTGAAACAGAGGTGTCAGTGCCCCACCCACATGCACTGGAAGGTGGCTGGTGAACACCAGGACTTTTCTTCTGGCCACTGTAGCACCTTTGGCCCATGTGCAGGACCAGCCAGAAGTTCCAGAGAGTTAATACCCCCAGAAGCAACCTTTGACCAAGGATGGTCAAGAAGCTGAAGGATAAATACCCCATCTCCCTCGTTCTCAGACAGGTACCTTGAAGGCATGTTTCACACTAGCTCCCAGAGTTCCCTAACTGGATTGAGCTTCAGTTGCCCAAGGAGTCATTGGCTTATTTATTCATACAGTCGTTATTGGCTTCCTTCCTCCCTGACTTCCTTTCTCCCCTATGTGTGGCTTCCTGGGCCCATTTTACAAATAAACTACTTAAAATCAAATCTTTGTCTCAGAATCTGCTTTTGGGGACTCAAACGAAGCCAAATAGTGAGGCTTCAGGTTTAGCTAGTTCCAGATGCTTAAGCAATGCTCTCAGGTATCTGTTGTTCTCCATCTCTTAGCTCAGCTCTCTCTTCCTCTTACCCCCATCCCAGATGAGGAGAAGAGATATTCATAATATTTACAGAAAGATAGACAAAAATTATACTCCATCCCCAGGGTACAGACTGAGCATCCTCTGGAATGAGAGCTGGCAAGAAAAGACAGAAAAATGTAAGAGAGACAGAAATAAACAGATTAGGAGAAAGACAGAGTGCCCACATTTCTCCCCTTGGCACCTGGCTTGCGGAAATGCACTGGGCGACTGGGAGATACCATGGAGGGGGCAGACATGTTTGTGCTTGAAAGGAAATATTTATAAGAGAGCAATGCAATCACATCCTGATGGATGATTGTGAAAATGCAGGTGTGTGTTTAGTGACGAACTGGCTCATGGGAGCAGAAGGTGCCCTGTGAGCTGGGAGGTGAGATCCCAAGGCAGCTTGGGTGGGAGATCCTGGGTGTGAAGCCTAAGATAGAGGCATTGAAAGCAGGAGCTCTGGAAACTGAGAGCTCGGCTGAAGGAGCAGAGATTAGGGTGACTGACCATCTCTATGTGCCTGGATTGTCTCAGCTGAATCACTGAAAGAGCTATGGCCTAAGAAATCCCCCCATCCCAGGCACACTGAGACAGTTGGTCACTCTAGCTGAGATGCTTTAACATAAGCTCCCAGGAGAACATAGATTCTGAGCAGAAGAGCAGGGCAGAGCCCACCTAGATGGAGCAAACAATCTAAAAGAGAGAATGATGCAACATCCAAAATACTTGAAGCAAAATGCCTGCATATCTTTCAACATTTTAAATGTACTTACCTTTTGACCCAGAAACTCTACCTCTTGGACTCTTTCTTTCCGAAATGCTCACACCCAAAAATATGTGTACAAGGAGGCTTACTGTGGCCTCATCTATCACATGGAAAAATTAACAGCACTGTAATTGCTCAGCACGACCGTAATAAGGGAATGGTTAAAGAAACCATAATCTAGCCATACAGTAGCACACTTGGAAGTTAATAAAAATAAAAGTGTTTCTAGATTGTCCTAGTATGGGTTTCTGCAGAAACAGATCCTGAGACAAACATAATGGTACAAATTATCTGGGAGATGGAAGAAACACAGGAGGGGTACGGCTGGGAGGTCGAGGGGAGTGGAGAGGGGAGATGGGGAAGGGAAGGCAAGCCAATAAAAGGTGTGTTATCAGCTAGTTAGTGCTGTGGGCAACTGGGGCTCAGTCCTGCTGGGGACCTCTAGGAAATGCCTCCAAGTTATCCCACTCAAGGAGCAAGGGAGCTGGTGTAATTAGACATCAACTCCTGAGACTCTGGTTGAGGACTGCTCCCTGGGCTGTTAATTCCCTGGAACTTCCAGCCTTCTCTACTTTGGCAGAGCTTGGAGAAAGCCCTCAAGCCAAAGGATGTGAACCCTGGGAATTAGAAGGGAGTGGCACACACCAAAGTGGTCAGACTCCAGGGATACAGGTCAGGCACCAACAGCATCGGCCAAATATATGTATATTCATAGGAAAGAAACCCCTGATACATTGTTTAAGTGGGGAGAACAGATGCCCAGTACTATGCAGAGTATGATTGCAGTTTTGTTACTAAAATATGTGTCAGTTCATGTGAATTTTGGGGTGTATCTATGCATGTGTGTAAAGGGAAAGAAAAAGAAAAGCAGGGACACTAAGCTGTGATCAGAAGCAGGGACAGGATTGTCTATTTCCATAGTCTGAATTTTTTCAAATAAGTATTACCTTTGCAATTAATAATAATAATCAAAATCATAATTTAAAATGAAGGGAGAAGTTAAAGGAATTGAATGCATAAACTATGTGAGGCAAAGGAGAGAAAGGTCCACATCCTTTATCCAAGAACTTCGGCTCAGATAAGTTTTAGAATTAAGAAGTTTTCATGTATTAGAAAGGTAAGACTTGTAGAAACCGTGTTTTATGAAACATCCCATGGGTAATCAGACATGTTGATGGTTCTGTGCTGAGACATGAATAATCATTTGAAGAGGGATATATAATAACTCCAAAAAGCCTCATATGAATTGAAACCAGATTTTGCTGCCAAATATATTTGTGCCAAACTTACACAAAACTTTTGGGTTTCCATTGCAGATAAGGGTTTGTGGATTGGCAGTAAGAAAAGGAGTTTTAAAAACTAGATCTAGGGGATGACAGGTTCAAGATAACAGGGCAACTATGACTTCATAGAATGATACTGCTTTGGTGGTGTGACATTACTATTCAGCTCCCACCTGGGGCATAGCGACTTGATGGAGGCCCCCAAGACCTAGGTGCTTCCAGGGCCTCTCACTTCCTGATCAGGTACCCATGCCACTTTAGAGCAGCTCTCAGGGGCCAAAGGATCTGCATTTCTAATACATTCCCAGTGAGGCTGACTCCACTGGTTGGGGGCTGCACTGTTGAGTAGTGGCACCATAAAGTTATTTCAGTTGAACCAAAGTGGGTCTCTATATCCCTTCTATGCATCAGCCCATGGCAGCCACAGAGAACATGTCGAATTGTCCTACAAATCACCAGGTTTCTTTGATCGGGTGCCAGCAGGGAGAACATGACCAGTCAGGGCTATGATAAGGAAGGGTACCCCAAACAAGAAAGACCATACTGCTTTTGAAACATAAAGAAGACTTAAGAGAGAAAGAGACCAGAACCAGAGAGCAAATAAAGGCTGCGTGAGAGGAGAGAAGAGGAGCAGAAACCTGGGTGAGACTACTTAATGCTATTTTACAACCTGAGTGTAGGGACATCCCAGCCATACAGGTGACTGCAGCCTTCATGCAGATGGTCTCCTCGCACAAAAGATTACTTCTAGGGGTGGGTATGGGGAAGAGGCATGATGGGGAAGAGGTGAGGGTGGAGGGGTTGAAATGTTCTGTAGCTTGATCTGGGTGGTGATTACATGGGTGCTACATATATAGAAAGTTCTCCAGCTGTATGCTTAAGATTTGTGAATTTTACTGTGAGGTTGTCATATAGCAATTAAAATTGGAAAATAAAATAAAATGAGCCCCTACCCTGGGATTGAGTAGGTGAGCCAGTCCTTGGGCCCTCTCAGAGCATTGCCCAAGAGGCCACTGAGTCACGAAGGAATGACAAATTGCCTAGGGGACTGCAATAGGGGACTGCATGTATTTTCATGAACCAAACTAACTAGATGACATGAATCTACCCCAGATGTGATGATTAAACAAATGAAATGTATGCAAAGATGTCTTACGATTTCACAGTCACATAACATGTGTGCAAAAGACCTTATTTGGCAAAGACCCCCAATCCTTTTACTCCTTTTCCCTAGTCACAGAAAATTTATTTGAAGCATCAATGTGCCCAACTTTCTCTGAGCCTCCTTTTTGGGTAAGTGTGCCTATACTAGGGAGTACAGGTAATTTCTGGCCACTGAGATGTGAGCAGAGGTGAGTGAGACCACTGGAAGATCTCCTTTAAGAGAGAGATACGCCCTTCTTTCTTTCCTCCACATAGATGGCTACAGTTGTGATGACTGGAGCTCTAGCAACCTTCTTAGATCATGAGGACAAGGAAGTTGTCTGTGGGTGGTGAATCAGTGAGCTGAAAGAAGTCTTTGGTCCCTGGTGATTTTATCAAGGCTCCTAGGCTGACTGTTTAGCCCAAGAGAAAACTTTCTACCTTGTTTAAACCCTGTTATTTCAGATGATTTTCACAGCCAAGTCTAACCCAGAGAGGGTCCCATTGCCTGTGTGTCATGGTGCCCTGAGTCTCTCACAGAGTAGTGCACGTTGATCCCCTCCTGGCTGTGTGCCCTAGACGGTAGTATGGGGAAAGAGGACATCTTGGAGACCATCTACCAGAGAAGTGACACAGAAAGGCTGGGATTTGGGAGTGTCAGATCGCATAAATGATTACAAAGTAGTACCACCCACCTCCTTATCATCACCTTTACAATGTGACTTTATAGCTCCTCCCAGCAAGATGGAATCTATTTCTCTACCCTTTAATCTGGGTTGGCCATGTGGCTTACTTTGGCCAATGACAGAGTAACAAAAGTGGCCCAAGCAGAGGTCTGGAAAGCATTTGAGCATTGGGACTTGCCCTCTCGTTACTGTTGGAACCCTATGATGGCCATGTGAACAAGATTGGGCTAGCCTGGCAGAGGATGCCAGATGATAGGAGAGAAGCCCCTGCCAGCTCCAGCCACCACATCAGCTGGCCGTAGACAGATACATGAGCAAGCCTAGTGGAGACCTAAGGAGCCCAGCCCAGACCAGAAGAACCATCTGGCTAAGCCACAGACTGGTGAGAAATAAGAAGCAGTTGTTGTTTTAGACCACTAAATCTTGGAGTAGCTTGTCAGCAATAGCTGACTGATACAGGGGACATGGCTTTTGAAAAGCGACGTCCACACCACCTTACCCCAGGGCGGTGGTAGCAAGGAACGAACCGAAACCAATCAGGAAAATACAAGGCAGCCCAGCCCTTTGCCATTCCCAAGATTTCTCTGTGCCTAACTCTCCCCCAAGCCTGGCCCGTCTCTTAGCTAGGTATGTATCACCTCCAGGAGTCTGGGGAGGGCTCCAGGCTGACCTCTCCACTTCTCTTAGTGAGCAGTAAGTGAGGAGAGCAGGTGACCACAGGCGGACAGCCATATAAGCATGGCTTTCCTAGGGCAAAGGGAAGACTCAGCTCCAGGAGCCAGGGAAGAAGCGGGGGTGGAGGAAGTCACAGCCCTTGGGGCTAGTTTATGCCTTTAAAACATGCAGATGTACAGAGAGACTGAACGAGTCTTTTCTATTATAAAATATGTGCTTAGCATATTTATGTCATAGTTTCAACATGTGCACTGAATCGAGTTACTGCATTAGGGAAGATTTCCTTTGCTGCCTTTGACACACTTTGGTCTGCCTGCAGCTTTTGTGCAGGTGGCCTTCACACATAAAAGTAACCCTGGTGTCTGGCAGGGGGATGACCTGGGGTGGGACTCTGGCCCACAAGCCACGCCTGGCTTTGAGCTTCACTCAGATGGTCTCTAGTGTGTTGCTCCCAGGAACTGCAAAAGGAGGGGATTTTCTGGAAGGAGCTCCATGCAGAGCACTGGGGGGCCTGCTGTGCTGTTTACTTAGAGCAGCCTGCAGAAAGCTGGGGTGCTGGGAAACTTGGAAGACTGCCTGTACCCAGGGAGTTGGCCTCCTGGGCCAGCAGCCTGGGTGGAACCATGAGATGTAGGGCTCAGCTAGCAGAAAAGACTGACCTTGCTTTGACATGCGGCCTTGCCCCTTTTCCTCTCTGCACAAAAGCCCCTTTCATTTTCTTCCCTCCTCTTTCTCCTCTTCTCTCATTTCCCCACTCTCTTTCAATCTCTTTCCCCCCGACTTTTTCTATCTTAATTGGCCATAACAAGGAACTGAGTTCTTTTTATTATGTACTATATTTGCTGAATACAGTTTTATGTTCCTTGCTCTTAATTTTTAAAGTGGATGAGCTGAACACTTTATGGTTTTCTTTCCAAAATTTTTATATCACAGCAGTAGTCATTAGGGATGTTCACAAATATTCCAGTTCTCCGTGTGGGCACATGATAGACCGGACGTCCCCTCCTGTTTTCGAGATACCTCATGGCCATGTCGCTTGTTTTTGGCCAATTAAAAATGTGAGCACTCCTAGGTGGAAGTGTAACAGCCAGTGAGCTTTCAGGCCACTTGGTTTTCCTGCTGCTGTGGTGATGTGGGAAGCTTCTGTCGAGGTGAAGACTTTCTCAGCTTGGGCATCTGAGGGGCTGCAGTGAGCATATTCCCCCTACCAGCCCATATCAGGCACAGAGCATAGAGAATAAGCTTTGCTGTATTTAAGCCACTGAGTTTGTTACTGCAACATAGTCTTACCTATTCGAACTGATGCAATCGTTTTACCATATATCCTCCTAGTGTTAGTACCCCCTCTAATAATAAATCATTTACTGCAATGTCAAAATTACCTATGCTGGTGTTTTTAATATTTTGCATGGGAGGGGTCATGATCCCTTTGAAAAATCTGATGAGGGCCGGGTGCAGTGGCTCACACCTGTAATCCCAGCAGTTTAGGAGGCCAAAGTGGGTGGATCACTTGAGGTTAGGAGTTTGAGACCAGCCTGGCCAGCATGGTGAAACCCCGTCTCTACAAAAAATACAAAAAAAAAAAAAAAAAATTAGCCCGGTGTGATGGTGCGTGCCCGTATCCCTGCAACTCAGGAGGCTGAAGCAGGAGAATCGCTTGAATCCGGGAGGTGGCGGCTGCAGTGAGTCAAGATTGTCAAGATCATGCCATTGCCCTCCAGCCTGGGTGACAGAGTAAGACTCTGTCAAAAAAAAAAAAAAAAAAAAGGAAAATTCGATGAAGCTATGAGCTCCCTTTACCTAAAAATGCCCACATGAAATTCTGCATGCAGTCACAGGTGTTCACTCGCTCCAGGGTACAAAACTGATGCTTAACCATCACTGCTCCTGCTGGGCAACTTCAGTCCAAGGTACCAGATGGAATAAAGTCTTCCTTTCTCCTCATTCTTGCTTCTGCCCTGCAGTCCTGAAACCATTGCAGACACAGAACTCTGACCATTCTGGTGGTGTTCTAATGACAAGAAGTCATGCATCATTTCAATCGCTGGAGCCTCAGCAGTCATTGGAATATGAATAATTAGATTTCCACAGAGGTTCCCCATGAGGAAGAATGAACATCTACAGGGATGTCCTTGACAGCAGACTGGGGTTTGAGCACTCCTAGGGCAACACCTCAGAAACCCCCTGGCGGGGTAGAATTGAAAATAAGTGGTGGCAGGGAGTTGGGGAAGGGGTGGTAGAACGCAATGACAAAGCACTTCACTATGACCTCATAGGCTTGTCCTCGTGGATTTCTTTGTACTAAGAGCCCTTCCTTTATCTGTAACACCATGGCCCTACATTTGGAGGAATAAATTCTTTTTTCACTACCGTACATGTGAGACCTTTTTGCCTTTCTGAATGTCAGTTTCATCATTTGCACAGTCTAAATTACTGACTGAAAAAATTCACTTGCAAGCTGGTTGTTCAGAACTAGTAACAAACGCCGCCCTCCACTACCACCACCACCATGAAGACAGTGTTTTAAATGGTGGTCAATCTCCCTAGAAAAATTACTGGTCTATCAGATGCATCTGAACATTAGAAAATGTTGGAATTCAAATGTAGGAATCTCTTAATTCAGGTCCTCAGTCCCCAAAGTGCACTATTGCTAAAATTACCCTTCTCTCTCACTCCAAGTCTCACTGTTTCAAAGTAGCCGAATGCAAAAAGGGGTTCAGAGGAAAGCTATTTTCTTGGACTAATTCTCACTATAATGTGAGTGACTGGGAACCCCTTCATCCTTTGTTCTCAGTGACTGGGAATCCCTTCATCCTCACATTTAAAAAAATAAATCTTAGAAACCCAATTGGATGCCTAATTGGTGGATCATGTATTAAAGTGAAAGCCAAAGTCAAGAGCAGTGAAGGAATATTTTCTGGGAGTTTGTCTCCTGGGATCAACACTCCAAAGCACAGTTCTTAATTGTGAAAGCTTCACTTCGTCTTTCTACCAGCCCACACAGTTTCTAAAACAAAAGTATTTTTCAAACTAGCTCTTAAGGTCACCATATTGGGGCTTCCTGTGTGTGTTTTTGTGCATCTGAAGGGGCGTCACAGACAAGAAAAGCAGCAGCTGTCCACAACCATGGGTCACTGATAAGTCCAGTGTCCATTAAGCCAAAGAATGCCCAAGAACAGAAGTATGCTATATGCCAACTTCTCCCAGAACCTCCTGTAACAAGTGAGTGGCATTGTCTGCAAAGCAATCTGGCGTCTTGGGAAAAGGAAACCCTTATTTGAGGGAGTGGGCGGCTGGGGGTGGGAAGAATAGATTTTTCATTCCTCAAAACCACTCGCAGAATATAAAATTAGTCACAGCCCCTTTATACTAGGAACAGAAATCAAATTCACATGGTGCCTGATTTTGCCTAAAGAGACATCTCTTTGTGCCACGGGGCTATGTCCAGAGGTCTGACAGATGAGGCAGTCCTCATTCCCTTCCAACTGGGTGAGGAGGTGCCTCCCAGAAAGAGCTGGGTGCCAAAGAGGGCGTTATCATCTCTTCCTTCATTCAGCAGCTTTGTCTGCAAGATTGGAAAACGGCTAGTTGGTATATTTCAAGGGATCAAATAATTAGTTCTCTTGGAATCTCATTTTAGATTTTAATTCTTAGTCTTACAGCCAAACTATAGCAGCAGAAATTTCTATCTGCGGCTGGAGGGATTCAGTTTCGGCACACTAAAAAAAGGCCCTGCTTCGGAGGCATTTTTCCATGCATGAATCAAATTATTCCAGCTGGGTTTTACCAACACGTAGGCAATCAAAACCTACTTTCACTTGCTATTTTATTCTTTATTTACTAGTTCTATAAATACTATGATGGGTGTGCTTTTATATTGACGATGGGGGGGGGGTGTGGCAGGCAGAGAGAACAGCTGCCTGCAGTCTTCAGTCCCGTGCAGACCTCGGGTTGGTGGGGAGACAGGCCTGCCTGTCTCCTGCCCACCCCAGTCTTTGGGGTCGTGAGTGTAGTCACCAGTCTTTCATTTGTCGTACTTGTGCAGGGCACCTTTGCCACCCTCCTTTTCTTCCTAGGCTGTGAAGGCCAAACTGGTTTTTTAGGAAGGGTGCCCAAGTCTGGCAAGGAAACAAAAATAAAGTACTCTTAAAATCCAGGGAAGAGGCAGACAAATACAAACTGCAGGCAATTCTGGCCAAGGCTGGTACATCTGGAAGCGGCATCTGGAGCAAGAAAGGGAACTTAAGATGAGGGGTTGGCCTTGGTGGCCTCCAGCTCTGATAGCTGATGATTTGATGAATTATACTTGCGCTCCAGGCCCCAGCGGATAAACCAGGATTAAGGGGTGAAGTGCCCAGGGAGGCAGATTCTGACTCAGCATCAGGACGAATTTGATAAAGATTAGAGTTGTCTAAAAATGAATTGGGCTACCTTGGGGGTAGCAAGTGCCCTGTCTCTGCAGTTTTTTCAAGCATGGGATAATCCTGAGGAACAGCCACAGAGAAGGGACTCAAAGCTCTAAGGAAGTTGATTTGGTGACAGTTAATGTCCTCTCCAACTCAGGAATCCCACAACCTCTGCTCTGGGGACTCTGAACTTCCAAAGGAAATGGATGTGCCCCTCGGGCTCTCTGCCGCCTTTCCTAAATAGGCATAGCTCCTTCTGCCTATGGGGACCAGAGATCCTCCAGTTTGGGCCAGCACAGGGGCACATAAGCAAAGGGAGGCCACCAAGTCATCATTAGGGAGAATATAAGTGTCGGAGGGCAGAAAAGTGTTCCCCTAAATGTTGAAAATGTGGAAGGCCAGGATATACAAACAGGCTCAAAGCTAGGTGGGGAAGGAGGGGACATCCAAGACACAGGCTCTCTCAGTGTCTGGGAAGTTGCCATAGAACTATCAGAGCTTCAGCATGCAAGATATCTTCTTGTTCCCCACTCCTCTTCCCAGAGATTCATTCGCAAGCCACCAGAGTTCTGCGGGGGCTCTTGCCATGTAGCAGTTGTTCTTATTTTGTCAGGACAGAGCTCTTAAGCCAGCAAGGACCTGCAGGTGGAACTCAAGCCACAGGAGCTGCAGGGCCAAGTGATGATGTTCCTGCTCAGTGCTGGGGCAGGAAATGCCCACTCCCTCTATCATCAGCTTTCCCATGTGAACCCTAGCCAGCCTCCGACCTCAGCCCTCTTCTGAGAGACTGGGGCTGCCCACAGCTCTGTCAACCCCTAAAGGGCCTTGGGCTTCTTCTGCCTGTCCTTCCATGCCACCAGTGGCACACATCTGACTGAGACATGGAAGTGGGCCTCGGCATGGCCTGATGGGACTGTGGCCCAGCCATTCTGAATATTCACCTGATGAAGGAGTCAGGAATTCAAGATAGCTGATGTGCTGGGTTGAATAATGTCCCTCCCAAATCCGTGCTCACCCAGAAACTCAAAATGTGGTCTTGTTTGGAAATGGGTGCAAAGGTCCTTTCCCACTGACGTAAGTCCAGTGAGACAGAACACTCACACAAGTCAGGCAAAGCAGGTTTATTATTCACAGAGTAATAGGCAGAAAGAAAAAGGAGAAACCTAGGACCCATGGTGAGCCAGTCCCCCAAGGCTCAGGAAAGCTGCTCAGGGTGGATGGAGTCTCTTCTGTATGTGTCCCGTGTCACATTGCAGCTGAGGGGCCCCAAAAACACTCAGCGCTGGGTTTTATACCCTGAACATCACTGGAATTGCTGAGAATGAGCATTACAGGAGAGTCTGTTCTAGAAGGAATGAGGACAGAGCCCAGGCTGTTCCAGACAGTTCTTTCTTATCAGAAGACATTGTATTCTTGGCATATTCTCCAATTATTCTGAGAACTATAAACTGCGGGGTGGAGGGGAGTTAGGTCAGCCAAGGTCATCTGGGGACCTGTCCTCCTGCAATAGGGTCTTTGTAGATATAATCAATTTAAGATGAAGTGGACCCTAACTCCAATGACGGGAGTCCTCATAAGAAGAGAGAAGTTTGGACACAGACACACGCAGAGGGAAGATGGCCATGTGAAGATGGAAGCAGAGATTGGAGTGATGTGTCTGTAAGCCAAGGAGTGCCATGGGTTGCCAGCAACCACCAGAAGCTGGAAGAGTTAAGTAAGGATCCTCCCCTAGAGTCTTCAGAGAGAGGATGGCCCTGCCAGCACTTGGATTTTGAATTTCTGGTCTCCTGAATTGTGAGAGCATCAATCTCTGTGGTTCTAAGCCATCCAGTTTGTAATACTTTGTTACAGCAGCCCCAGGAAACTAATTCAGCCAGTTTGGCTGCCTGCCCACCCCCCTTCCCCCGATCCCTAGCTCCAGTGGATTCTGACTGGGCCTTCGGGCCTCTTGACTGATCTGGATTTCAGTGCTTTAGACAAGGGGAACAGGCAGCTTCACCTCATGGGAGTAGCCCCGCAGAACTGGAATGACTGGAACCGAAACCACAAATCTTCTTCCCCCTTTAGTTTTCAGAGGGCCACCATGTCAGCCCCCAAGCCCACCTCAACGCCCCAGTCCCTTGAAACAGCCCTGCCATCGGAACCATGACTGTCTTGAAGGTATCACTCTTGGAAAAAGTCGACAATCTCACATCTAAGGGCACTATCCCCACTAAAGATCTAGGAGAACAGGTACAAATCAAGGGTCCCACAGTCTGTGTCTGGCCTCTTCAGCATGGT
>NC_045445.1:108639550-108696747 GCF_002776525.5 Piliocolobus tephrosceles | reverse complement strand
ATGGGTATAGGAAATATTTCATTCTCCTCTTCAGAGTATGAAAAAAAAAAAAAAAAAAAAAAAAAAATGCAAATTGGTGGGCAATGTTTAAAAATAGAAAGATTTTTTACTAACTATTTTGTCCATTTCTTCTTCAAAATTAGAAAATCTGGCCTCACCTACTAAAGCCGAGAAGCGGATGGCTCCCTTTTGGGTCTGGACATCCCCATTTAGCTTTCCACAACCCCAATGCTCCCTATAACTCACTTCCAGTGAGGCTAGCCATCAGTTGCCATAAATCATTTTTTTTCATTTTGTGGGTCTGGTATGGTGCTATTAAGAGGAGAATGAAATATTTCCTATACCCATGTCTCTATCAAAGGTGCACAAAAGAAAGGGCTGTGTCTTTAAAGGAAAATGGGAGTGAACATATATCTTGGTGGAATTGGAGACTCTTCTTATGTCATTACTATGCAAAGCATTTCCGCCACAGAACACAGCAAAGCCTAGGATGCCATTCTGGAATAAGAAAAGAAGGAAAAAGCAACCTGCTTGTTCCCTTACATCCCTGTCCCATCCCTGTAGGAGGCTGACTTTGCAACTCATGCTGAAAAGACTAAAGGTTCTCGAATTTTCTCTTTCCAAGCTTTCCGCCAACATGGCCCTAACCAGGGTTCTCTCGAATCTCTCTCCAGTCTCTCCCGAATTCAACGGGACTTTTCAGAGGAAATGTGATAAAGTTTGCAAAGTGCCACTTCCCCTTTTGGACAGCTTTTATGGTCTCCACTGCCTACATAAAGCCCCGCCCCCTTACCCACCAGCTCCTCCCTCCCATGCAGCCTCATTCTGCACTCCCCGCCCCCAGTTAACTCCTCGACCCACCCTGCTTGGCCTGGCTCAGCCATATCTAACTGAGCAGACGCTACTGACACCAACGGAGTGTTTACTTCTTTGTGCCTTTGAGCTAGCTTTTCCTTCCTCTCAAATGCCTTTCTTTATGAAGTTGAGGTCTTGCTGGCCTCAATAGCTCACCCAGCTCAGGAGCTTGAGGATGTCATGGCAGACTCCCAGAAGTCGAATTTTCATGCAGGCCTCTAGATTCCTGGAAAGATGACTTCTAGACCTTAGAGTGTTTAATCGTGCCATCTTAGGGGATTTACTGTGCTTCTCTAATAATAGATGATGGCCGGAAATTGGCCTAGCCTCTGGGAGCAGAGCAAAGACTCCCAGGAGGCAGAGTTCTCCTCTCACCCACATAAGAAGGGTAACTGAAGAGGGAGAGTTCTGGCAAATCCTGTGTTTGAACCTAGCACTGGGACTGTCAGTTCTGGACACCAGTCCCCAGAAAACTCAGTCTAAGTGATACTCTTTGGGAGTCTCAGAGTTTTGTAATCATTCTGAAATCAAACCACATAATATCAGTGGTAATTACTTGAGGAGGAAAAAATCCTTGAACCTCAGAGGCAATAAAACTTCAGTGACCTGGAAACACAGAGACAGCTGTGGGCATCACGACAGCCTGGAGCTTGGGGGTGAAGATGAAGAGTGGACCGGGCAAAGATAGTAACTGCAGGAACTTACTAGAAAAGAGAGGAATCTGAGTGCCCCTGGAATTGTCACCTAAGCTCCTAACACTCCCCTTCCTGTCAGCTAGCCTCTATCTGCTAACAAACTCCTACTCACCAGCTATGCCCCAGGTGGAATACTTGCTCCTCTGGGAAAGCTGTCCAGATCCACTTTCCTTTTCCTGTCCTCCAACTTGACAACTTTCGTAATACCTTTGCTACCTGAAGCTCAGTACAGTAGGCACCCCATCAGTACAGTAGGCACCCCTTCCTCCTCCTCCTCCATCCCCTTGCCACCACAAATTACCCACAGGCTGCACTTCCCCGATGGTGCGCTCATATTTCTTGTTTTCTATGACAGCCCTTTGATAAAAAGCCAGTTCTCCCTCTTAGCTATTCTCTGCTTTGGACTAGGTACTTTGGACTTTCCGGAACAAACTTGCCTCAGCCCAGGCACAGACTCAATTCCCCTTTGCTCCATGCTCTGTAACTGTGTGCCGGCTCAGCTGCTCCCACACACAGCCCTGGCTTCCAGAACTGCAGCCTGGGCCCAGTTCCAAGGACCTTGGTTGCACAGTGTGGGATAGTAGAGATCTCAGCGATTAGGGCCATTCCCACCTGCATGTTCCTGCTGCTCATTCGTCCTGCATCTCATTTCTAGTACTTCCTTGTATCTTTGTCTTTCTTGCCGACCTGTGCTTCTCAGAGGCTGAGACTCTGTTTTATCTTTCTATGTCTCTTCAAAACTTCATACAAGGCCTGACATCTAACAAGTGTGATAGATAATATTGTTTGTCCATCATTCTTTACTCCTTGTCCCTGACACTTTTTACTGTGGACAAAGTATATTTCCCCATCCTCTGACTCTGAGGTTGGTCATGGGAATTGCTTTGGTCAATGGAATGTGGGTGAAAATGATAGTGTGTCAGCTACAAGTTAAAGCTTTAAGCTTCTGCCAGCCCTCTTGAAGCTTCTGTCCTCTGTTATGAAATAAGCATGCTCCAGGTAGCCATTGCTATTTCAGCCAGGGTCTCAGAATAAATTCATGTGGAGCAAGTATGAATCCAAACTGAAGTCTGGATTCAAATCTAGCATGGCTTGAACTGTAGCCAACCTCCACATTTGCGAGTATGAAATAAATGTTTGCAGTCATAAGTCACTGACATTTGGGAGTTGTTTGTTACACAGCATGATTACAGAAAAAAACTAATTAATACACAGTCCCTAAGGAACACTTTTGAGGGATAGACCAATGGGGAACAAATAGGTGAAAGTAAAACTTACTCTCAAGAGAGTCAGCTTAGCTCCAAATATAATTCATAGTAAATTAGTGGTTCTCAAAATGTGTATCCCAGCCCAGCAGCATCCATGTCACCTGGAGATTTTTAAGAAATGAAAATTCTGGGGCCTCTCCCCACACCTACTGAATCAGAAACTCTAGGGTGGGGCCCAGCAACCTGTATTTATATAAGTCCTAGAGGTGATTCTAATAATGCACCCTTAAGTTTGAGAACCTCTGCAGTTACTGCTGAATTAGAACAGCTTCCTTCAATCTAGTAATCGTTCATTTCCTGAAATGCAGACATTCCAGAATTGTAAATGATAAAGCCCGATTAACCTAATGCCTTGACCATCTCCAATACCATCATCTCATTTAATCAAGGTGACCTGAGGCATTCCATCCAGGTACAAAACTTCCTAGTCCAGTGGCTCTCAACTTCAGCTGCATAATAGAATCTCTTAGAAACTTTCAAAAATCCTTATGCTCAGATCACACCCACACCAATTAAAACAGAATCTCTTGGGGTGAGACCCAAACTTCAAAATTGTTTAAAGCTTTCCCAGGTGATTCCAATGTGCAGGCAAGGTTGAAAATCGCCTTTCCATTTTCAAGGGACCAGGGCTGGCTCTGCAGCTGCCTGCTCTCATTTTCCACCATGCAAAGCATGATGCATGGGCCTCCTTCCCCAGGTCTTCAGAACCTGAAGGGTTGTTAGATATCCTACGACTTGGTGCATTTGCAGCAAGTTTAAGAGACTGAGTCTGACCAGGGAGGGCTTGGGGAAACACAGAACACTGGCTATAAAGACATGGAGTAACTTCAGTTAGTCATTCATTCTTCCAACATATTCAGAGTACCTTCCACATGCCAGGCAGTGTGCTAAGCACTTGCAAGTCTTAACTTGCAAAACTAAGCCAAGCAGGCTTGGAAGGTGAGGGCCTGTGTCTGCACAGAGGACCCCACGGGAGCTTGAGCACTGAAACATCACTTACAGCAGTGGGTTCCCAGCCAGGAGGCAAGTGCCCAGGCCCCGCTCTGGAGGCCAAATGGCTGGCCACCCTCCGTCTCAAGGGAGGTAGTCCTGGAAGCTTAATTTCACCTCCTGCCCCCTACTCCTCTCCGGCATAAGCTACAGGAAGCGAGGCCTTTCTCCCTGGAAGGGCTCCCCATTGCCTTTCCCTCAGCTCTTCAAAATTCATGATAAGCCTTCTCCTCACCCCCTGAAGACTCCTTTTTTTGCTGAGCCATCTTAGGCACTGTTCCCCAGAAGCAGACCTTGAGCTGTAGATTCTGATATGAGTGATTTCTGATGGAAGTGCTCCCGGGGGAAACTGGTAAGCGAGTGAAAGAAGCAGGACAGGGGAGCAGATTAAGCCAATTGAGTGTGCAATGTTGGAACCACCTCCACAGAGGGGAGCTCCAGCCTGAACCTAGTAGATAGACCCAAGGCAAGAAAGCTGGCCTTTCCTACACCTGTGCCCAAAAATCATTGGTGCTCAGCAAGGGACCATCCTGTGGCCAGGTGAAGGAGGCAAACTCCTATGCATGTCCGCTCTCTATGTCTGCAGGCAAAGTGGCTCCAGCAGCCCAAGAGCAGGCATGCAAAAGGAGGATCACAGGTACAGTCCCTTGGAAGCAAAATCACCCCAAAGCTACAGGGAGGGGCATGCAGAAATGATAGCAAGGATCCAAGGAGAGGTTACCAGATTTAGCAAATAAAAATCCAGGATGGGTAGTTTACATTTGATTTCAGGTAAATGACAAATCTTTTTCTTTTTCTTTTTTTTTTTTTTTTTGTATAAGTATACCCCATGTGCTATTCGGGTTATACTTATACTAAAAATTTTTTTCATCTGAAATTCACTGTAACTGGCCATCCTATATTTTACCTGGCACCCCTAGCCTGAAGGTGTCTGGTGGAGCTCTGACCATGTTTGCCTGCTCAGAGAAGAAACAGAGTGGGCCACTTTTGCAGTTCCCAGAGGTGCAAGGCACAGGCATGATAATATAGGCCTTTGCTGCTCCTCGTTTCCTGATTATGCTGCTGCACGTAGTGCTCTGTGGATCCATTAGTATTGCCCTGGGCTAATGCTCACAGCATTTGGGGTGTTTGACCTCTGTGTCTTAGCTAGGGTCAAAGTTCTAGACTGCAAAAGTAGTGGGGAAACCAGTATTAAGTGTCTCATTGGCCCCTTTGGTACTTCCTCTGCATTACATTAGAGCTATAAGGCTAACCCAGCACCACCCAACCCCAAAACCAGGGATGAAACGATGCCCAGATGCCAAGTGTGCCTGCCCTGCCTCAAAGACCAAGATGCTAATGCCCTTCTGACAACCTCAAGCCCTCAGCTGGCCTGTCCGTTGGTCAGTCTGACCCTTTCATTAAGTAATTTTGCATCCTTTCACCAGTCTTTAAATAATGAAAAGAAGACTCACATAGTTCTGGAAATTGTCCCGATGCCTGGCAGGACCTGAAAATAAGTTGGGATTGATTGATTGTGGTTATAACCAGCAGGCCCCGCCGTGGGCACCCCCGGCCCATGCATAATATGAAATATACAAACAGCAGACAGGGAACAAAGCCAAGACTATGGCTCTTTACTTTGATTTGCGATCAGCTCCTTTGAAATCCCATGTATTTAGAAGACTCTGAGAGTGAATATGATCCCGCTTCATAGCCCCAGTCTCTCCTAGGATCCTGAGACCTCTGGGGCTGAGGACGTAGATGCAAAGTGTGTGCAATGTTTGAGCCTTTTGTTAGGGGCGAAGCAGAGTAAAGGGAGGAGAAGGCGGTGGACAATTCAATGCCTTCGTGAAATTAAAGTATGGATAAGTGTGGTGATCACATTCCAGGAGGTCTTTCTCATAATCATTTCTTAAATGAATTAAGACATGGTGGAAATAAACAAAAATGCCTCTTGAATTGCTCTAAATGCTCTTAAAGGCTGGAGGTATTTGTAAAAGGTACTTCCATGTAGAAACTTTAGCCATTTCATTTCAAAAGTATAAACACTTGAAAATCACAGGATGTAACTAACTGGGTTCTGAAATTAATTGGAAAGAAACATAAGCCATTGTCTTAGGCTGAGTTCTCCCCAGAAGCAGACCCTGAAACAAGAATTTGAGTGTAAATGATGTATTTGGGGGGATATCCCAGAAAGCACTTGTAGGGTAGTGAAGAAATAAGACAGAGAAGGAAAGATGGGCAATAAATCATGCATTGTTGAGCAATGGTGCACAGCCAGAACTTAACCCCATTGAGAAACAGTGTAGCAGAGTTCTCTTCAAACTATGTCAAAGGATTCATTTTTTTTTCTTTTTAATTTCTAAGATATTTTAGACTGATACTTTTTTCTCCTCCTGATACTTTTGAATATATAATAAAAATGAATTCCTAGAAAAATAAAAAACATATAAAATACAAGCCCCAATTTTTTAATTATTGGGTTCAAAAGATATGAAGCTCCCAAATGCTGACTCCCAAGTTCTTTTTTTTTTTTGAGATGGAGTCTCCCTCTGTCGCCCAGGCTGGCGTGCAGTGGTGCCATCACTGCAACCTCCACCTCCCAAGTTCAAGTGATTCTCCAACCTTACCCTTTGGAGTAGCTGGGATTACAGGTGCATGCCACCACACCTGGCTGCTTTTTGTATTTTTTAGTAGAGATGGGGTTTCGCCATGTTGGCCAGACTGGTCTTGAACTCCTGACCTCAGGTGATCTGCCCGCCTTGGCCTCCCCAAGTGCTCAATTTCTATACTTATTGCAAACCAGTAATAAATAGTTCCCAGACTGGTACCAGTCCAGGGACCACACTTCGAACATGTATGTCAGAGTTAGGGGAGAGGGAGCTGAGGTACTTATGTGCCAATGGGTTGAGGATTGCTTTCAGGGAAAAGTGGCTGGGGGAAGAAAGGTCCGGAAGAGAGAGGACTGGTACTACTCTCTCACTATGTGTGTAGGCACCGTAAAAGCCCTTGGACAAGGAAATGCAGAGGTGCTAGCAGTGGAAAGTGCAGTGGCAAACTACAGTTATAAGGGCTAAAGTCCTATGGGTGGGGCGGTCACAGCATCCTGGATTCATACTGCAAAAAGGGACCACAAAAGTCGTCAACCAGCCTCTTCTACAAGAGATGGAGAAACTGGTCCCTGAGCAAGTCGTTACCTCACCGTAGCGCTCAAAGGTTATTGAATAACACCGCTACAGGCACTAGGGCAGAGGGAAGGGCTCTTTCTCCAATTGCCTCTGTCTTGCCGACCTTGGCTTTCTTCTAGACATCTGCTTGCCTACTCCCTGGCACCAAAGGGACAACCGCCAACTGGGAGACAGGTGCTGTCATCGCAGCAAGGCCAGACCCCCGCAGGTGGGAGGCCTGGCTAAGCTCTCATCTGCCCGTTCATCTGCTGGGGAGAGGAGGAAAGGTCTGGGGATTTACTGCGAAGCCAGGGCTATAACACAGATCTCTTGGCTCAAACCCACAGTGTGACTCTCTGCAGCTCTGTTTCCTCATCCATAAAATGGAGATGCTAACCTGCGCCCTGTTTCTCTCACAAGACTGTTGTAAGGATCAAGTGAGATGAAAGCGGGGAAAAAGTTTTTGAGAAGTTACGAGTCCACTATGGCTGTCAACTCAGAGAGGCACTAATTATTCAGATATGAGTTGTCTGGCACCCTCAGATCTCAGAACACAGACCCCCAACTCAGTAGTGGCTTTAAAGGGTCTCATGAAATTCAAAGCAAGACTTTGGTTTGGATCCAGGATCAAAAATCTAATACTCTAAAACACATTATTGGGAAAATTGGCAATATTTGAAAAAAGTCTGTGTAGCAGATATTAATACTGTATCTGTCAAATTTGGTGAATTTGCTCATTGTACTCTAGTTACAGAGAAGAATGTCCAAGCTCCTAAGAGGTACAGGCGGAAGTATTTAGGATTAAAATGTTATGATGTCTGCAACTTACTGTCAAACGGTTCAACCATACAATTATAACAATGATAATAGTAGCAACAATAATACACACACACACACAAACACACACAGAAAGAGAGAGAGAGAAAGAAGAAAATGTAGTAAAATGTTAAGATATGCTGAATCTTAAGCTAGGCATTGTGGTTCACACCTGTAATCCCAGCCCCTTGGGAGGCAGAGGCAGGTGGATATCTTGAGTTCAGGAGTTCAAGACCAGCCTAGGCAACATGATGAAACCCCATCTCTACCAAAAATACAAAAAAATTGCCAGGCATAATGGTGCGCACCTGTGGTCCCAGCTACCCAGAAGGCTGAGAAAGGCTCGCTTGAGCTCAGGGGGCAGAGGTTGCAGTGAGCCAAGATCACGCCACCGCACTTCAACCTAGGTGACAGAGTGAGATCCTGTCTCCAAATATATATATATTTGACTCTCGATGACCTGTACATACAGGAATTCATGTATGCTTTTTGTAACTTTTCTGTAAACTCATTTTTTTATGAAATAAAAAGATTTTGAAAATATCAGTCAATTATCTCTCTTCTCAACAAAAAGTCTCTGAGCCTCTGAGCCACTCTAGACCCGGTACTAATACTGGAAACAGTACTTCCTAGTCCATTCAGAGCTTACTTACTTATATTTGACACTAATTTATTCTTGGGGGGTTATTTTATTTTAAAAATATTTTTATTTCCATAGTTCTGGGGGTACAAGTGGTTTTTGGTTACATGGATGAATTATATAGCAGTGAAGTCTGAGATTTTAGTGCGCCTGTCACCCTAGTAGTGTACCTTGTACCCAATAGGGTGATTTTTTTTATCCCTCACACACCTCCCATCCTCCCCACTTCTGAGTCTCCAACTTCCACTATACCACTCTGTAAGCCTTTGCATACCCATAGCTTAGCTCCCACTTATAAGTGAGAACATAAAGGTATTTGGTTTTCCATTCCTGAGTTTCTTCACTTAGAATAATGGCTCCAGCTCTATCCAAGTTGCTGCAAAGACATTATTTTGTTCTTTCTTATGGCTGAATAGTATTCCATGGTGTATACGTACCACATTTTCTTTGGCCACTCATCTGTTGACGGGCACTTAGATTGATCCCATATCTTTGCAATTGTGAATTGTGCTGTGATAAACATACATGTGCAGGTGTCTTTTTGATATAATGACTTCTTTTCCTTTAGGTAGATACCCAGCTGGATGGAATGGTAGATCTACTTTCAACAAACTTGATTATCTGGTTTCTCAGCCCAGAACAGAATTAGACATAAAAAGGTAAAAGGAGGTAATGGCAGGTATAATAACAACAGAAAAAGTGATAGTTGACATGTGGATATCAAGACATGGGACAAAAAAAAGAAAACTCAAAAAAGCAGGCACACAGCTGCAAAACCTCAGCACTGTAATGGAGGATATCATGCTAAAGCCTGGAAAGGTCTTCAAAGGAGAGTAAAGGTGTGGCTCATCAAAGAACTCTGTGGAGCACAAATTCATGCCCTGAGTGTTCTCTTCTCTGCTCTATGCTGAGCCTACATCATTATGCAGTAAGTGAGGTGACTGAGTATCTCTGTTCAGGAAGGCAGGAAAACACAACCGTTAGAAACTGTTGAACCCTTTTCATTACTACTTGAAGAAGTGCCTGGGCAGACACTGTTGGTTGCCTCTCCATCAGCCCTTTCCCTCCTCCTTCTTTCTTCATGTCACACCCCAATTACCCTAAAAAAATTGAAACTACCATTCACTTTCCGGTATCCCTTGTAGCTAGACTATGACCAGATAACCTTTTGGGGCCTGAGGAGGAGGCTTCTGTGGAGCCTCTGGGAAAGATCCTCCTCCCTGATTGAAAAGGGTGTGTAAGAAGAAACTCTTTATGCCTTTCCTTAGACATGATTAGGTGAGGATATAATACCTGCAGCTGTGGCAGCCATTTTGCAATCTTGAGGAGACAAGCTAAAGATTAAAAACCAATATTCTGAACATGGAGGAGAAGGACAGGAAGTTCTTCCATTCTTAATGACCTGTCTAAAAAGCTGAATTAACCGACTCTGCAATCTGACATCTTGTTAGATGTTCTCGCTATTTAAACCACATTTCGTTTGCTATTCTATTACTTGCAGTCAAAAACATTCTTACATCACACCGGGAAAGCATCTGTTTTCTGGAAACATCTATTTTTGCAGAACCCTCCATTCTCAGCAATGCCTTACTGCAGAGTGGAAGTTTGAGAAGGCTTGAACAAAATGTGGGAGTTGAGGGCCTGTTGAAAAACTCCTTGGAAGGTCAGTAAATACACATGGAGTTATCTTAGAAGTAGATCAGTCCAACAGGGATTCTAATACTGCCAATATTTTTTTTACAGGACCTCCTCACCATGACTTCCCCAAATCAACTACTTTATAATAACTAAGGACGTTTGCTAAAAATACAGATGCTGAGGTTCCTTCAAGTCTACTGAATCAGAATACTGGGAGTACACAAATTGTTCATTTGCACCAACAACTTCATGACTTTAGTAAGGTTCCTGATGGCTTTACATCATGCAGCCTCCAGTCTGTGCCATCTGGTTGGCTCTCTCCACACTTTCTTCTCCCTTAAACTAGCTCCCTCTCAGACACAAATAGATTCCTCTCCTCTTAAAGAGAGTTGCTTTCCCACCCCAACTCAGCTTCTATCCCACAAGGCTTCTTGATATGCTCCCACACAAATACAGTCCACTCCCTAAGAAGCATGTTAATGCATACAAATGTATCCATGTTATTGCATGGATGAAGATGAGCTGCAATTGTCGAATATGGTTTCTAAGTCAAAAGGTTCTGAATTTTTCAGGAAATGACAGAAGAGCATACTCACAGAAATTTTCCTGAGGTGTCCTGGGAGTTATTCTTATTTTTCTCTTGTGGGTGAAATTTGGCCTGTGGTTCTACTGTGTTTTCCAAATCAGTGACTTCAGTCTTTCCTAGCCAACCGTGTGAGGGAATTTATTTGGAGCCAACTGAGGCCTGCTTCAGGGCATGGGAGACAGTCATGCAGGGCTAAATGTGGAAAAGACCCATGGAAAAAGAGCATCTAACTTCCCCACTAGGGACAAGGACTTTGCTGTACCACTTCCCAACTACTGACTGCCCAGTTGTCCCTGAAAAAATAAAAAAAGGCAGAAGGGGAGTGTGGTGGGCTCACTTAACACCCATTCCTACACCTTTAGCTTGATTTTTTCTATTATGGGGCCCAAAAGCTAAAACCTACAATTCCCAGGAATCTGCACCATCAACGGTCAGGCACATGATCGTTCCACCTATCAGTCACATGCATAAGACCTAGATGCAAATGTGAGCAACGTGAGGCATCAGACCCATGCCAGGACATCAGATCTTCTGGCAAGAATTGTGGCAGAGGCATTTGGTTTGGGCCCGCCAAAGCAGAGCTTCTGACACCCAGTGCTGAGGGTCAAATGGTGCTGTAGGCAGAGAAGTCAGGGATGTTCCAGCTACAGCATTCACTTGGTGTGGTTAGGTGTTTCCTGCTGCTACATTGTCTTTGCTGCCTTGTCCTGACTCTGAAGCACCCCAGGCCAGGTCTTTGGCCCTCCTGGGGACTCATTAGCTACTTAATTAATATATTTTAATAAATCTCAGCCAGGCGCGGTGGTTCACTCCTGTAATCCCAGCACTTTGGGAGGCCGAGGCAGGTAGATCACAAGATCAGGAGATCGAGACCATCCTGACTAACAAGGTGAAACCCCGTCTCTACTAAAAGTACAAAAAATTAGCCGGGCATAGTGGCTCTTGCCTGTAGTCCCAGCTACTCGGGAGGCTGAGGCAAGAGAATGGCGTGAACCCAGGAGGCAGAGCTTGCAGTGAGCCGAGATCATGCCACTGCACTCCAGCCTGGGCAACGGGTGCATGACTCCGTCTCAAAAAAAAAAAAAAAAAAAAAAATCTCTTTCTGCTTAAACTATTTCGAGCAGATGCCTGTTGTTTGCAAGCGAGAACCTTGTGCTCTTGGGAAGGCAATTTAAATAACCCTCCAAATGAAAAAGAGATAAAACTAATACTTTTTTTTATATAAGAATTAAGATACAGCGTCACCAGCAGCCCAGAAAACTCCCTTGCACCCATGCCCAAACAATTACCCTCTAAAAGCAGCCATTGTTTTGATTCTTATCACTGTAGATTAGTTTTGCCTGTTTTTTGAAATTGCTATAAATGTAATAAATCATATGTTATGTATTATTTTGTGACTAGCTTCCTTGCTCAACATTTCCTTATGAGATTCATCCATGGTCCTTCCTCTTTTGTTGCTGTTTAGATTTCCACAACTTACTTCTCCATCCTCATATTGATGGACATTTGGGCTGTCTTTAGTTTGGAATTATCGTGAATCAAGCTGCTGACATGAACATTTTGTGGCATATACCTACAAGCGAGATTGCTGAGTTGTAGGGTAAACTTAGGGCTAGCTTTAGGAGATATGGCTAAGCAGCCTTCCAAAGGGTTTGAACCAATTTCCACTCCCACCAGCTGTGTATAGGGCAAAAGGCTTTAGCAAACGATTTTGTCTAATTTTAAAATAGCTACAAACAGCAAAGAAGTCCCCAACTACAAGGACTGATCATTGGTACAAGTGATATTGATTAAGAAAAATTTGAGGTGAAAGTCCCCAGTATCATAATGCAGACATCCTGGCCTGGACAGGCTAAGGTGAGAAAATCTCTACCCTTCAGTACCCAAGTAAGGTGCTACTACATAGAGAGAACAGAGTGCTACAATGAAGACTATAATCCTAAGGATCAAGTTCAGGGATGAGTCTGTCATGAAAAAGTACAAGGGATTACTAATTATTTTCTCCTTCCCCTTCTATCCTCCCAGTTCCAGGTTAGAGTTCTTGCTCCCTCAATCATGCCCCCCTCCACAAGCATGCCACACAATCAGTCTGCTACTAAGAAGAAAAATCCCTGGGTGCTCATTCTGGAGTGTAGATGCTGAAGTTGTAAGGACCTGGTTTGAACCCTGACCACAACTGAGGCTAGGTGAGGTCAACAAGATGCCTAGGGTGCACAGTGTAAGGGTCAGCCCTTGCTTGACCCTGAGAGTGAGGGTCTTCTTGCCTTTGGTGCCCTAAGTACCTCTGATCCTGGCTGGTACTAATTGTATATCTTGGGCAAGTAGTTTAAATTCTCTAAGCCATAGTTTCCTGCTCTGAACAATGGGAATAATATAAATACCTACTTCAGAGGTACTAATCCTATAAAGTGATAGTCCAGCACTGAATTCATAGTGAATACACAGTAAAGTTTTAACTGTTACAATTAAAGCAGAGCCAGGTTAATTTTTGCAAACAGTGCCTTTGTTGGAAACTGGGGTGACGAGCAAAAATTACTGAAACTCATACCTGTACTTTCTCCCACCCCAGTTTTATGCCACCTAATCACATATTCATCTCTCTCCTCACCGTTCCCTGGACAACTCAGTTTGAGGCTAAATAACAGGTTTCACCTTGACCAGCTTTGGCTATGATGGGCACAGTGCAGCCCACCTTCCCAACTCAGAATCTCATCCCTAACACTCTCAAGGTCAGGTTTCTGGTCTGCTTAGGGCAGCTGGACTACCAGCCTTGGGTGGGGATAGACATGAAATAAATCAGTAAGATAGTCCCTCAAGGTCCTACTTACCTGCAAAGCCAGAAGGAGATCCACAGAGACAGATGGATGAAATAAATCAGAGTTGTGGAGACATATTCCAGAATAAACTGGAGTTTTCTCCCCAGACAGAGTAAAAAGCTAAGCCCCCACACACTCTTCAAAAGTGAAGTCTCATTCATTTCCTTTGCAGTGCATCACCAAGATGTGGTTGGGTTGGTTCATTATGTTCTGATCATTTTCTCTTCCTTCCCAGCCCAGGCTATAGGGGAGAAGTGGGCGGCGTCTTGTATACAATCTTGATCTCCTCTTCTCTTCCTTTCCCTTCCTTTTTCACCTCCCTATCTCTCCTCTCCACCATGTACTCATGGAATTTATGTGGTATCAGCAAAACGAACAATGTGCCCTAGGATTTTTTTTAACTTTTTAATATGGAGAAATTGAAACATATACAAAAATAGATAGAACACTATGTAATAAACTCTCATGTGCCCATCGCAAAATTTCAACAATTGTCAATTCATGATCAATCTTTCATACTCTCATCCACTCCTCCTATCCCTGTATTATTTTAAAACAACATATGCAGCATATTACTTCATCCATAAATATTTCAGTATGCATCACTAAAGATACAAGCTCTCTGTTTAACAGCTGTAATAGCATTCTCACACCCTAAAATTAACAAAAATTCCTTAATGTCATCAAATATACAGTATTCAAATTTCGAATAGTCTCAAAAATGTCATAAAAATAATTATGATACATAGTTTGCTTGCTCGAAATCCAGATCCAAGTAAGCTTAGGATTTTTAATTCATCTTTACAGTCATTCTTTTCTCCTCTGACGGCGACCTCTCTGGGGATGATTACATCATAGTTCTAAAATTCCTGCCCCCAATGTGCACATTGCTCGCTTTGCTGATACCACATAAATTCCATGAATACATCATGGAGGAAAAGGGAGGGGCTTAGCACACACTCTTAATTGTAGCCCATCAGACTGCTATGTGCTAGGGCTCAAACTGTCGACACATCATAAATTCACAGAATTCTCAGCAGGGAGTGGAGGGCTGGGACCCTTTTGATTGCAACCTCTCAGGGAACATTGTGTTCCCGGGTTCTGTCTGCTTTGCTAATTCAGCATCCAGTCTGCCGGCACAGGGAGGGCTGGAGGACAGACTTGTTTCCAAAATGGACACTCTCTACTTCCCATGTGGTTTCTGTCTCCCGCATGACTTGCTGGCTCCCTCAACTCATACAAAGTTCCCGGCCTCTACCAGAGCCCTGCTCAACCAGCTCACTCCTCAACCCTTTGCACACATGGTTCACTGCTCTATAATGGTCATCAAGGGCCACTGGAGATTCCTCTAGGGCTCAGGCAACTGCCTTGGATGAGGAATATGTTGAGGGAGGGCCAGAGAGTGTTGCAGGAGGTATCTCTGGCACTGCAGCACCCCAAGGAGATATGCGACTGTAGCAAGGACTCTCCCTTCCCATCTGTCTTCCCGCACTGAAACCTAGTCACTGCACCTATGCTTTACGTGAGCACATTTCAGGCAACTGGCCCCCTTTTAGACTCTGGAATCCTCCAGAAACTAATAAATCAGCCAAAGCCTTGCTCCTGAAAGTGTGGTCCTTGGCCAATAGCACCGGCGTGCTTGTTGAAAACACAGAATCTGCCAGGCACATAAGCCCAGCTACTCAGGAGGCTGAGTCAGGAGGATTACCTGAGCCCAGGAGTTCAAGACCAGCCTGGACAACATAGCAAGATCCTCTCTCTAAAAAAAAAAAAAAAAAATGTTTTTTAATTAGCTGAGTGTGGTGGGCATGCCTGCCATCCCAGCTACTCATGAGGCTGAGGCAGGAGGATCACTGGAGCCCAGGAGGTAGAGGTTGCAGTGAGCCATGATCATGCCACAGACTCCAGCCTGGGTGACAGAGCAAGACCCCATTTCTAAAAAAAAAGAAAAGAAAACGCAGAATCTCAGGCCCCACTCTAAGCCAACTGAATCAGAATCTGCCTGTTAACAAGATCTCCAGAAGATTCCTGTGTGTATTAAAGTTTGAGAAGTGTGGGAACAAGGCCAAGCTCCTGAGGAAAAAAGGAAGGGCCACTTTGCTACATTTCAGAAGCAGTTCTGCACCGAGGGACACTTTTTAAAAACATGAAGGCAGGGCCAGAGAGAACTGGTCACTTTGTAATCAGCACTAATGGATCTCAAAATGGAAAATGAGGGTCTTCTCTACCTGTACCCGAGGCACAGTGCCCGTCCCCCTCTCCCGACACCCACCAGTGCCCTTGGAGATCTCTGTTCATGGAGAACTTGCTTTTAAATGAGAGTCAATGGACCAGGTCGAGAATCTGTCAGATGCAGGAATTTCTGGTGCTCGTGACTGTTGTAATTAAAATCGTCCAAGTTGACTAAATTGGCCGAAAAGAAACCAGGCCCACGTGACTGCCGTTCAAAGAGGAGCAAAATAGCTCCTAATTTGTTAATTAAAAATATGAATGCACTCCATGCAGAATGGCTGCGTGTTAAATTCTATTCAGATTCCATTAGAAAACAAATAAGCTCCGGGCCCTGATTAGAGGGACCTAGCTCCCCCAAATCTGTGAGGATTTGGTTGGGCTTTTTTCAGAGAACAAATTTAGAGCTTGCAAAGACCTTGCAGAGAAGTCAAATTCCTGGGGAGATTTCTCCGGTAAATCAATCTGGTAATTAGAAAAACACGCCAATAGATTAGATCTGCTCTCTATTTCTTCACCATACTGATGAGACTGGTTCAAAAAAAACATACATTTCCAGAGAGACGGGTGAGGCATTTCCTACCTGCTCTGAAATTCATCCACTATGGAAACCCATCTCCTGTGGAAACTGACAGCTTGGAGGCAGGAGGAGGGTAAAAGACAAACCAAAAAAAAAAAAAAGAAAAGAGCTGATCATGAGGGAAGAGGGGGCAGAAGCCACACCTGGTACCTGCTTGGCCTGTCCATTTCTGCCACTGGTTGCAGATTGTCTCCCCTACCACTAATCAGCCATGGGCCAGGCAGCTGAGCCTCACATTTGGTCTGAGAATAAAGGCTGGGTTGTGTGCTTTCCAAGGGACCTGCCAGCATGTACGTTCTGCTGTTCCTCAGGCCCTGAGTGTCCCTGAGGCTGCCTCTCTCAAGCTCTCCACTGCAGCTATTCTCCAAGCCCTGCCCACAAAGGGCCGATTGCTCTGAGGCAGTTTGGGGATTACTTACAGCCTGAGGCTGGATTGGAAAGGCTCTCTCCAGAGGAGGGGAGTTAATCTCGGCCTCCATGAATTTTGTGCTTTCCTGAGGCCCAAGGTTTTCTCTAACAAATGGTGGAACCCGCTGGCCTTCTCTTCTCAATCGTGGCCCTGTCCCCTTCTTTCCCTGAATAGGTGGATTCTGCCTACCATGCTGCTCACCACCTAGCCAACATACAGTGTCTTGGAGCAGGCAGGATCCACAATGGGGGCCCAAGCAGAGGCGGCATGTCCTGGCACATTCGATGTATCACCTGTTTACCCCTTTGGCTCACTGCAGCCTACTAAAGGCATTTATAATGGAGCAGCTTACCAAACTCTCAAAAGTGAGAAACTGCCCGGCACCTCTGATCACACTGCCCTCACCTGAATGGGGTCAGTCATGCCCTCTCCTGGGGGATGCAGATCACCCAGGGCAGAACCTGCCTCCAAGGGCCTTCTGAGCAACAAGTCAGTGTCTGCAGGGAGTATTTCTCTAAAACGGCAGCAGCTCAGGGCTGTGTCAGGATATATTTATTTCATAGACTCACTGGTGTTCTTTCAAGGTGTTGAAACTGTGGTTTTGCCTTTATTAGAATGAATAGTTATTTTAACACCATTTAAAGTGGGTCATCAGAAAAGGTGCTATCTATATGTCTGCTGTTTTCCACCAAGGGAGAAGCTGAGGAACGTGGAAGTCAAGGGCATATGCTTGGAATTAGGCCGACTGGGTTCAAATTGCAACTCCACCACTTACCATTGAGATGACCCTGGGCAAGTACTTAATGTAGCAGATGCCGCCAGTACCCAGCTTGCATGTGCTCAGCACTCACTATTCCCATTCAAGCTGGCAGCTTCTTACTGCAAGAACCTGCAAGAAGCCAAGAGGGCATTCTCTGGATGTGGGAGCAAATGCCAGTTTCCACTGGGCAGGATGGAGGTGCCAAGCAAGTTGAGACTCCCAGGAGCAGTCTTCAGCCAATGAGGTCAGGAGTTGGAGGATAAATATCCCAGCTCCCTCACCCTTGGGTGCAACAACTCCAAGGTACAGTCTACACACTGTCTCCGGGAGTTCTCCAGCAGTTGAGCTTCCAATGCCTGCAGGAGGAACCTGCTAGTATCTCTCTCTCTCTTGCTCTCGTCTTTTCCCCTCACCACCCACTTCCTCCTGGTGCTTTCTGGGCTCACCACTTTTCATGTATCACTTGCAAATCTGGGATCAAGGTCTGCTTCTGGGGAAACTCCACCTAAGTCATTTTCTCATTGACTTACCTATAAAATGGAGGCAATCACAGTACCATGCTTATAGGAATTGTAATGAGGATTGAATGGAAAGAGGCATGTAAAGGACTTAGTACAGTGCTTGGCACAGAGGAAACACTCTGTAAGTTTCAAGAATTAATACTATTAGCAAATAGACTTAATAATCCAAAAACTTCTTTCCAGTCTCAAAGTCCTCCCCTTACAGTCCCCACCAACCCAATTCAGAGTCTTGTTTATTCATTCATTTATACTTCACACACAAAAAGACAAAAATAAATGTTAGATTGCTTTGAGATATTATAGGGACTAGCCCTCCTGACTTGATCTTTTGGAGGGCTATTTCTCTAGTCCAAATAATGAGATGGTAGGTTCCCTAGATGCCACATGTTTTCCCTGTGGTTCCCTAGCACCTCCAAGCTTGCACCTCTAGGAAGGATGCATGAAGACCACCACCTCTCACTTATTCACTGGAAGAATAGAGAACTGTTGTTGCTAAAACTCTCTGAGACTTGCAAAGTCCTGCCTTTCAATGCTTTTGTGTCCTGCATATCCCCAGAAGCCAGCAGAGTCCTGGACAGCAGGAAAACATAAGCCCTGAAGGGTGGTGCTGAGTTCTATGGAGCCCCATCAGAGTTCTAGAACTTCACCACCCCCTCACCAAACTATACAGCCTAAGGCAGCTTTAGTGCATACACATCCCTGCCTCCCCCAGAGCTCTAGTTCTCCCAACCATTTTTTTTTTTTTGGTACCAGGAGAGGGGTACAAACCCACTGGCCCTTTTAATGGGCCAGGCACATGTCACCAACCCCAGTAGAGCTCTTAATCACTTATCCTCATTAACACTCTAGCTATCACTCAGTTGGAAGGGCGTTTTGGTAATCTATTGCCACATAACAAACCATGGCAAAACTTAGTGACTTAAAACAACCACAACTGATTATTTCTCTGAGGAGTCTGGGAGCTGACTAGGGAGATGTTTTGTGAGCTGGGATCACTCACCCAGCTGCAGCCACCTGGAGGCTCTACTGGGGCTGGATGAATGTGTACAATTATCTCATTCATAGTCATATTGGCTGTTGCTGCTGTTAGCAGGGTTGCTGAGGTTCTCTTCCCTGTGACCTCTCCACGTGGCTGACTTGGGCTTTCTCACAGCATGGCTACTGAGTAGCACAAGGGAGCATTCTAGGAAGACAAACTCCAATGCAGGACCACTTATGAAGCCTCCGCATGATGCTTGCTAATATCCCTCTGGCCAAAGCAAGTTACGTGGATGCACCTGCACACTCAGTGTGCCAAGGCATTATATAAGGGCATGAGTACTGGGCATAGTGGTTCATTGGGAGCCAGCAATGTAACAGGTTACCACAGAGGGCACAAGCTTCTCAAGGCCTCCTCAGCCAATCACTCACACAGTGTCAACCTCCTAGAATAGAGAATCAAAGAAATCAGAGGTATTCCCTCACTATTTCCCCATGTACCTTTTCCCTGATGGAGCTGACCCACTCAGCCTCACATATTTGGTGAAAAAGCCTGTGAGTTACTGGATCAATTAGGATTCTTCTGTTGAAAGCCACAGAAACTCATTTCAAACTGTCTTAAAAGAGAGAATTTATTGGTTCATGTAACCAAAAAGTCAGAAGGCATTGGCTTCAGGTGTGGCTAGATCTAGGTGTTCAAATGATATCATTAATATTCATCCTGTCTCTAATCTCCTTCTCATTTATTGGTTCTGCTTTCCTCTGTGTTCGTTGTCAGGGAAGCTTCTCTGAAGCAGTGACACAGATATTCCATTGGCAACTCCGGGCTTGTATCCTATAACCTATTACCTTGGAAATAACAGCCAAAAGAGTGCTTCTCTTCTCAAACAGTTCCAACCAATGTCCCAAAATTAGGTTCCATTGACCAGGCTTGTGTCACATGCCTATCTATGAATAAATCACTGTATGGCTAGTGGTTGGCTTCTGCTGATGGGTCAAACCTGGGTCGCATGCTCACCCCTAGAGCTAAGGGTATGCACATCTGCCCCAACCAAACCTCATGCACTTTAACAGGAGAGAGCTCATTTCTCAAATAACAATCAAGATGCCATTACCATATAAAGGGGAGGCCAAAACACAAACATCCTTTCAGGTTACAAAATAAATAGCCGAGCTAACAAAACCAACTCCTAGGCCTGCTCTGCATCCTTGCATGTGCTCTCTCATGTAGGCATGTTTTTGACCATTTCAGTGCTCAGAAAGAGTCTTCCCACAGGGAACGATATAAGAAGCAAAGCTCAAATCAGGAAATTTTCCTATTTGCTAACAACGCTGCTTCCAAGTTCTATAACGAGAAAGGTAAACAACTATTTAAAATAAATGCAGCACAATTGTTTTGTTTTAATTATTATTATTATCATCATCATCTGGTGATTCTGAGTGTGCTATCTAGTCATTTCTGAGACCACCCGTTATCAAGAATTAATTCTTCCCAGGATTACACATGCTCTCTTTCTAATGATGGAGAACACCGCAATGTATCCATATGAAATGCTGAGAAGTGGGGAAATTTCCTGCTGATGACAGGGAACCTAGGGCCACAAGTTCTGTGAACTGTTGCCTACAACGTTAAGCAGGACTGAAGCACATTGTAGCCTAGCAGGGAACTCCAGGAAGTCAAGGACATGACACTTTTCTTCAGCTGATGCTAGACCAATACCCTCTTAGAGCAGGATGGGAGATAAGGAAAACTAGAAACAAAGAATGTGTGAGTTCATCACAAGATCATCACAAAGTGAGGGGCTCAGAGCATTGCTAGCAAAAGGGGGGTTGGCCCATTCTGCTCAGAAAGTTAAGACTTTGGTCCCCGAAGCTCCCCATGGGGAGCTCTGGAATTGGAATGTCCCTTCAGAGTTGTCCCCGTAGAGCTGATGTGACCAGGCCTTTATACCATCACATTGATTAGTCATCAGACATGAGCTGCCCCAGTAAGGAGTGTGACTTAGGGCCCCTACCAATGAAGATGCTGAAGGCTCAATACCACTCCCAGCAGCTGAGCCCACCAGTCCTTCCCTAAAGGGGACCTGGGGGGGTCCATCACAGTGCCGCCCTAAGTGCTATCATTTGCACCAGTCCCCAGAGAAAATACTAGAGATGTAACAGAAACAGTGCTTGTTACTACATCCTTATATGCCACAAATGTCTCCTGTAACATCTTAACCTTCAGGAACAAAAGGTTGTACCTGAATGTTCTGTCAGAGATCAAACTTGTGTCTTCACCTCTGCTTTATTTAGAGAAGTACAAGGGAATCTCTCGGGTTCCCTTTGAGAACGAGAGTCCTGGCAGAAGCATGACATCCTACCAGTGTAAGTGGAATGGGCCTTCTGTGTTTAAGGATCAAAAGTGGAAAGCCACCAGGTCAATGTAGGCATCCCTGAAGCCAGCGTGTAAAGGGATTTTTGTGATTTAAAGGCGTGGGTCCAGTTGTAGATGATCAAGCTCTGTTGCCTGAAAAAGAGAAAGATCAACCCTTTGGGGTTAGAGGACCTAAAGGAGGAGTGTCTGGACCCTCAGGAGCAAGAGATGGGGAAGAAGAATAGCTGGGGAGGGGACTTTGGGCCCCAAAGGTAGTGGAGGAGCCTATTGTAGCTTGTTTCAGGCTTGGTTTGAGGCATAGGAGACTGGGAGGCCTGTAGAGATGGGAGCAGGGATCATGAGGCTGCCCTGAACAGTAGCTGCATTTCCCCCAGAACATTCCACAAGACTCTCAAGCAGGCAGGCCATCACCACAGCTAGATCCCACCCATGTCTATGCATTAAAAATAAGTCCTATGAACAAGCAAATCTTCCATTGCCCTGGAAGTCACAGGCTGGTTGCTCCTCAGTCACAGTATCAAGCCCCTCTCATTCCATCCCACACCTCCCTGTCCCTGGTAGGTCTGGTTTCTTGGTTTGAGAGGGATTTGGGATAACGTCTCTGCCCAAAAAACCTCTTCTGCTCAGTTTTACCCACAAACCTTTTAACGGGAGATGAGTCTTTTATTCCACAATATAGACATGAAACTTGAATTGCAAATAATCCCAGGGGAGGTAACTCCTTTATCTGAATTTGCACCAAGGTATAAAGGACAATAGAAAGAAGAGTGTCTAAAGGAAAAAGGAAGGGGCACTGATTGAGGGAGGGGAGAGGAGTAATAAGGCAGAGGAGTGCTGAATAGAACAGCTGTGATAGATTAAAAGCCATTATTTTGCCTAGTCTTAGCCCTGATTAATACAGCGAGGTACAATCTAATGTGACCTTGTTGGCCTGGACGCGTGGTTCTCAAACATGGCCATACTCTACAATCCTCTAGGGAGCATTAAACAAAACAAAAAAAAAAGATGCCTGGACCCCACCCCAGACCAATTAAATCAGAATCTCAGGGGGTAATACCTGAGAATAGGTATATTTTTAAACTCCCCAATCATTCTATAGGACAACCTGAGTTAGTGTATTAGTCAGCTATTGTCATGATACTTCCACAGAACAAACAAACTCCCAATCCCCAGTAGCTTACAACCACAGATATTTGTTTTTCTCACTCACAGATTTGCAGATCAGCTGCAGTTTAGCTGATTTCAGCTGGCACTGTTGGACTCCTCTCCAGATTGTAAACTGGGTTTAGATCTGCTCTACTTTGGTCATCCAGACAAATGGCTATGCAGAAGTTCTCCCCAGGGTGATGGGTGGAGCATAAGAGGCCAAGCCAAACCATGCAAGCACATGGAAAGCCTCAGTGCGCATCACAGCCATTAACTTTCCACTAGCCAAAGTGAGTCTCATGGCCAAGTCTAGCATCAATGAGGTAGGAAATATAGCTGACTCCAGTAGGAAGAACCACAAAGTTACATGGCAAAGGCTATGGATGTATCATTTCCTAACAGGGAGGGGGTCAGAATTGGAAATAGTAAGCTCATCTATCACAGTTGGGAGCCATTAGTCTACAGGCTAAGGATTCATTCTTCTCCCGAGTGATTTCTGTAAAGAGATCCTGCTATTTATGGGGTTCGGGTTCCCCACTTATTACCTGTGTACCACGAGCAAGTCATTTAACCTCCCTCATCCTTGGTCTTTCAGTGTGTAAAATGAGGATGGTAATTCCTAACCGCCTCTGTCAAAGGGCAGGAGAAAGGGGAAACGTAAATGAGCGCCATGTGAAAACACACTGCTTTCTCTCTGCCTAGGCTCAGTGAGAAAGGCCACTGCAACATACAAAAGAGTTGAATCAAAAGTCAGGGACACAGTGAATGTTCTGTGTACATGTCTATGTGTGTAATTTAGAGTTCCTAAAGGTGTTTGAGGTGAGTCAAGAGCCTGAGGCAGGGCCTTGAGCCAGCATCTCTCAGCCTGGCATGGCCTGGAAGGCCAGTGAGAGTCTGCCCTCGTCAACCTGGAGGCCTTGACCTAAGGCAGCAGATTCTGTTGAGTCATCTACAAGTCTCTGAAGCACCTCTCCATCTCTCCTTCCCAGCTGAGGCTTTCATTTTCCCAGCTGCCAGTGTCAGCTGCTGAAGATGTGAGCATTCTTGAGATTCTGAGATGCTGAACGTCTCCCCCTCTTGGGATTGCAACAGAGTTAGTTTCAACCAAGGTCACCTCCCTTCCCATGGACATCCAGCTTCTGATGATAGATGGATGCTGGAGTATAAAGACACTGCCTCCTTATTCAATTTCAGGACAACTCGGCAGGGATATCCCAGTCCCAGTGGTCCTTGTGGGATCAGCTGACCTTCCAGTACAATCCCATCCCAGTTCAACTTCTCTGCCCAGTTCAGCCTCCTATATCCCTTATAGGTATTGATCCCATTCTCCCTGATACAGCTCTCCATCCCTGCAAATCTCCAACCAGAGCCTGCTTTGTGGAGAACCAGACCTAGGACAACACACCATGAGGAATAGTCACAGAGTTCTTTCCAGACCAGACTGAGGGCATTTCACCCTAAATCAGAGACCATCTTGGAAACCCTAGGGCCCGTCAGCCAAAGGGGCCCTCCTCCAGCCAACAGATCTTAGCCACTGGCCACAGACCACAGGTCGCTGGAATGTGTGGTGTGGTAGTGTATTGTGTGACATCAGATGCCAGACTCGATCAGAAAAAAAATAGAGTCCTCTTCAATAGAAGGACTCCAGCTGCAGCTAAAGTTGGAGCCCCCAGGACGCCCTTTCCCTGCTGTTTGTGCTGCGAGTGTGTATTTGTGTGTGTATTTGTGTAGTTGGAGTGAATAAATGTTTAAATCAGTGTGTCAGTTATAATTAGAGAGACTCTCCCTTCTTCATCGCGGAACGATTCCTTCATGCTTAATGCCTGGAATGTCATTTTCCACTGTGAAATCCTTATTCTTCAAGGCCTAGTGCCAAAGTCGGCTTCTGATGCACTTCCCCCACCCAATCACAGCTCCCCATCCCCCAGACTGGAGCCAGTCTCTCCCTCAGCTGCAACCCTGGCACTTGTGAGTTACACTCACCATCCTCAGCATCTACTCTCCATCCCACAACTCAATCTCCTTGAGGGCAGGGGCAGTGGCCGCTCTTCCCCTCAGTGCTGATTACAGAGGGGTGATTAATCCAGACCAATGAATGAAAAATGAGGCTGGGGGAGAAGCCATGGATTCTGGCCATGCCCCCAGAGAAAGCGCCCTAACCAGGTGTCTGGGGGTGCTGCCCATAGAGGTTTCCTGGAGCTGTAAGATTCCCAGCATTCAAAAAGGAACAGACCCGCCCCTCCTGTGCCACACCAGGCCCCACCCCACACTTGGTTAGTGACCCACCATGCAAAGTATCTGGTTTCCCCAGAACCTGGGAAAAGGCTGGAGAACAGCTGCCCCCACCCCAACTCAATGTGAAAGAAGGGTGCCCCAGACCTCTCTTCCATCACTCTTTCTGGACCGGTTAGCTACACAGCTAGTGACAGGCATCACCACTTTGGACTGATGGAGCAATGCGTGATTGGAACTGATCAAGTTATCAACATACAGTTTGATAGGTGTTCGGAGCAGGTATTAACCTGGGGGGAAAGCCACCGATTTTCACTGGAAATAAGCCTAAGCAGAAAGGCTCACCTTGCTGAAGGAGCTTTCCCTGCCCCCACTGCAGCCCCTTAACCCGCTCCCTTCCCATCCTTGGGGAGGGTCTCCAGGGAAGGCATGAAAGGTGGGAGGAATGAGGCACGGCCAGATCCTTGCTAATCCTGTCTCTTAAAACCGCAGCTGAGGCAGCCAAACGTGCCCGTCCTCTGAAGGGCCTTTCGGACAGTAGCGTGTGTTTGGGAAACCTTATTTTTTAAACCCCCTCCCCAGTTCTCTCTCCCCCAGCAAATGAAAGAACCATCGACTCCTAGCCTGGGTTTCAGTGTGCACTGTACTAGGGAAACCCCCCCCGCCCCGGGAAGACAGGCTCCCTGCTGGAGAAATATTCCTCCTGCACAAAGCTCTGCAGCAGACCCCAGATGGGGTCTTGGGCCCCCATCCTTCTGGGGCCTGCATTCCTCAGGGGAGAAATAATTGGCCTGTCTATAGAGCATCAGGATTCAAATAAAGTTTAAAAACGCACGCAGCCCTGCAAATTCTATAAATGTGGAATTACAAATGATGGCCCGCCATCACGTACACACAGGTGCACACACAGCCCTGAAGGCCACCTCTGCTTTTCTCTGATTGTTTCCCAGATCCACCTGACTCAAATAAACCCACTCTCATTTGAACTGGAGGCAATCAGGGTGGAAAATACCCCGTTCCATTGGTGCAGGTCCAAACTGTCACCATTTGGCATCCTGACACACCGATGTCCCCATCAGCTGTTAACGTCAGCCAAAGGGGCCCTCCCCTAGCCAACAAATCAGAGATTTCATTAACCAGCAAAGCCTCCCGAAAGGATGAGCGACCTCATGTGGGCCTCCCCCCATCTCCCTCACTGCCCCCCTCCCTTCTGCTACACAAACAGGCTCACAGCAACTAGATTGGATTCAGATCTTGTAGATGAAGAAATTCAGATACGACAGCAGCGCCTTGCCAGACCCGGAGCGAGGGCCAAGCCCCACATGGCAGCTGGGCTGCCTTGGTAATAACCACTCGTAATATCTGACAGAAAGAACCCACGCTGGTCATATCCGATCCTGCCACATGAAAAGAAGCATTACACCAGCCTCTCGGGGGCCGGGGCTAGGGGAGAGCCTCTGCACAAATCAGAAACGTTTTCCACGAAGCTGCTATTCAAGGGCTGCAAAATCAACAGGGGCTGCTTTCCTAACATCCTGAGAGATGCTATTATTCTCCGGGCGGTGCAGCTCACAGAACGCAGCAAGGCCAGCTTAACCCGAATTCGCTGAGCGTTTGGCATTTCTGAGCTCAGAGGCCTTGAACAGGTGGGAACAAAAACCCATGCTGGTTGCGGGAGTGAGCTGCGGGGTTCCACAGGGGTGACATTCTAAATATTTAACAATGGAGACAACCTGGGCCTCTGCCATTCAGAATGAGCCCCAGCCTCAGCCCTGGGACAGGAACATGGGTGCCTCAGGCTATGGCAAGCAGCCCAGGTGGAAGGGACACTTGGGACAATGCCAGAGAAGCATTTCAATACTATAGCAACTGGTAGGGCTATTGGGATGAACCCTGGTCCAGAAGCCCCTCCTGAGCCATGCTAGGGGGTGCCTGCTCACGGCATCTCATTCTTTGGGCCCATGACAGCCCTGAGCCACTCCTCCTCAGCCAAAAGCTTCCAGACACAGCGCCATGCCCTTGTAGAGCCAGGACTACGTGATTGAGTCTTTCAAGGCCCGTGCCCACCTGAAGCAGAAACTTACAACTCAAGGCTCCCAGCATGTTTCACCATGGCTGGATTTTTAAATGCTGAGCGTCCTTAGACACACCCAACGACCTGTGACAAATACACAAGCAATGGCCCTGTCAATACTCCTTACCACCTCAAATTCTTGTCCCTCACATCTCATTGCCACAGCATTGTCCTAGTCAGGAAGAAAGGGCTAGATCCCCCCAGCCCTGTCTCTGTCTCTACAACACCATGCTCCCAGCCCCGTCCTCCTCCTGGCTTAGCCTTGTACATCTATGGGGGTCTTAGAGGCCAAAGTCAGTCAGGGACATTGAGTCTCCAAATCTTTACCTTTTTGGTATAAGGCAGCTTTGTCATGGGGGACCTTGAGACGTTCAACAGGATAAAGCAATCTCCACCCAGCAGTCACCTTGTTTTGTTTTGTTTTGTTTTGTTTTTGGAGATGGAATTTTGCTCTTGTCGCCCAGACTGGAGTGCAGCGGCATGATCTAGACTCACTGCAACCTCCTCCTCCTGGATTCAAGCAATTCTCCTGCCTCAGCCTCCCGAGTAGCTGGGATTACAGGCACGCGCCACCATGCCTGGCAAATTTTTGTTTTAGACGGGTTTTAGCCATGTTGGCCAGGCTGATCTCGAACTCCTCAGATCAGGTGATCCACCCACCTCGGCCTCCTAAAGTGCTGGGATTACAGGCATGAGCCACCATGCCTGGTCTCACACTGTTTTTAAAGCAACAGATACTGAACTCATAAATAGCTGTCTACAGTGACAGGTAGTGTATGCTGAAATCTCATGGGCTGGGATGAAAACAAATGAAGTGTATATAATTCACTTCACTTCACTCTTACTCAATTTCCCTGCCAGTAAAATCAGGCCAGTATAGCTTCTGTGTGCCTCAGCTTACTCATCCAGAAAATGGGATGAATAAGCACCCTGCCAATATCACAGGGCTACTATAAGGACCAAATGATATGTGTGAAAGTGAGCCTTGTAAGCTATGAAAATAACATCCCAAATGAGCTTCTAAATAGCTGAAATCCCTGCACAGCTGAAATGCTCTCTCTACCAAGTCTGCCCTAGGCCAGCCCACTATGCCTGTGTTTTCTTGGCCAGTATTGCTCGAGTGCAATTGTCTGAGGACAAAACAGCCCCAGCACTCGGGCAAGGACCCAACGCAAGACAGCCTCGTCACCTCAGCATTTCTATAAAAAGATTGCTCAGACTCTGGAGACTGGCTGACAGGCGGGGCTGAGAGGGTGTGTGCATGTGTGCATGAGTGTGTGTGTTTGCACGCGCGCACATGCACACATGCACGCAGTGAAATGTTCTTGTAACAGCTGGTGTGGGCCAAGAATCCATGCTCACCCTAAAGCCCCCAGCCCCACTGGCAGGAAGGAAATGGATTCAAGGAAGGGTAGAGAGGCTGAGAGAGCGAGCGCGCTGTGCATCGAAGAATAGGTCTGGGCAAAGAGATGTCTGCGGTGCTGGTCTGTCGCTCCGAGCAGCCAACACAATGGACCTCTGGGTGGGCTCAGAGAGACCCCCCCCAACCCCCCGACCTCCTGCCCGTGACACAGATAAGGACCTGGAGGACTGCTCTGAGCTTCTGTGTGTGCCCTGGGCCAGCCGGCAGCGAGGCCAGCCTGGTGTGAGTGGCAGCAAAGATAAACGGCGGCCGCGCGGGCATTGAATGCCCCGACACAAAAGGCCGCCTCTCCCCGAGTCCCTCTGAGGCCCAGATGGTCAGGGAAGCCCTTTCCCGCCTCACAAAGAGGATCGCTGCGTGTCTTTTTCTTTTAAAATGGAAAAAAAAAAAAAAAAAAAAAAAGCCATTGCTCACAAAGGACCTGGATGAAAAATAAACCCTTAAAAAAACCCAGCCTCTCCTCGCTCAGCAGCCCGGCATTTCTTCCGACTGTCAGACTTAGCAGATTGCTTTCTGGAAAGGATCCAATTGGCAAGACCTGCCGCTGTGCAAATGAAATTTTAAAACCCCGTTCCTTGTTGCACTCAAAGAGCTTTTCTCTCTCTGCTTGTTCTACACGGCCTCGTAGAATTATTCTCTTGTCTCTCGTTGTATCAGAAACTAATATTCCCCCGCTTTCCCTCCCCACCTGAGGGGTCCTCACCCCAGCTGGGGATTTGGGTAATCAGGGACGTCTGGAGCACCACTCCAGACCCCCAAGTTGATTCCCCACCTGGGCTTCATCTCACAGAATCACCTACTAATTAGGAGAGAGACTTGCTCCTGAAGAGAATAAACACTTCCAGGCTGCCTCCCTCCCTCCCGGCTCCCTGCCCCCGCCTCGGTAATGAGATAAGTGTTTGGGGGATGAGGGAGAGAGGATGACTGGGACGTTCTTCACACACAAGGTTTGACACCCGTCAGGCCCGTGACACTAGCTCTGTTTGGCTGGCGTCCCCCTGGTGAAAAGTCAGCAGAAAAAAATAGCCACAGGACTTGTCTGGGTTTGACAGGCTGCCTCATAGAGTGATGAACTTGGAGAGAAGAAGCCACATGATGTGTTGGAAAGTGTCCCAGGCCTGGGAGCCAGGAGACCTGGGTTCCAATTCCAAGTCTGCCCTTAATAACAGTGTACCAGGCACTGTGTTCGGCTCCATACATGTGTTCTGTTCTGCTTTCCTTGGAGCTAGTATCATTCTCAGGTTAGATACCTGCACTATGAGACAGGCAAATGTTGCTCAAAACATTGCCTCATGGGGGTAGGTTGCATTACTGGTCCCCATTCCTCATCCTTCCTTGTAGCCATGCCACTGGCCATGAGACTTTTCAGCTCTTCTCATATTTTCTCACCCCTTGATTCTGGGTTCAACCATATGACCTGCTTTGGCCAATGGAAAGATCCAGAACAAACAATACACCCACCAAGTCCAGACCTCAAGAGTCATGGCGAGTTTTGCTCACCCTCTTGTGTCCCTGTCATTCAATGAAAAGAGCTTCTTCTGAGTGACTGCTGCCCCTTAGCCTGAGCCCCAAATGAATACATGTGGAGCAGACTCAATTTACACATGGCCTTTAGGGTAATGACATCCCACCTCCCGCTGGTGGCTGCCTATATTTGACATTTTAAAAAGAAGGGACTCACTGAAGCAATCTTGAAAGATGTCTGTTAAATTCCACTGCTGCCCTATCTGGGGAAGGGGTATTAACACCTAATTATTCATTCGTTCACCACTCGTATTTACTGAGCACCTACTACGTGCTGAAAGCTGGGCCAGACACCCCCCAGAAAGAAATATGGTCTGCCAGGCCATGACAATGCCATCCTCCAATAAAAGGAGGATGATCAAATAGGGAGAACAGCTTGGCTTCCTTAAAGCAGAGCAGTTTCCAAATCTCTGCACCAGTCACTGAGTTAACCTGAGAAAACTGGTCAAGAATACCGGAAAAGAAAGAATACATCCATGATCAGCTGATCCATCAACACATTAGTTCTGATTTCTTCAGATGTAAGATGTCATTGACTAAGTTAAGACAAGGAAGAAAAGAAAAAGAAAAGGAAGTGAAGGAGGTAAGCAGGATACCATTTTAAAGGAATACATCAAATGTAAATGATGGCATCCTAATTTCGGAAATGGTCAAATGTGAAAAGAAAGTGTGTGTTGTAATAACAGGGAAATTCATTCTCTATTGTGCTCTAAGTCCACTGTCTGTTGAGAGGACAGAGATGCTTAACACAACTTTGGGGATTAAAGCACAGAATAGGCCAGGCGTGGTGGTTCAGGCCTGTAATCCCAGCACTTTGGGAGGCTGAGGCTGCCAGATCACCTGAGGTCAGGAGTTCGAGACCAGCCTGGCCAACATGGCAAAATCCTGTCTCTACTATAAATACAAAAATTAGCCGGGTGTAGTGGTACACATCTGTAATCCCAGCTACTCGGAAGGCTGAGGCAGGAGAATCGCTTGAACCTGGAAGCGGGAGGTTGCAGTGAGCCAATATCGTGCTGCCGCACTCCAGCCTGAGTGACAGAGTGAGACTCCATCTCAAGAAAAAAAAAAAAAAAAGATACTGGGAAGATGCCAGGAATCTTTGTTTTCAATGAATCACAAGGTTTTGCCCAAGTCTCCAGGTGATGTGACATGCCCCATGTGGGCCACCAATAAAATAAGTCCTCCAAGATAGTCTTCACTCAAGAGCCTTCCCACAAGCAGGGGCTATGCCAATTATTCAAGATGATGGGGACCACTGCTTGAACTATCCCTAAACCAGGGCTTCAAAATCCATCCAACCTGACAGTCCAAATGGCTCATTGAAAGAGAAGTCTACGCCCAATGGCCATGCATGGCCACCAAGTCCACTGCAAGCCAAGAGCCTCTAGAAAAGAAGGCAGAAGGCTGGGGAAATCTTGCACCCAGCAGCTCCCATCCTGGGAAGTTCGGGTGAGTCACAGCAAATGGAGTGGAGACAATGACAAAATGCCAGGACACTTCTGAACAGGCCTCAGTATTCAAAAGTGTCCAGATCTCAAGGGGTAAGATGAGGACAATGCAGGGCCAGGACTGGAGCTAGCTCGATTTGTCCTGGGAAAAGGCAGTCAAAAACCTGGGCAGGGGCCCAGCATCAGTTCCGGCCCAGACCCCAGAGCGCCAGAACAGTGGGCCATGCCAGAAGCTCCAAGACTCAGGTAGAAAGAGAGTCAGTGGCATCTTGAGGCCAGCATGGGAAGGAGACAGTAAGGTCATATTCATAAGCTATCTAATGCCCAGGTGGAAACTCAGAGAGAACTTTCCGCAAACCTGCTAGCTGGTGGGGAGATGGCTGCAGCTGTTTTACCAGGCTGAGGTCCAGGACTAAACCTGGAGGTAAAGCTCACCATTCATCACAGCCCAGGCAAGGCTAACCTCATCCTCTGGCTGCTTCACACCCAGGTCCCAGTTTCCCAGCAAGCCCTTCTCAGGACTGCCCCTCAAAAACAACAACAGTTGGGACATAGGCATCTAGTACTCACAGGTACAGATGTCCTGGCTATTCGGCTCTTGACCATGTTTTCAGACTGATTAACAGGTAATTACAGTCCTGAGCACCCTACCCCAAGTTCTTCCCACTGACCCAGCCCTCCCCAGATCCTCCCCTAAGACCCAGGGACCTCCAAAGAAACCAGCAAGTAAACAGTTAAGACCCGCAGAGCAGGCGCCTGTGTTCATCCTAATTGGTCAGTGGCTGTGCCCTCCTAGTTGTTAAATGTTTTGAACATGCCGTCTGAGTATATGGCAAATGCCAAGTGTGGCAACCTGTCCAGTTAGTCATTGGCCTGGCATTTGCAACAGCTATGCCCTTCCCCAACCACTAATATGAGCAGAATGGGGTCTTCTCCATCCCACTCCCTCTAAAGGAACCCAGCAGGCCTACCAAACTCATGGTGACCAGGGATCTCCATGCCACTTCCCTTCAAGCCTCCCCAACCCACCCTGGTCTCAGCCCCAACTAGATTTTTGGATCTTGACCTAATTGGGACTTAATTTTCTAACTTTAACCTTGACGTTTCTGTAAGATGGTGATAAACATCACACGGCATGCCTAGTTTTTCATACAGCCACTGATCTAAATCATGGGCCAAACACTAAAAGTATTTGAGCAATGACCATCAATCTCCTTCAGTCACCTGCAGGCATTGGGGTGTCTTGCACAAGCTGAGAAATTTCAGCCAGCACATCTGTCATCAGCAGGCCCAGCTCTGCCTGCTGCCACCTCCCTGGGGAGAATCCATTCTACTTTGTAGGAGAGAAGGATCCTTTAGTTCATGTCAATTGGAGTATTTCCCTGCAATTCCTGACCAAAGGCATCTACTTGATGGTCCTGGATGTTTGAGGCATAGCAGATGGTAAAAAGAGTGTGCTCAGGGAAGATGATTGAGTTCAAGGCCAGCCCAGCATCTGGGCCTCCTTGGGTGAGTCACAGCTGGGGCAGGTCTACTGTTGAGGACAGAGCTGCTCAAGTTAGGGTCTTCCTGCCTCCTCAGAGACAGTCACCTTCTCACTCTCACTCGATCAGACCTGGCTTCCTGAAGAGAGAGACCTTGGGGTGAAGAGGCTGGCTCTGGCATCCTCTTAGAGCAAGATGGTCATACCACAGCTCTGGAGGCTGAAATCCAGTACAGTCTGGTCAGGCCCCTCTTGGGACAGAGGTGGGCAAGATCTTTGGCCACTCAAAGGCCCAGGTGGAGGCCAGATACCTGGCAGAATGCATTATCTTCCTGATTCTGTTAGTCAGGGTTCTCCAGAAAAACAGAATAGGAGATGATAGGCAAATGAAAATAGATGATCAATATATGCTGAGATTACATATATATATATATATATAGAGAGAGAGAGAGAGAGAGAGAGAGAATTATAAGATACTGGCCCATGCAATTATGGAGACTATGAAGTCCCACAATCTGCTGTCTGCCAGCTGGAGACCAAGAAAAGCTGATGGTATAGTTTGAAGCCTGACAGCTGGACAGGCAGTGCAGAAAACTGAAACTGGACCCCTTCCTTACACCTTATACAAAAATTAACTCAAGATGGATTAGACTTAAATGTAAGGCATAAAATCATAAAAAAAACCCTAGAAGAAAACCTAGGCAATACCATTCAGGACATAGGCATGGGCAAAGACCTCATGACTCGGTGTAGATTCCAGTGTGGATCTGAAGGCCTAACTACCAGGAGCACTGAAGGCAGAAAAAGATCGGTGTCCTAGCTCAAGCAGTCAGGACAGGGAGCTTGAATCCAACCTCCCTCCACCTTTTTGTTCTATTCAAGTCCTCAACAGGTTGGATGATGCCCACATACTCTGCAGAGGGCCATCTGCTTGACTCGGTCCACCAATTCAAATGCTCATCTCATCCAGGAATATCCTTACAGGAACACCCAGAAATAGTGTTTAACCAGCTATCTGGGCATCCCATAGTCCAGTCAAGTTGACATATAAAATTAACCATCACACTGTTGAAGTCAGCTACTGGAGCAGTTAGGAAGAAGTGGGGAGTGTCATTGGTACAGTCTGGCAAACCCAGGAATCACACCATTGATGTCACTGACTGAGCCTGGGGCTTCCTCCTCTAGAATAGCTGAAACTGTCTGCTTCTGAGCTCTTAAGCATCTCCCAAGGTTAAGAACAGATGTTCCCACAGCTGATTCAGGGCTGCAAAGCCTAGGAGTTCTTATTAATTCAACTTGGGGAAGCAAACCAAGATGTCATTCAGGCAAATGCCAACACCTCTGCCAAGAGGTCACTTATGGTGACAAGAGAACAAAGTTAAAGGGCCCAAGGGCTCTAGTTGGACTTGAATTTTCTAAAAATTTTAGATGACTGTTTTAGAAGACAGTTGGCAGATTGCAACGTAAATAACATTTGATCCTTTCAATCATTTATTTATTCATATTGAGCACCAACTATGCACCAGGCACCATCTTAGATCCTGAGATGCAGCAGTGATGTTGGGGTCAGTGGCCAGTTGCAGAAAACAGAACCCACTTTTGCTAATTTGAACAGAAAAGTATTAGTTGCAGAATCCTTGGCAGTGCTATAGAAACAAGTTCTAGATTGAGGTTTCTGGAACAACTAACTCCCAAATCACACAGCGGGACTGGGCTGTTAATGGACTGCAGGCTCTGCTGTGATAAGAACCTCTCCATGGTCAAAAAGCCACTGTCTTTGCTGTTGGGCCACACTGCCTCTACCAAGACCTTCCCAACAAAACAGATGCCTAGCATGCTGCCTCTCATCATAGGCACATGAATCAGTGTCCAAGTCCAAGACTTGCTGAGTCCTCCAATTGATGAAACCAAAATCACCTCCAGAACGCTGGCTACCTATCACACAAGCCAATCCACTGTATTTGCCATAAATGATAACCAAGACAGAGCTGATCCCTCCTTCGGTGAGTTTATGTTCTAGCTGAGGAGATGAACATTAAACCTCCAGTTACCTGAGTAATAATCTAAGGAGAATTGGGATAAGTACCTAGAAAAGGAAGTATAGAGTGATATGATGGAGAACATGACCCAATCTGGAAGGTCAGGGGTTTGCCTAAGGAAATGGCTGAAGGTAAAGAAGTTAGTTTGTTGAAGAGAGTGAGTGAGAACCTTTCAGAGAGGGAGAATGGCATGTATGCGCTTGGCATGTGTATGTGGCTGGAGATTTGAAGGATGAACAGAAGATTCAGTGCAATGCAGGGAAGGCATTCTCAGCATGTGTAAGAACATGGATGCAGTGTATGGCTGGTCAAGAGTGAGCTCAGCTGCTGAGAACAGCCTGTCTGGGCACCATTGAGAGGTACGCACACCCAGAAGTTAGAGTAATAGTTACCACTTACGTCATGCCTACTATGTGCCAGGCACTGGTTGAAGTATTTTTTAACAGTTAACTCATTTCATCCTCAGGACACTATGCTGTTAGTATCCCTGTTTTCAGATGAGGAAACTGAGGCACAGAGAGATTAAGTAAGTGAGGTTTGGGCTGTGTGGCAGAGGACTTTGACTGTCATGGTGAGGACCTCATGGAAGTGTTGTTAAACATTAAAATATGATTAAGAAATATTTTGATTGCTTAAATTAAAGAAGGCAGAGTTCAGTAAATAGTGAATGAGTGGAACAGTTGAAATATGCTAACGGGGTTTATAGCCGATTCTGCACCTCACCCTTTCCCCATCAGTGTACATGGTCCTAACTCCCAGCTGACAGTACCTGTACCTCTTTGCCTGAGGGCTTCTCTGGTCAAAGGCAGCTCTGTCCACCTATCAGAAGGCCAGACGTGTCATGGAATTACCAGCAACCCAGGAGCAGCCCCCCTACCAGAGACTGATGGGAGGTGGAGGATAAATACCTCTGCTCCCTTGCCTGTGAATGGGATAACTGTGAGGCACATGTTCTACAATAATCCCCGGAGTTACTCTGTGGAATCGAGCCTCAGCCACTCACAGCAATTTGCTTGTTAGCACACCCTGAATTGCTGTCTTCCCTCCCCTGTCCTATATCCCACCCCCTACTAGTGCTTCCTAGGATCACCTCCCACATAAATTACTTTCACTGAAATCCATGTCAGAAGAGGTGTGACTGAAGAAAGGTATAATTTCCATGTGAGGCAGGTGGGAGGCAGGTATTATTCCAAGTGAGGCAGAGGGTGTGAAGTAACCTGGCCGTCATTCGTTTAGGCTGTGGGACTCCTGTCCTCAGTCCCCCTGCCTTGTCAGAATCTTCACCTTATTCCTACACCAAGCCTCAGCCAGCCCTGAGGGCCAAGCATTGCCAGGTGGCCAAGCTGCCTCTGCAAAGGCCACAGAGCTTCTAAGCTCTGTTTGAAGTGGAAACTTGCCTTTACTCCCTCCAGCAAAGGTCACTGGGAAAATACCATAAAACTTGGCCACTGCCAACTTCCTGTCCCTCCTCCTATCACTGCCCTCACAGCTGGGACCTACAGGGGCCCACTTCATGGGCAGGAAGGAGGCTTTCTTTTATTACGTAAATGGAAGGATTTTGCTCTGGGGTCCTTGAGGGGTGAGGGGCTTATCCCTTTGCTCTCCCCCAAGAGAGTCCTCCATGTGACCATGGTCTATGCCATAGACTGAATGTTTGTGTCCCCCCTGCAAAATTCACATGTTGAAATCCTACCACCCGAGGTGATAGTATTAAGAGATGGAGCCTTTAGGAGGTGATCAGGTCATGAGGGCTCCATACTCCTGAATGGGATTAGTGTTCTTATAAAAGAGACCCCAGAGAATTCACTAGTCCCTTCCACCATGTGAGGACACAATGAGATGACACCATCTGTGAACCAGGATGACCCTGACCAGGCCCTGACTGGATACCAAATCTGTCAGCACCTTGATTTTGTACTCCCCAGTCTCCAGAACTGTGAGCAAAAGATTTCTGTTGTTTATAAGCCACCCACTATGGCTTTATGTTATAGCAGCCCAAAGAGACTAAAATGGTGTGGCCAATAGTATTTTCCAAAGGTAGCCACAGAAACATATGTATCCCATCCGCCATGCTCTTCTGACACTGTGACTAATGCTTCTCCCACAGAGGGAGCAGTCTCTGTTCCTCCTCTTGAATCTGAGTAGGGCTGATGATTATTTTGATCAACAGATTATAGTGGAGATGTAACTTCTAAGGCCAGGTCATTCAAATGAGCCAGTTTCCAACTGCTTCTCTCTTTCTCAGAAGCTCACTCTGGGAACCCAGACACTATGTTATTAGGAAGCCCAAATCAGCTTATGGGGAGAGTCCACACAGGCAGGCACAGGGAGAGAACTGAAGCCCCCCTGGCCAACAGCCAGCATCAGCTGCCAGACATTTGAGTGCACAAGCCTTCAGAAGGTCCCAGTCCCCAGCCTTCGGGGCTTCCAGCAGAGACCCCAGACATCATGGAGCAGAGACAAGCTGTCCCTGCATATCCTGTCCAAATTTTTGATCCACAGAATCCGAGTGTAAGGAACAAGTCCTGTTGTTTTAATCCACTAAGTTTGGGAATGATGTGTTATATAATCATAGTAACTAAAACACCAAGCTTCCCAAATTCCCAGAATTGGGTTGGGTTGGGTTGGGTTTGACATTTGTCTGTCACTTTGAGGATACCTCCAGGAAGATATCCTCTGTGTCAGGGTCCTGGCCCCTGCACTCTTTTCCTAACACTATCCCTTGACTCGCAGATCTGAAAGGCACATGCCTAGTGTTTCTACGGTGACATTCTTCCAAAGGAGATGGGGACAGCAATCTATCTGCTACCAGACCACGATGGCCTGATGCTGCTAATTCATAGCCACTCCTTACAGTCTCCCCATGTCTCTTCTTTCCTTTTGACAGTAACCTCAGAACAATACCGTCCAGGACTCATGATCAGGAAGGCAGTTTTCCCTCCTCCTGCCTGATCCATAACACCCCACAGCCCACTTGTCCAGTTCAGGGAGTCCTCCATATCTACAGAAGCAAAGTGGCATTGCTGGACAGCAAGTGTCTGCAGAATTTATTTATTTAGTTGCTCACATCTATAAGTCAGGCCTCTCTTGGGCTCATTCAGATGTTTTTAATCTCCCTTTTGGCTCTTTCCATCTGTGTGGCCCACTCACGCTGGAAGCTCTCTTAAATCAGCAATGTTTAGCCCTGAGTCCAGCCCAGCCTTGTGGACAGATGGTGCTTTAGTGGTGATGCTGACAGTGACACTGATGTTGAGCATCCTAACCCATTACCCCTCCCCACAGGCACCTGGCGAAGGGCATGGTCATGTAAACCTGCTCCCTTAGGCTTCCTCCAGCAATGAATGCTAGGAGCAAAAAGCTCCATGATCCTGCAGTAGCAAGCAAAATCTCTAACTCCTTTTGAAATTGCTTTTTGCTTGGGAGCTGGGATGCCACTAACTAGCTGTGTGACTTTGGGCTAATCATGTCAACTCTCAAAGCCTCACGCTCCTTATGTGTAAAATATGCCTAGCCCCTACCTCAAAGATTTCATGAATGAATTAAATGAGATAATAAGGCATGCTTATCGAGGTCTCACTACGCTCTAGAAACTGCACCACACCCTCCACATGTAGTATTACTTCCTTCAGTCTGGAAGCCTGTGATAAACTTCTACCACCATAAGCCTAGAAACTGGGCAAATTATTTGATTATGATCAACATTAACTATATTGAAAGGTCTTGAAACAGTGGCTAATCAATTGGGACAGGAAAATACCTTGTAAACAGATTTGTTTTCTTTGTCCTGTGACAGAAAGATGCACGTAACATCAGAAAGGGAATCAACCCTTGTTTTGGTTCTTGAGGTGGCAGCATGGAGGGAGCACTGAATTAAGAGCATGCCGACCTGGGTTCTCCTACACTTTCCCCACAGCAGCCACAGAAGTGGGGTCCTCCAGTAGCTTTCCATTATGCAGGGGAGACAATCCAATGTCCTCACCATGGTCACTGAGCTCTGTAGGAATTGGTCCCAGCCACGTACCTAACCTCAGCACCCACCACGCTCCCCTCCCTCATTTCATCCCAGCTCTCTGGACCTCTGTGCCATTCCCTAAATGTGCCAAGCCCTCACTTGCCTCCAGACCTTTGCCCTTGCTGTTCACTCTGCCTGGAATGCTCTCCCCAACAATATCCCTGGGTGCACTCTCAGGTATTAAGGCCTCTGCTCAAAGCCTTCTCCACCACCTCTCCTCTTAATATGCTTTTCTTTTTCTTTAGGGTGCTTATCCTGACATTTATTACTCATCTGTTTGCTTATATGCTTATTGTCTGTCTTTCTTCCCTAGAGTATGAGCCCCCTAAGGACAGGGACTTTGTTTTTAGTCACCATTTCATCCCCAGCATCTGGAATAGTAACTGATACATAGTAGGTGCTCAATAAATACTTGTAATGAGCAAATGGCCTTTCCAAAAGGCTTCAGTTCATTGAATGATTCCCCTTTGCCCTATGAGTAAAGTCTTCCAGAGCCCTCAACATCTGGCCTCTGCATAGCTCTGGTTACCTCCCAACCCCATCTACCCCCACCACTCACACACACACACACAGATGCACACACTGAGATACACAGACACGTATGCATTCATATGCACCCACACACACAGATAACAAGTATGCGCACTCATGAAACACACAAAAATATACATGGACTTACACAAAGACACACAGACATGTATATACAGACAGACACAAATACATACACATGAACACACATGAATACACATGCACACACACAGGAACATATATAGACATATACACAGGTGCAACAGGATGGATAGACATATACATACACACAAACACACACAGAAACACACATTAACATGGACAGACTCACACAGAAATGGATATACACATGCATAAACACACAGATACACATATACACACAGACATACGATGATACGTGTATACACACACATACTAATGTACTATCTTTTGTTTGTTTGTTTTTGTGTGTGTGTATTCTTTTATCTTTTTTGGAGACTGAGTCTCCTTTGTCGCCCAGGCTGGAGTGAAGTGGCATAGTCTCTGCTCCCTGAAAACTTCACCTCCCAGACTCAAGCGATTCTCCTGCCTCGGCGTCCTGAGTAGCTGGGATTATAGGCTCATGCCACCACGTCCAGTTAATTTTGTATTTTTAGCAGGGACGGGGTTTCACCATGTTGCCCAGGCTGGTCTCCAACTCCTGACCTCAAGTGACCCACCTGCCTTGGCCTCCCAAAGTGCTGGGATTACAGGCGTGAGCCACCATGCCCAGTCACATACATACTTTTTAACCTACAGTTCCACAGGCACACCACATTCATGCTCACCTCCAGAATTTTACCATTTTGTGCTTGCCATTCCTTCTGCCCAGCTGTTTCTGCTGGACAGCTCCTACTCATTCCTCAGGTAAAAGCGCTGACATTGTCCTCCCCAGAAGGTCAGTATTATGGGTAAAATCACAGGCTCTGGAGCCAGATGACCTGAGTTCAAAGTTTGGCTTTGCCACTTGCTAACTGTGTGAGTTTGGACAAGTTACTTAACCTCTCTGTGCCTCAGTTTCCTTCCCAATAAATTGGGATGGTGGTAATAATGCTTACCTCACAGTGTCAATTTGAGGAGTAAACAAGATAACGCATGTCGAATGCTTAGAACAGTGCCTGGCTCATAATGAAGATTAGTTGGCTATTGAGGTTCTATCCTGACTATGCCTAAGTTTGGATTAGGTGCTCCTCCCAAGTGCTTCTTATCATTCGATGCAGCTATCTGTGTGTAGCCTGGATCTGACTGCACTGCAAATGTATGTTTATTGTCTTTTTCCTCACCTGGGCTCAGAAGCTGTAAAAGGCATCCTGTGCACTCAGAGCCCCAAGCCCAGGGCCTCCACACCAAGGTGTCCACCAAATATTTCCTGAATGCACAAGTGCCCTTTGATGAGCCATTTGGCTGTCCTGGGACATTGTTTTATCTTCTATAAAGTGAGATCATTGGATCAGAAGTTTTCTAAGATCCTTCCAAGTCAAATAGTCTGCAGTTCTTCAATTCCATGCTTGACCCTCTATTCGAAGAAAAGTTCTTCCTTTACTATACCAGAATCCTAATCGGTATCTTTATGAAAACTCTTTCCAACTCTTCTAGATCTTTTCAAAAGGGAACTTACAAAATGATGGATGTCAAAGGCCCTTAGAAATGAGTTCAATCCTGACCTTTTACCGTGGAGGGGACAGAGGCCAAGAGACTGGAGAAGGCTTGCTCAAGGTCACTCAGTGAGCTAATGGAAGAACCAGAGTCAGACTTCAGGGGTCGTGGTTCACTACACTATTTTTTCTGCACAAAAAGTATGATTTGGGGAGATTTCTTTATCAAAGGCATAAAAGTGAAAACCAGCAAGTGTTGGATGGAAATTTGAGAGAGGGGATGATTCCTATCTCTTTAAAGTGTCACTTGGGGCTTTTGCTATAACAACACATAAAAATAACACCAGCTAATGGATTTAGTGAATTCCTGCCCCTGGCTAGACATTGCACTAAGCACAACACACTTTTCTCGTTTAAACCTCCAAACAATGCTATGAGAAAAGTACCCATTTTACAGATGACAAAGCTGAGGCTTAGAAAGGCAAAGTAACTTTCCCAAAGGTACCCAGGTGGTAAGTGGTAGAATGAGGCTCTGATCCAATGTGGTGTTGTGATTGCAGCTCCAGAAACCAAACTGCATACCAGCCCCTCCTATCAGAATGTTATCAACACATCCTCTCAAATTAAGTCAACATTCCCAGACAGACTGATGCATTTAGCACAAACACGTTGACATAGCAAAGTGTGGGCTGAGCATTTCTGTGCTATAACTTTTTCTCTTCTTTTTTATGATGACGTGCTGTGTAGGCAATGTGCATGTTCAAAGAAGTGGATTATAGAAGCTATAGGTTGTATCAGTCAGCTACTGGTGGGTAACAAAAACCACCCCAGCACTCAGCAGCATATGACAGTAAGCATTTGCTCTCATGCCCACAGGCCTGAAAGTCAGCTGTATGTCTGCAGATCAAGTGGTCTAGGCTGGACTGGACTCCAAGCTGTGGGTTCAGATTAAGCCTCCCCACATGTCTCCTCATTCTTCTGAGACCAGCTGGCTCCCTGGGATACTTTTCTTATGATGATGACAGACATGCAAGATGACAAGTAGAAACCAAGGATACTACTTAAGGGTTAGGCTTGGGAATGGCAGGCCATCACTTCTCCCTACGTTCCAGTGGCCATAGCAAGTTATACAGCTAAGCCTAGCATCAGTGGGATGGGAAATAGGCTCATCTCTAATGGGAGGAATGGCAATTCTCATGGATAGAAAGAGGAATCGGAAATTGGAAACAGTTATGCAATGTAGTGCATGGGGTCATTTAAAGCTTTTAAAAAGATAAGAGCATCAGCATGTTTCTATTTTGTGAAGATTGGGGGAGAAGGGAGGAGGAAGGAAGGGAACCAGTGTTACCTTTATTTCAAATGCTGGGACAAGATTTCTCAGTTCATTTTGAATTCAGGTCCGAGGTTTCCATGGAGGGCTGAAAGATGCAGGGAGGCTTCTGGACTGAACAGGGGACGTAGGAACAAGCGACTTCCTGAAGTGTATTCCCAGACTGATTAGTACAGCAATTATTGCCATCAAATCAGAGTTGCATTCGGCTTGCTGCTTGTGTGTCATGAAGAGCTGTGGCACTTCCAGGCAGCTTACAGGGAAGCAGGAGGTCAAATGCAGACAGCCCAGACACCTCCATGTACCTGAAATGATAACCAGATGGCCATGCTGCCTGTTTTGATGGCACCTCTCCTCCCTAATGTTTCTGCAGCTCCTCCATCTCCCCTTCTCCCTCTTGAGCTAGCAGGGGGGAAATTCCACCAATACAGGACTGGGAAATGAAGTCAATGAGTCAGCTGAGGTCTTCCTGCCCCAGGTGTGTTGTCTTTCTCACTGCCTCCTATCTTCCCAAACAAACAAGCCACTCGCTCTCTCTCAGGCCTCTTTCCCCACTTGTAACTACTGGTAAAAATCCTCCTCATGCCCTGCCCAGGAAATAGGAGCCATGTGGGCTGCGTGAGGCAGTAAAGTGTTTCTGAGGTGGCGATGAGGATGGTTCTGGTCTCTGCCTTGGAGTCCGGCAGGCCTGAACCAAATCCATCCCCACCACTGTCCAGCCTGGTGACCTCTCTAAGCCTCAATTTTCTCATCAAGGAAATGATCCCCGTGGTGATACCCACCTCACAGAAATGCTGCAAGGGTTGCATGAGAAAGAACTGGACAGTGGCTGGAACAAAATTATACTCTGAAACTCATAGCTATTATCATCATATGTCTCCTAGACTTATGATGCTTGGACTGAACCTCATTTAAAATCTATGCAGACACAGTCTGTGGGTGTGGAAGATTTCAACATCAGCCCTGCCAAAGTGCAGCTTTGCCAATGGGCCCCCCAGAAGCTAATTAATTCATCCATCAATCCATGAATCCATCCATCCATCTCTGATTCATCCATTTATCCATCTCTGCATCCATCCATCCACCTATTCATCTATCCCTTCAATAATTTTTGTTGGTGGCCCACTATATGCCTAGAATCAATCCAGACACTGGGGAAATGTGAAGAAATGTAGAACACAACCCATCTCTCAAGTAGCTCCCCGTCTAGCAGGGCATCAATGCCTTCAAGCCTAGCACAGTGAATCTAAGAGATGGGAAGAGCCTAAAGATTCCTGGCTCAACTCCCACCCAAGGCCAGAGGACCCCTGCTCTATTCTCAACAGATCCAGCCTCTGCTGAAGCAAGCCCAGTGACCGGGGACTCAGAGCCTGACCATGCAGGCAACCATGTCTTTTCAGTTCTCTATGTGAGAAAAACATCTCGGTCTGACTTGGAGCTGAAATGTAGCTTCCTGTGATGTTTGGAACATTCGCAGGCAGTTGTCCCATCTCCCCTGAGCCTTCTATTCCTTGAGCCAGACATTTGAGTTCCCTAAATGGCTCCTCGGATGAAACCTCACTAGGTGCCAACTCCTTCCCACAACACCCATTTTGTGTAAAGTGACAACACAGGGAAATTCACAAGACATGACATTGACCAGTTTGCTAAACCTGTGCTTTCTTGGGTGTTCGCAGAACACTAGGTCCACAGAGCTTAAGTAAGTTGCAGGCTCCAGCAAAATAAGTGTTCATTGGCCATTCCAGTTGAGAAACTCTAGGTAAGCAAAACCAACCAGGTTCTGTTACTGAAAAACATCATAAAGCTTTGAAAGGGCTTGATATGGTTTGCTCTGGGTCCTCACCTAAATCTCATCTTAAATTGTACTTCCGTAATTCCTGCATGTTGTGGGAAGAACCCAATGGGAGATGGTTGGATTGTGGGCGCAGTTTCTCCCATGCTGTTCTCATGGTAGTGAATAAGTCTCACGAGATCTGATAGTTTGATAAGGGGAAATCCGTTTCACTTGGCTCTCATTCTCTCTCTTTGCCTGCTGCCATCCACATAAGATGTATCTTGCTTCTCCTTGCCTTCCACCGTGATTGTGAGGTTTCCCCAGTCATGTGGAACTATAAGACCAATTAAATTTCTTTTTTAAATCGCCCAGTCTCCGGTATGTCTTTATCAACAGCATGAAGACAGACTAACACAGGGCTCATGTACACCATGACTGCCCAAAAGGTGATATAGAATACTGCAGATCCCCAAATCTCTTGATCCCAGGACTTGACTCTGCTCATGGAGCATTTCCTGGAGCCGCTGTTCCTCAGAGAACTCTTTAAAAAAGGACAGTTTTAAAATCCAGATTATGAGCACACAGGCAAGAAATACAATTCTGAGTTGGTACAGAAGCCATCATGTCTTGCATACACTCACCCAGGCTTTACATATCCTTGTATTCTGGCCCTAACTTCCAATCGTCAGCACTGGACATCTGTCTGAGAGCCTTGTGGCTATCAGAGCCCACCATGCCTCTGTCTGCAGCAGGCTAGAATTTCTAGAAGCCTCATGACCTCTCCCAGGGAGCAGCTTTCAACCAATGACTGACAGCCCAGCTCCTCCATCAGCTGAGATAACTCTAAGGTGTATCGCCTACAGTCTCCCAGAGCTCTAAGCGGGATCAAGCCCCATTTGCCCACACTGCTAACTGACTTGATAACACACCCTTTGTTGGCTCCTTCCCTTCCCTGCCTCAATTCTTCACTCCCCTACTGGCTTTTCCTGCCATCTCCTGCTGAACAATAATTTACATTCAAATCCCTCTCCATGCTCTGCTTCTGGTGGGACCCAAACCACAGCAGTGGTCTGGGGAGCTTTCTCTGGGATATCGGGGCTTGAGCAGAAAGGAAGAGGATGTCTCTGATGGAGCTAAAGAAGAAGGAGGGAGAGAGAGAAGAGGGGTGTGTAGCAAGGGCAGGCCTGGGTGCACCCTGCTCCCGCTCCTCCTCATCTTCCTGCTCCTTGCTGCAGCCATCCTCACTGCCTCTCATCTGCCCTGAGTGACCATGGCTTCTCTCTCTCTGTCTCTCACGTCTCTCCTATCTCTCTCTCAAAGGTCTCTTCTTTCTGTGTGTCAGTCTCACTCTAACACCTCTCCTGTCTCTCTCTTTCTGTGTCTACTGTCTGTTTCTAACAAGTCTCTCCTCTCTCTCAGGTATTTTCCTTCTCTCTTTCTCTAACATGTCTCTCCTGTCTCATGTCTTTTCTGTCTGTCTGTCTCTCTCTAACATATCTTTCCCGTCTCTCTCTCTCGTCTTTTCTTTCCCCGTCTCTCTCACATCTCTCCTCTTTCTCTCTTGTCTTTTCTGTCTCTGTCTGTCTCTAACATATCTCCTTTCTCTCTCATGTCTTTTGTGTCTCGCTAACACATCTGTCTCTTTCTCTCATGTCTTTTCTTTCCCTGTCTCTCTCACGTCTCTCCTCTCTCTCTGCCTCTCTCATGTCTCTCCTCCCTCTCTGACAAGTCTTCTCGCTTTCTCTCTCCTGCCTCTCTCTCCCAGCCTCAATTTCCCCACTGCTTGAGGATTCCATCTGGCCAGGGTACAGGAGGACTCCAGACAAGGAACCATCCGAAATAGGAGAGGGGTCTCTTGGGCACATAAATCACTCCGCAGCTCAGAGGCCTGGAGCTCCCAAGCCCGGAAGGTAATTCCCAGGGTTCAGAATAACTTGGCAAGCTGCTCCCAAGTCAGAGCAGGACTTGGGGCAAAGCTTCTGGGTTGCTTTTCTCGATGTTACTATGGGTGTAACCTTGATCCCTCTGCCGACATAAACAACGGGGTCTGAATTATTTGGTTTGGAAACGGAAGAGGCCCTAGGGAGGTAAAGCGCTGCAGTAATAAATGAGGAGCAGAGACAGCTGTGCAGAGCAGGCCCGCTTCCCCTCCATTAGCACAAACCCGGGGCATCTCTAAAAGCTAAAAGGCATCACTCTTCTCTCCCGATAGCAGGGACCAGAGTTGCAGAAGCCACAAATCACTAAGCAAAGTGCAGAAGAATGTTCACCATTTCTTGGAATGGAAATAATAATAAATAATAATAATCTGCTCTGTGTATTTAGCCAAGACATGTTCTCCAAGGAGCTTTGTGCTCAAATTTATCATTGAGTCCCCAGGGTCTGGATATTTTTTAATTAAAACTTTTATTGGGGGAAACATACAAATAAAGAGTCAACAAATGACTCCCTGAAGTGAGTTATGTGGAGGGTCACCATCTTACATTTCTTTAGCATTTGTCTTTTTATTCTTTTGCCGTCTGGATGGTTGCAGCCTGATCAGTCCTGCTATGTTGCCTGTTCATCGCATAAAAAATTAACCGTAAGTACCTGTACTAGATGCCCTGAAAGACAGAGAGAAAAGGCGTGAAAATACATTGAGCATCTCCTAAGTGCCAGGCGCATCTGATACACATTATATTCTTAATTCTCATTACAACCCCGGGAGCTACCATTTAAGTGATTACTGTGTGTCTGCTAAGTGCTTTCAATGCATTACCTCATTAAATCCTCACGAAGTCCTCTGATGTGAGTTCTTTTAGTGGCCCCATGTTTCAGATGAGGACATTGAGGCTTAGAGAGGCTAAGAAACATGAGAAAACTCTCGCAGGTGGAAGCAGGCTAGAACCTGGGTCTGCCTGGCTCCGGGACCCTAGTTTGCCCTGTGAAGGAGGGGAGGGGAGAGATAGGAGAGGAGGACAGAGTATGGCCGCATGCATCATGTTCTCCCAGAAGTGGTGCTGAGCCAAGGGTTTGGGGGCAGGTGAGTTAGTAAGGAAGCACTCCCAGGAGGAACCAGTAAGGGATGGACGAGTAGAACAGGAAAATGGAGCAAGGCAATCATGGGTGCAAACTCAAAGTCCCACCCCATCCTCATCTGGCAGGGGGCCTCTGGAGGGTAAATTGCACCCCAGAGTTTGTCCTGCCTCCAGGCAATGGAGCTGGGTTTTTAACTCCCCATCAGTCACTGGCTATGGGTACCCTGGGGTGGGGCGCAGGGGTAGGAAGGGGAACAGAAAATTCCTAGACACCCCCAGCTCTCCATACCTTTGAGGAGGTTGCAGCTATCAGCAGCAGAGCCCCCTGATGTTGGGAATGGGCCCACAGGCCTGGCACAAGGAATCCAGCAATGTGTGCAACACTTGGCAACCTCACCAACAAAGATCCACCTGCATAGTCAAGATGTGGATAAGCCTCCCATTCTTCAGCATGTGACCCTCCTGTCACCCCATATTTATGGTGGATTGAAAAACCCTGGGACTGGGCCACTCTGTCCTGGACATAACTGTCAATAGCCTGCCCCTAACAACAGGAGCCCGAGATACAGACCAACCCGGCCAGGGCTGAGGGAATGAAGCATGGGCTCTTGACCCAATTTAGCCAACAACCAAGCAGATGGTCTCACTAAGAACTGTGCCTCAGAGGTGGGGCAGGTCCTGCCAGGTCCTCTAGACTTGCAGCCACCGCTTAGCTGACAGCATGTGCAAGCAAAGGCAGCCAGGAGCCTGAGGGCAGAGCCACACACACACACACACACACACACACACACACACACACAATCCTACACTCATAATGCAATCTCTCTTCCTCTCTCTTTCTCTCTCACACACACAAACACACCGCTCCCAGCTAGCCTGCCAAAGAACAGAAAAAAGAAAAAATCAAATCAAAACACACATTTACATGTTCCATATTTCTACATGTTGATAGGTGTCAATAGCCATCAGTGGAATCAACCGTCTATGGTGGGGCACTAAGGAGGTTTCTGCTGCTCTGCTGTTACAAACAAATAATGTCAAGTGAAAAAAAAAGCGCAAATTACAAAAGACCATGAACAGGATGCTACCTTTTTAAAATCTAAAAGCGTAGTGTATATGGTTTCTGGATTCATACAGATACAGTCCAAGTCTAAACCAAGCAGAGGATGATACATCAGCCCCAGGATGATACTGATCTAAAGAAAGGATACTGATCTAGAAAAAGGGAAGAGGAGATGGAGTTTTAGCTATATTTGAAATTTTATATTTTTTTAATATGTGAAAGAGCAAATTTGGCAAAATGTGAACACTTGTCTAACCTCCATGGTACGTTCGTGGGTATTTTGTACTATGCCGGTACATAATTTTCTATCTTCACAATGCTTCTTAATCTTAAACAATGTTTTCATGATTTTTAAAAGTTCAACTAAAACTGAATGTTGGTATACCCTATGACCCCACCACTCTACTCCTAAGTATGTACTAAGTGAGATGTGTTCACGAGCTTACCAAAAGACATGCACAAAAAATATTCAGCCCCGGGCTATTTGTAATAGTGCCCCCCGCCCAGATATCTGCAAACCACCCCAGTGCCCATGAACAGTGAAAGGGTAAATAAATCATGGTGTGTTCATGCGAGAGAATCCTATACTGACATGAGAATGATCCAACTACAATGCTCAGCAACAAGAATGGAGCTCGCACACATTATGCTGAGCAAAAGAATCAGACATGAAAGAGTTCATAGTGTATGGCTCCATTTAGATGTACTTCGAGAGCAGGAAACTTTTCCAATACTCTGTTGTAGAAGTAAGGATCGTGCTTACCCCCGAGGCAGGTAGGGAGTAGAAAGGGGAACAAGAGGTCTCTGAGGTGCTGGTCACAGTCTCTTTCTCCATCTAGATGTCATTACGTGGGCATGCTCAGTTTGTGACAATTCATCAAATGGGCATGTATGTTATATGCACTTTTCATTGTATGTGGTATTTGAATAAAATCTACATTAACTTTTTTTTTCAAAAGTAAAAGTTAAGGCAATATAATGCTCTCTGACCGGACTATCACATGAAGGCCGTTGTCCACCATTAATTTCTCAGAGCGGATTAATCTATTGATCACCACTGTTGTAACATACTCAATATCGGACATGAAATTATCGACCTGGAATAGCCTCTAAATTGCCGCAGTAATGGGGGGTGGTGGGTGAGAGGTTGTGTTAATGGTATTTCACAGGAAGTATATTGCATCTCTTCATCCTTCCAATGGAATGTCCATTTTTAGCCCTGACCCCATCAGAAAAGAATTCATCCTGCCCCCAAAGGAAACTAAAGCACCCCTCCCTACACTGGACCAGCCACAGTTGGGAATCAAGTGCCCAAGTGAGAGGAGGCACTGCTGGAACAGCTAAAGGAAAAAGCCAGCCTTCCAAGTCTTTGAGAAAACAGACTTCCTCAGACATCACCCACTGACAAAAGCCTGGGTCTAGCAGGACCTTTGAGCAGGGGCCTAAGCAAGAGAGCAAGCCAAAGGCATGCAGCCCCAAGGGATGAAAAGGGCACACATATAGTGCATATGCCTCCCACCTCCCTGCCAAGCACCTGGCAGACATCACGAATCAATAAAGGCCCTTATACCTAAGAGACAGGACCTCACAGCCCTTCTCCACACCCCTCTGGGAAGCCTGGAAGAAGAAGGTCTAGCAGAGAGGAGAGACTCTTCCCGGGGTTACATGGGCTAAGCAAGTAGTTGGGGGTCTTATTAATTGTGTGATGAAGAGCAGTTAGACTTAGCGCAACACACTGTGGATTACTCTGGGTTCGAAGTATAGATTTATTCTTTTAATTGAATGGTAAACATATGTGATTTTTATTTCAGAAGGCAGACTATTGTCTTTCTGTGGTCCTATGGTATTATTCTGAACTATTGTTACAGTTACATAGTGGGCAGCGGGACCTACATCAGCAACCAGGTGCATGCACTCTTATCCCATAATAGGGACAAGTGGGAAGAGGAAGAAGCTGGGAACTTCTGTTTTATAATTGTGCACAAGCTAGACCATGGCAGGATGCTGAGGCCAACTGACTCCTTAAAGGTAAAAAAAATAATGCCTCTCCTGCGTGGAGAACATTACTGAAGGAACGGGTTACCAAAGGATAGGGCTGCCGTATTGCACATGGAGACACCATTCGCAGTGTATGTTTTGAGATTTGCTTTATCTGGAGCTGTGGACATGGCAGCTCTGCCCACAAGTGACTGTGGGAAAGGTTGCCCACAGCTTGCTCCCTGGGGGAAGGCAGAGGACCCTGGGAAGAGTCATCAGTCTGTAGGCCAGGATCAATCCGCCCAGCAATAAAGGAAACAGAGCTGTGTCTCCCATTCCACTGTTGTTTCCTGTGTGTCCGGCTTCCCAGACCGGGAGAAATCAGGCCCCCAGGCCTCTTCTGCAACCTCAACAGATTCTGAAGCTTGGCTGCAGGCAGTTCGGGGAGTTGCCGAAGAGCCTGCAGACAGCCATCTATTATCACCTCCCTACACTGGGAGGATTGACAGCCACACGCAGCCACAACGTGTCTCCCAGGCCAGTTGCTGATGTACCCCGTGGCTCAGATCCAACCATCAAAATGGCTTTTTTCCCCATGGCTGAGGTGGCAGACAGAGCCTTCCTCTCCTATGGGGAGGGTGAAATGGTGACTAGGTCACTGTTAACCCTGCATTTAACCCAACTGCGCTCTTGGCATGTCAAGCCCCATCTCTATTCATCGCAGCGCTGCCTGCTCCCTGAGGTGACTGCGGTATGCCAGCTCATCTGCCTCCACTTAGCCCTCCATTCCTCACTCAGCTCCTTGGGGACACCCCTTTCCTCCTCCTTATCCCCACCCTCCTGCTGCAGCCCAGAACTGGACCGGGAAAAACTTCTAAGGACTTTGCAAACTTGCATTCAATTTCATTTTCTGATTTTAGACCCAGATCCTTTCAGCCATTTGTTCTGAGATTATAGAATGAATCCCAAGCCTCGGACCCTGTCTCCAGACTGAATGTCCCAAAAGTGAGCAGATTGCTGATGCAAAAGGGGGCAGAGGGGTAACTGTCCCCAGAAGCAGAGCACCAGGCATTTTCTGCCCTTGAGGCAGTATCACACTCCTCAAAACTGATTATCTTTCTTAAAGTCACTAGGAAGGGTGCAATTAAGAAGAAGTGATAAGTGAGGTCAAGCCATGATCTGGGCAAGGGCCCACACGTGGAGCTGGCTCCCAGAAAGCATTTAGCATCATACCAGTACATTGGGGCTTTGATTTGTTTCTAATTGGGAGCCCTTGAAAGTTCTTGAAGAAGGGAGTATATAAGCAGAGTGATATTTTGGCAAGGCATACAAGAGAAAAGTTTCGAGATAGAGGGCTGGTTAGAAGTTCTGCAATAGCTCAGAAGAGAGAGGAGAAGGACCTACTCACAGCAAAAATCCAAAAAGTTCCAAGAGGTAGGGGCAAGACATAAGGTTCAGCATGCAAAGAAGCCAGGCGTGAAGATTTGGTAAGATGGCCAAATAGGAACAGCTCTGATCTGCAGGTCCCAGGGAGATCAACACAGAAGGCAGGTGATTTCTGCACTTCCAATTGAGGTACCCCGCTCATCTCACTGGGACTGGTTAGAGAGTGGATGCGGCCCACATAGGGTGAGCCAAAGCAGAGTGGGATGTCGCCTCCCCCGGGAAGTGCAAGGGGTCGGGGAACTCCCTCCCCTAGCCAAGGGAAGCCCTGAGGGACTGTGCCGTGAGGCACAGTGCATTCCCGCCCAGACACTATGCTTTTCCCACAGTCTTCGCAATCAGCAGACCAGGAGATTCCCTCAGGTGCCTACACCACCAGGGCCCTGGGTTTCAAGCACAAAACTGGGTGGCTGTTTGGGCAGACAGAGCTAGCTACAGGAGGTTTTTTTTTTCATACCCAAGTGGTGCCTGGAATGCCAGCGAGAGAGAACTGTTCATTCATCTGGAAAGGGGGTTGAAGCCGGGAAGCTAAGTGGTCTAGCTCAGCGGATCCCACCCCCAAGGAGCCCAGCAAGCTAAGATCAACTGACTGGAAGTTCTCACTGCCTGCACAGTCTGAAGTCAACCTGGGACACTCAAACTTGGTGGGGGCAGGGGCGTTCGCCATTACTGAGGCTTGAGTAGGCGGTTTTCCCCTCACAGTGTAAACAAAGCCACTGGGATGTTGTAACTGGGTGGAGCCCACTGCAGCTCCGCAAAGCCACTGTAGCCAGACTGCCTCTCTAGATTCCTCCTCCCTGGGCAGGGCATCTCTGAAAGAAAGGCAGCAGCCCCAGTCAGGGGCTGATAGATAAAACTCCTGTCTCCCTGGTACAGAGCACCTGGGGAAAGGAACAGCAGTGGGCACAGCTTCAGCAGACTTAAACGTTCCTACCTTCCAGGTCTGAAGAGAGCAGTGGATCTCTCAGCACAGTGCTAGAGCTCTGCTAAGGGACAGACTGCCTCCTAAAATGGGTCCCTGAACCCCATGCCTCCTGACTGGGAGAAACCTCCAAGCAGGGGTCAACAGACACCTCATACAGGAGAGCTCCAGCTGGCATCTGGCAGATGCTCCTCTAGGGTGAAGCTTCCAGAGGAAGGAACAGGCAGCAATCTTTGCTGTTCTGTAGCCTCCACTGGTGACACCCAGGCAAACTGGGTCTGGAGTGGACCTCCAGCAAACTCCAGCAGAACTGCAGCAGAGGGGCCTGTTAGAAGGAAAGCTAACAAGCAGAAAGGAATAGCATCAACATCAACAAAAAGGACATCCACACAGAAACCCCATCCAAAGGTCACCAACATCAAAGACCACAGGAAGATAAATCCATGAAGATGAGGAAAAACCAGCGCAAACGGCTGAAAATTCCCAAAACCAGAATGCCTATTCTCCTCCAAAGAATCAAAACTCCTCACCAGCAAGGGAACAACACTGGTAAGATAATAAGTTTGACAAATTGACAAAAGTAGGCTTCAGAAGGTGGGTAATAACAAACTCCTCCAAGCTAAAGGAGCATGTTTTAACCCAATGCAAGAAAGCTAAAAACCTTGAAAAAAGGTTAGAAAAATTGCTAACTAGAATAACCAGTTTAGAGAAGAACATAAATGACCTGATGGAGCTGAAAAACACAGCACAAGACCTTCATGAAGCATACACAAGTATCAATAGTAGGATCAATCAAGCAGAAGAAAGGATATCAGAGATTGAAGATCAATTTAATGAAATAAAGTATGAAGACAAGATTAGAGAAAAAAGAATGAAAAGGAATGAACAAAGCCTCCAAGAAATATGGGCCTATGTGAAATGACCAAACCTATGTTTGATTGGTGTACCTGAAAGCAATGGGGAGAATGGAACCAAGTTGGCAAACACTCTTCAGGATACTATCCAGGAAAACTCCCCCAACCTAGCAAGACAGGCCAACATTCAGATTCAGGAAATACAGAGAACACCACAAAAATACTCTCAAGAAGAGCAACCCCAAGATACATAATCGTCAGATTCACCAAGGTTGAAATGAAGGAAAAAATGTTAAGGGTGGCCGGGTGTGGTGGCTCATGCATGTAATCCCAGCACTTTGGGAGGCCAAGGTGGGCCGATCACGAGGTCAGAAGATTGAGACCATCCTGGCTAACATGGTGAAATCCTGTCTCTACCAAAAATACAAAAAATTAGCCAGGCGTGGTGGCAGGTGCCTGTAGTCCCAGTGACTTGGGAGGCTGAGGCAGGAGAATGATGTGAACCCAGAAGGTGGAGCTTGCAGTGGGCCAAGATTGCGCCACTGCATTCCTGCCTGGGTGACAGAACGAGACCCTGTCAGGAAAAAAAAAAAAAAAAAGGTTAAGGGCAGCCAGAGAGCCAGAGAGAAAGGTCGGGTTACCCACAAAGGGAAGCCCATCAGACTAACAGCAGATATCTCTGCAGAAACCCTACAAGCCACAAGAGAGTGGGGGCCAATATTCAACATTCTTAAAGAAAATAATTTTCAACCCAGAATTTCATATCCAGCCAAACTAAGCCTCATAAGCAAAGGAGAAATAAAATCCTTTACAGACAAGCAAATGCTGAGAGATTTTGTCACCACCAGGCCTGCCTTACAAGAGCTCCTGAAGGAAGCACTCAACGTGGAAAGGAACAACTGGACTAGCCACTGCAAAAACATACCAAATTATAAAGACCATAGACACTATGAAGAAACTGCATCGACTAACGGGCAAAACAACCAGCTAGCATCATAATGACAGGATCAAATTCACACATAACAATATTAATGTTAAATGTAAAAGGGCTAAATGCCCCAATTAAAAGACACAGAATGGCAAATTGGATAGAGTCAAGACCCACTGGTGTGCTGTATTCAGGAGACCCATCTCATGTGCAAAGACACACATAGGCTCAAAATAAAGGGATGGAGGAATATTTACAAAGCAAATGGAAAGAAAAACAAAAGCAAGAGTTGCATTCCTAGTCTCTGATAAAACAGACTAAACCAACAAAGATCAGAAAAGACAAAGAAGGGCATTACATAATGGTATAGGGATCAATGCAACAAGAAAAGCTAACTATCCTAAATATATATGCACCCAATACAGGAGCACCCAGATTCATAACGCAAGTTCTTAGAGAACTACGAAGAGGCTTAGACTCCCACACAATAATAGTGGGAAAATTTAACACCCCACTGTCAATATTAGATGAATTAATGAGGCAGAAAATTAACAAGGATATTCAGGACTTGAAATCAGCTCTGGACCAAGCAGATCTAATAGATATCTACAGAACTCCCCATCCCAAATCAACAGAATATACATTCTTCTCAGTACCACATCACACTTATTCTAAAATTGACCACATAATTGGAAGTAAAACACTCCTCAACAAATGCAAAAGAATGGACATTATAACAGTCTCTTGGGCCAGGGTGCAATCAAATTAGAACTCAGGATTAAGAAACTCACTCAAAACCGCACAACTACATGGAAACTGAACAACCTGCTCCTGAATGACTACTGAGTAAATAACGAAATTAAGGCAGAAATAAATAAGTTCTTTGAAACCAATGAGAACAAAGACACAAGGTACTAGAAGCTCTGGGACACAACTAAAGCAGTGTTTAAAGGCAAATTTCTAGCACTAAATGCCCACAGGAGAAAGCAGGAAAGATCTAAAATTGACACCCTAACATCACAATTAAAAGAACTAAAGAAGCAAGAGCAAACAAATTTAAAAGCTAGCAGAAGACAAGAAATAAGTAAGAGCAGAGCAGAATTGAAGGAGATAGAGATGTGAAAAACCCTTCAAAAAATCAATGAATCCAGGGGCTGTTTTTTTAAAAGATTAACAAAATAGATAGACTGCTAGCCAGACTAATAAAGAAGAAAAGAGAGAAGAATCAAATAGACACAATAAAAAATGATAAAGGAGATATCACCACCAATCCCACAGAAATACAAACTACCATCAGAGAATACTACAAACACCTCTATGCAAAAAAGACTAGAAAATCTAGAAGAAATGGATAAATTCCTGGACACATACACCCTCCCAGGACTAAACCAGGAAGAAGTCCTATCACTGAATAGACCAATAACAAGTTCTGAAATTGATGCAGTAATTAATAGCCTACCCACCAAAAAAAAAAACCAGGACCAGACGGATTCACAGCTGAATTCTACCAGAGGTAAAAAGAGAAGCTGGTACCGTTCTTTCTGAAATTGTTCCAAGTGATAGAAAAAGAGGGACTCCTCCCTAACTCATTTTATGAGGCCAGCATCATCCTGATACCAAAACCTGGCAGAGACACAACAAAAAAGAAAATTTCAGGCCAATATCCCTGATGAACAAGATGTGAAAATCCTCAATAAATACTGGCAAAACAAATCCAGCAGCACATCAAAAAGTTTATCCACCATGATCAAGTCGGCTTCATTCCTGGGATGCAAGGCTGGTTCAACATATGCAAATCAATAAACGTAATTCATCACATAAACAGAACCAAGGACAAAAACCACATGATTATCTCAATAGATGCAGAAAAGGCCTTCAATAAAATTCAACACCCCTTCATGCTAAAAACTCTCAATAAACTAGGTATTGATGGAAAGTTTCTCAAAATAATAAGAGCTATTTATGACAAACTCACAGCCAATATCATACTGAATGGGCAAAAGCTGGAAGCATTCCCTTTGAAAACCAGCACAAGACAAGGATGCCCTCTCTCACCACTCTTATTCAACATATTATTGGAAGTTCTGGCCAGGGCAATCAGACAAGAGAAAGAGATAAACCGTATTCCAATAGAAAGAGAGGAAGTCAAATTGTCTCTGTTTGCAGATGACATGGTTATATGTTTAGAAAACCGCATTGTCTCAGCCGAAAATCTCCTTAAGCTGATAATCAACTTCAGCAAAGTCTCAGGATACAAAATCAATGTGCAAAAATCACAAGCATTCCTATACCCCAATAACAGACAAAGAGAGAGCCAAATCATGAGTGAACCCCCATTCACAATTGCTACAAAGAGAATAAAATATCTAAGAATACAACCTACAAGGGATATGAAGGACCTCTTCAAGGAGAACTACAAACCACTGCTCAAGGAAATACGACACAAACAAATGGAAAAGCATTCCATGCTCATGGATAGGAAGAATCAATATTGTGAAAATAGCCATACTGCCCAAAGTAATTCATAGATTCAATGCTATCCCCATCAAGCTACCATTGACTTTCTTCACAGCATTAGAAAAAACTACTTTAAATTTCATATGGAACCAAAAAAGAGCCCATATAGCCACGACAATCCTAAGCAAAAAGAACAAAGCTGGAGGCATCAGGCTACCTGACTTCAAACGATACTACAAGGCCACAGTAACCAAAACAGCATGGTACTAGTACCAAAACAGATATATAGATCAATGGAACAGAACAGAGGCCTCAGAAATAACACTACACATCTGCAACCATCTGATCTTTGACAAACCTGACAAAAACAAGCAATGGGGAAAGGACTCCCTATTTAATAAATCATGCTGGGAAAACTGGCTAGCCATATGTAGAACGCTGAAACTAGATCCCTTCCTTACACCTTATACAAAAATTAACTCAAGATGGATTAAAGACTTAAATGTAAGACCTAAAACCATAAAAAGCCCAGAAGAAAACCTAGGCAATACCATTCAGGACATAGACATGGGCAAAGACTTCATGACTAAAACATCAAAA
>NC_045445.1:108604609-108639450 GCF_002776525.5 Piliocolobus tephrosceles | reverse complement strand
ACATAGACATGGGCAAAGACTTCATGACTAAAACATCAAAAGCAATGCCAGCAAAAGCCAAAACAGACAAATGGGATCTAATTAAACTGAAGAGCCTCTGCACAGCAAAAGAAACTATCATCAGAGTGAACAGGCAACCTACAGAATGGGAGAAAAATTTTGCAATCTAGCCATCTGACAAAGGGCTAATATCCAGAATCTACAAGGAACTTAAACAAATTTACAAGAAAAAAACAACCCCATCAAAAAGTAGGCAAAGGATATGAACAGATACTTCTCAAAAGAAGACATTTATGCAGCCAACAGACATATGAAAAAATTCTCATCATCACTGGTCATCAGAGAAACGCAAATCAAAACCACAATCAGATACCATCTCACACCAGGTAGAATGGCGATCATTAAAAAGTGAGGAAACAACAGATGCTAGAGAGGATGTGGAGAAATAGGAATGCTTTTACACTGTCGGTGAGAGTGTAAAATAGTTCAACCATTGTGGAAGACAGTGTGGCAACTCCTCAAAGATCTAGAACTAGCAATACCATTTGACGCAGCAATCCCATTACTGGGTATATACCCAAAGGATTATAAATCATGCTACTATAAAGACACATGCACACATGCATCAAATATGTTTATTGCAGCACTATTCACAATAGTAAAGACTTGGATCCAACCCAAATATCCATTAAACATAGACTGGATGAAGAAAATGGGGCACATGTACACCATGGAATACTACGCAGCCACAAAAAAGGATGAGTTCATGTCCTTTGCAGGGACATGGATGAAGCTGGAAACCATCCTTCTCAGCAAAATATCACAAGGACAGAAAACCAAACACCACATATTCTCACTCATAAGTGGGAGCTGAACAAAGAGAACACATGGACACAGGGAGGGGAACATCACACACTGGGGCCTGTTGGGGGGTGAAAGACTGGGGGAGGCATAGCATTAGGAGAAATACCTAATGTAAATGACGAGTTGATGGGTGCAACAAAACAATATGGCACATATATACCTATGTAACAAATCTGCATATTGTGCACATGTACCCTAGAACTTAAAGTATAATAATTAAAAAAAAGAAAAAGACAAGACTTAAATATAAGACTTAAAACCATAAAAACCCTAGGAGAAAATCTAGGCAATATCATTCAAGACATATGCATGGGCAAAGACTTCATGAATAAAACACCAAAAGCAATGGCAACAAAAGCCAAAATTGACAAATGGAATCAAATTAAACTAGAGAGCTTCTGCACAGCCAAAGAAACTATCATCAGAGTGAACAGGCAACCTACAGAATGGGAGAAAAATTTTGCAATCTATCAATTTGACAAAGGACTAATATCCAGAATCTACAAGGAACTTAAACAAATTTACAAGAAAAAAAACAAACAACCCCATCAAAAAGTGGGCAAAGGATATGAACAGACACTTCTCAAAAGAAGACATTTATGCGGCCAACAAACATATGAAGAAAAAGCTCATCATCTTTGGTCATTAGAGAAATGCAAATCAAAACGACAACAAGATACCATCTCATGCCAGTTAGAATGGCAATCATTAAAAAGTCAGGAAACAGAGGGCACGCCCAAGATGGCTCAATAGAAACTGCTCCAGCTCCCAGCATGAGCGACCCAGAAGACGGGTGATTTCTGCATTTTCAACTGAGGTACCGGGTTCATCTCACTGGGGCATGTCAGGCTGTTGGCGCTGGTCCGCAGGTGCAGCCCGACCAGAGAGAGCTGAAGCAGGGCAAGGCATCACCTCACCTGGGAAGTGCGAGGGGGAAAGGAATTCTTTTTCCTAGCCAAAGGAAATTGAGACACACAACACCTGGAAAATTGGGTAATTCCCACCCTAATACTACGCTTTACCAAGGGTCTTAGCAAACGGCACACCAGGAGATTATATCCCACACCTGGCCCAGAGGGTCCCAAGCCCACGGAGCCTCCCTCATTGCTAGCACAGCAGTCTGAGATCTAACTGCAAGGTGGTAGCGAGGCTGGGGTAGGGGCGCCCGCCATTGCTGAGGCTTTAGTAGGTAAACAAAGCTGCTGGAAAGCTCGAATTGGATGGAGCCCACCACAGCTCAAGGAGGCCAGCCTGCCTCTGTAGACTCCTCCTCTGGGGACAGGGCACAGCTAAACAAAAAGCAGCAGAAACCTCGGCAGAGGTAAATGCCCCTGTCTGACAGATTTGAAGAGAGCAGTGGATCTCTCAGCACGGAGGTTGAGATCTGAGAATGGACAGACTGCCTGTTCAAGTGGGTCCCTGACCCCTGAGTAGCCTAACTGGGAGACATCCCCCATTAGGTGCAGACTGAAACCTCAAACCTCACATGGCAAGGTACACCCCTGAGACGAAGCTTCCAGAGCAAGAATCAGATAGCAACACACGCTGTTCAGCAATATTCTATCTTCTGCGGCATCCGCTGCTGATACTCAGGCAATCAGGGTCTGGAGTGGACCTCAAGAAAACTCCAACAGACCTACAGCTGAGGGTGCTGACTGTTAGAAGGAAAGCTAACAAACAGAAAGGACACCCACACCAAAACCCCATCAGTACGTCACCATCATCAAAGACCAAAGGTAGATAAAACCACAAAGATGGGGAAAAAGCAGTGCAGAAAAGCTGGAAATTCAAAAGATCAGAGTGCATCTCCCTGTCCAAAGAAACGCAGCTCGTCGCCAGCAACGGAACAAAGCAGGACGGAGAATTACTTTGACGAGTTGAGAGAAGAAGACTTCAGTTGATCAAACTTCTCAGAGCTAAAGGAGGAACTACATAACCAGCGCAAAGAAACTAAAAACCTTGAAAAAAGAAAGGATGAATGGATAATTAGAATAATCAATGCAGAGAAGACCTTAAAAGAACTGATAGAGATGAAAACCATAACACGAGAACTACGTGAAAAATGCACAAGCTTCAGTAACCGACTCGATCAACTGGAAGAAAGAGTATCAGCGATTGAAGATCAAATGAATGAAATGAAGCGAGAAGAGAAGTGTAGAGAAAAAAGAGTAAAAAGAAACGAACAAAGCCCCCAAGAAATATGGGATTATGTGAAAAGACCAAATCTGCGTCTGATTGGTGTGCCTGAAAGTGACGGGGAAAATAGAACCAAGCAGGAAAACACTCTGCAGGATATCATCCAGGAGAACTTCCCCCAACCTAGTAAGGCAGGTCAACATTCAAATTCAGGAAATACAGAGAATGCCACAAAGATACTCCTCGAGAAGAGCAACTCCAAGACACATAATTGACAGATTCACTAAAGTTGAAATGAAGGAAAAAATGTTAAGGGTAGCCAGAGAGAAAGGTTGGGTTACACACAAATGGAAGCCCATCAGACTAACAGCAGATCTCTTAGCAGAAACTCTCCAAGCTAGAAGAGAGTGGGGGCCAATATTCAACATTCTTGAAGAAAAGAATTTTCAATCCAGAATTTCATATCCAGCCAAACTAAGTTTCATAAGTGAAGGAGAAATAAAATCCTTTACAGACAAGCAAATGCTTACAGATTGTGTTACCACCAGGCCTGTCCTACAAGAGATCCTGAAGGAAGCACTAAACATGGAAAGGAACAACAGGTACCAGCCATTGCAAAAACATGTCAAAATGTAAAGTCCATCGATGCTAGGAAGAAACTGCATCAACTAACAAGCAAAATAACCAGCTAATATCATAATGACAGGATCAAGTTCACACATAACAATATTAACCTTAAATGTAAATGGACTAAATGGTCCAATTAAAAGACACAGACTGGCAAACTGGATAAAGAGTCAAGACCCATCCGTTTGCTGTATTCAGGAGACCCATCTCACACACAGAGACACACATAGGCTCAAAATAAAGGGATGGAGGAAGATCTACCAAGCAAATGGAGAACAAAAAAAAGCAGGAGCTACAATCCTAGTCTCTGATAAAACAGACTTTAAACCATCAAGATCAAAAGAGGAAAAGAAGGTCATTACATAATGGTAAAGGGATCAATTCATCAGGAAGAGCTAACTATCCTAAATATATATGCACCCAATACAGGAGCACCCAGATTCATACAGCAAGTCCTTAGAGACTTACAAAGAGACTTAGACTCCCATACAATAATAATGGGAGACTTTAACACCCCCACTGTCAACATTAGACAGATCAACGAGACAGAAAGTTAACAAGGATATCCAGAAATTGAACTCAACTCTGCACCAAGCGGACCTAATAGACATCCACAGAACTCTCCACCCCAAATCAACAGAATATACATTCTTCTCAGCACCACATCGCACTTATTCCAAAATTGACCACATAGTTGGAAGTAAAGCACTCCTCAGGAAATGTAAAAGAACAGAAATTATAACAAACTGTCTCTCAGACCACAGTGCAATCAAACTAGAACCCAAGACTAAGAAACTCAATCAAAACCGCTCAACTACATGGAAATTGAACAACCTGCTCCTGAATGACTACTGGGTACATAACGAAATGAAGGCAGAAATAAAGATGTTCTTTGAAACCAATGAGACCAAAGATACAACATACCAGAATCTCTGGGACACATCTAAAGCAGTGTGTAGAGGGAAATTTATAGCACTAAGTGCCCCCAAGAGAAAGCCAGAAAGATGTAAAATTGACACCCTAACATCACAATTAAAAGAACTAGAGAAGCAAGAGCAAGCACATTCAAAAGCTAGCAGAAGGCAAGAAATAACTAAGATCAGAGCAGAACTGAAGGAGATAGAGACACAAAAAGTCCTCCAAAAAAATCAATGAATCCAGGAGCCAGTTTTTTGAAAAGATCAACAAAACTGATAGACCGCTAGCAAGGCTAAAAAAGAAGAAAAGAGAGAAGAATCAAATAGATGCAATAAAAAAATGATAAAGGGGATATCACCACCGACCCCACAGAAATACAAACTACCATCAGAGAATGCTATAAACACGTCTAAGCAAATAAACTAGAAAACCTAGAAGAAATGGATAATTTCCTGGACACTTACACTCTCCCAAGACTAAACCAGGAAGAAGTTGAATCCCTGAATAGACCAATAGCAGGCTCTGACATTGAGTCAATAATTAATAGCCTACCAACCAAAAAAAGTCCAGGACCAGAAAGATTCACAGCCGAATTCTACCAGAGGTACAAGGAGGAGTTGGTGCCATTCCTTCTGAAACTATTCCAATCAATAGAAAAAGAGGGAATCCTCCCTAACTCACTTTATGAGGCCAACATCATCCTGATACCAAAGCCTGACAGAGATACCAAAAAAACAAGAGAATTTTAGACCAATATCCCTGATGAACATCGATGCAAAAATCCTCAATAAAATACTGGCAAACCGAATCCAGCAGCACATCAAAAAGCTTATCCACCATGATCAAGTGGGCTTCATCCCTGGGATGCAAGGCTGGTTCAACATACATAAATCAATAAACATAATCCAGCATATAAACAGAACCAAAGACAAAAACCACATGATTATCTCAATAGATGCAGAAAAGGCTTTCGACAAAATTCAACAGCCCTTCATGCTAAAATCTCTCAATAAATTTGGTATTGATGGAACATATCTCAAAATAATAAGAGCTATTTATGACAAACCCATAGCCAATATCATACTGAATGGGCAAAAACTGGAAGTATTCCCTTTGAAAACTGGCACAAGAGAGGGATGCCCTCTCTCACCACCCCTATTCAACGTAGTGTTGGAAGTTCTGGCTAGGGCAATCAGGCAAGAGAAAGAAATAAAAGATATTCAATTAGGAAAAGAAGAAGTCAAATTGTCCCTGTTTGCAGGTGACATGATTGTATATTTAGAAAACCCCATTGTCTCAGCCCAAAATCTCCTTAAGCTGATAAGCAACTTCAGCAAAGTCACAGGATACAAAATCAATGTGCAAAAATAACAAGCATTCTTATACAGCAGTAACAGACAAACAGAGAGCCAAATCAAGAATGAACTCCCATTCACAGTATCTTCAAAGAGAATAAAATACCTAGGAATCCAACTTACAATGGATGTAAAGGACCTCTTCAAGGAGAACTACAAAACACTGCTCAGTGAAATAAAAGACGACACAAACAAATGGAAGAACATACTATGCTCATGGACAGGAAGAATCAATCAATATTGTGAAAATGGCCATACTGCCCAAGGTAATTTATAGATTCAATGCCATCCCCAATAAGCTACCAATGACTTTCTTCACAGAATTGGAAAAAACTGTTTTAAAGTTCATATGGAACCAAAAAAGACCCCGCATTGCCAAGACAATCCTAAGCCAAAAGAGCAGAGCTGGAGGCATCACGTTACCTGACTTCAAACTATACTACAAGGCCACAGTAACCAAAACAGCATGGTACTGGTACCAAAACAGAGATATAGACCAATGGAACAGAACAGAGCCCTCAGAAATAATACCACACATCTACAGCCATCTGATCTTTGACAAACCTGAGAAAAACAAGAAATGGGGAAAAGATTCCCTATTTAATAAATGGTGCTGGGAAAACTGGCTAGCCATAAGGAGAAAGCTGAAACTGGATCCTTTCCTTACTTCTTAGACGAAAATTAATTCAAGATGAATTAGAGACTTAAATGTTAGACCTAAAACCATAAAACCCTAGAAGAAAACCTAGGTAATACCATTCAGGACATAGGCATGGGCAAGGACTTCATGTCTAAAACACCAAAAGCAATGGCAACAAAAGCCAAAATTGACAAATGGGATCTAATTAAACTAAAGAGCTTCTGCACAGCAAAAGAAACTACCATCAGAGTGAACAGGCAACCTACAGAATGGGAGAAAAGTTTTGCAATCTAGCGATCTGACAAAGGGCTAATATCCAGAACCTATAAAGAACTCAATCAAATTTACAAGAAAGAAACAAACAACCCCATCAAAAAGTGGGCAAAGGATATGAACAGATACTTCTCAAAAGAAGACATTCATACAGCCAACAGACACATGAAAAAATGCTCATCATCACTTGCCATCAGAGAAATGCAAATCAAAACCACAATGAGATACCATCTCACACCAGTTAGAATGGCAATCATTAAAAAATCAGGAAACAACAGGTCCTGGAGAGGATGTGGAGAAATAGGAACACTTTTACACTGTTGGTGGGATTGTAAACTAGTTCAACTATTGTGGAAAACAGTGTGGCAATTCCTCAAGGATCTAGAACTAGAAATACCATTTGACCCAGCCATCCCATTACTGGGGATATACCCAAAGGATTATAAGTCATGCTGCCATAAAGACACATGCACATGTATGTTTACTGCAGCACTATTCACAATAGCGAAGACTTGGAATCAACCCAAATGTCCATCACTGACAGACTGGATTAAGAAAATGTGGCACATATACACCATGGAATACTATGCAGCCATAAAAAAGGATAAGTTCATGTCCTTTGTAGGGACATGGATCCAGCTGGAAACCATCATTCTCAGCAAACTATCACAAGAACAGAAAACCAAATACCGCATGTTCTCGCTCATAGGTGGGAATTGAACAATGAGATCACTTGGACACAGGAAGGGGAATATCACACACCGGGTCCTATTGTAGGGAGGGGGGGGGGGGGAGGGATAGCATTAGGAGATATACCTAATGTAAATGACGAGTTAATGGGTACAGCACACCAACATGGCACATGTATACATATGTAACAAACCTGCATGTTGTACACATGTACCCTAGAACTTAAAGTATAATAAAGAAAACAAAAATCAGAAAAAAAAAAAGTCAGGAAACAATAGATGCTGGAGAGAATATGGAGAAATAGGAACGCTTTTACACTGTTCGTGGGAGTGTCAATTAGTTCAACCATTGTGGAAGACAGTGTGACTATTCCTCAGGGACCTAGAAACAGAAATACCATTTGACCCAGCAATCCCATTACTGGGTATATACTCAAAGGATTATAAATCATTCTACTATAAAGACACATGCACATGTATGCTTATTGCAGCACTATTCACAATAGCAAAGACTTGGAACCAACCCAAATACCCACCAATGATAGACTGGATTAAGAAAATGTGGCACGGCTTTGCAGATGCTGCCGCCAAGGAAAATCCTATACTACTAGCCATGGTCAACCCCACCGTGTTCTTCGACATTGCCGTCGACAGCGAGCCCTTGGGCCGCGTCTCCTTCGAGCTGTTTGCAGACAAGGTTCCAAAGACAGCAGAAAATTTTCGTGCTCTGAGCACTGGAGAGAAAGGATTTGGTTATAAGGGTTCCTGCTTTCACAGAATTATTCCAGGGTTTATGTGTCAGGGTGGTGACTTCACATGCCATAATGACACTGGTGGCAAGTCCATCTATGGGGAGAAATTTGAAGATGAGAACTTCATCCTAAAGCATACAGGTCCTGGCATCTTGTCCATGGCAAATGCTGGACCCAACACAAATGGTTCCCAGTTTTTCATTTGCACTGCCAAGACTGAGTGGTTGGATGGCAAGCATGTGGTCTTTGGCAAAGTGTAAGAAGGCATGAATATTGTGGAGGCCATGGAGCGCTTTGGGTCCAGGAATGGCAAGACCAGCAAGAAGATCACCATTGCTGACTGTGAACAACACGAATAAGTTTGACTTGTGTTTTATCTTAACCACCAGACCATTCCTTCTGTAGCTCAGGAGAGCACCCCTCCACCCCATTTGCTCACAGTATCCTAGAATCTTTGTGCTCTCGCTGCAGTTCCCTTTGGGTTCCATGTTTTCCTTGTTCTCTCCCATGCCTAGTTGGATTGCAGAGTTGAGTTAAGTTTATGATTATGTAATAAAAAAAAGAAAGAAAATGTGACACATGTACACTGTGGGATACTATGCAGCCATAAAAAAGGATGAGTTCATGTCCTTTGCAGGGACATAGATGAAGCTGGAAACCATCATTCTCAGCAAACTAACACAGGAACAGAAAACCAAACACTGCATGTTCTCACTCATAAGCGGGAGTTGAACAATGAGAACACATGGACACAGGGAGGGGAATATCACACACTGGGGCCTGTCAGGGAGTGGGGAGCTAGGGGAGGGATAGCATTAGGAGAAATACCTAATGTAGATGACGGGTTGATGGGTGCAGCAAACCACCATAGCATGTGTATACCTATGTAACAAACCTGCATGTTCTGCACATGTATCCCAGAACTTAAAGTATATATATATATATACACACACACACATACATATATATACATATATATATACTTTAATAATAAATAATATATATGTATATGTAAAGAAGAAGAAGAAGCCAAGGCGATGGTTTCCTCTTGAAGCCCACATGGACCAGAACTATAGATGTGCCAAAGGTGACATAGCCTCAGGGAACATCGATCCCAGCCATCTTTTGTCACAGTGAGGAAACTGAGACCAGAGGTCCAGAAGAAGTGACTTTATTGAGTACCAGGCCAGGCCCACCCCTTTATTGCCTCTCACTTCAAGTCCTCCCAATAACCCAATGTGCCATTTTTCTAGGATTATGTAAGTTGGCACAGAGGGGTTCAGGGATTTTCCCCAAGCCAGGACCAGAAGCCAGTCTGCCTATTTAATCCATGCTGTTTCCTCCATGCTGTGCCACCTCTCCTGGAGAAAAGAGCCTGGTCCTCTAGAGACCAGCAGCAGCCTGAGAGAAATGGCCTTGGCGTTAGACCAAAGGGCAGGAGTGGGAGAGATGAGCCAATAGCACAGGGCTGCCCAAGATAGAGAACTTAAGGGGGACCTCCACACTGGAACATTAGGTCGACTGCACGGAGCCCCTACAAAGAGCCGAGGCATGCTGACTCAAGCCTGCACTGAGTCGCTGAGAACCAGAAAGCTGGATTTACCTGTGAACCCTGTTGACAAGCACTCTCATAAGAGCTAGATCACATTCGGAGACGAAGAAAAACCAGAAAAGGCTCTCCCCAGGTGTCTCAGGTCTGGTTCCCTAGAAGCAGGGCTGAACTGAGACAGAGATGCCTGTACCAGTGATTTCTGGAGGAAGGGCTCACATGAGGAACCTGAAGAGGAGTGAGGGAAGCAGAAGAGGGCAGAACAAACAGCCAGACGGAGACATGGTGCTACTGAAGTTGAGGGTGACCAGCTGACCTCCTGTTCCAGTTTGCCCAGGACAAAGCGTTTTCCTAAAACTGACAGTCCCAAGAAAACTGGAACAAGCCAATTACCGCAGATCATCACCACTTCTCCTTGAAGTAAAGGGTCCAGGCATTTGTGTCCCTGGCAGAGGCCATTGGCTATGTCTCCCCACCATCTTCCTGGGTGGGGTGCGCAATCTCCCAGATATCTCTGAGTAAAGTGAATCCTGTTGACCAAAGGCAATTCCCCCGAGTAGGATGCAAGCTGCAAGCTGATGCTAGCCAACACCCAGTCTGGCAGACAGACGGGTGCATCGTCCAGATAAAGAGGATCAACACCGTCTGCTGCATGAAGAATGTAGTCTCTGAAGAACAACCTCCTCCCACTGCCCACACCCTATGAGCTCGCATCCTGCCCCCTCATGTCCCTTGAGAGGCAGCAGAGTGACTCCAGCCCTTATTGACAGACAGGCGTGTGCCAGAAGGATTCTGTTGGGGGCTGTTTGTGAGTAAACTGGCTCAGTCTTTTGCCTCACACAGGTGCTGATGTCATCATTCAAGGCTTTCACCAGTGCCTCTTCGATGCAAGTGAGTGAACGGCTCCAGGTTAAATTTGTGGTTCTGTTAACCATCGACAGCACAGAGCATAATAACTCATATTTATACACTCTAACCACATTCTACATTTAACTGAGCTTTGATAAAAATGAGAAAATGTTCAGCCATCCATAACCACCAATCATCTGTCATTACTTTTTTTCAGAATACAAGGGCTCCTTCGGACTCCTTAGTGGTGTATCAACTTCGACAAAAGTTACTAGTTAATGCTTTTAAAAGTAAAGGTTTTCTGGAATGAATAGAGGTATGAAATGCAACACATTCCTAAGGGTTATATTAGGTTTCTTCAGGAGTTTGCTCAGCAAGCATTTATTGAGCACCTAGTATGTACCAGTTGGCTCTGTGCTGGGTGCCATGGGTAGAAGATGAATTGAATAGCACAAGTTCATACCCTCAGTTCACAATCCAGTGGACAAATTCCAATGAAAATGCTAGGGAATTATAGAAGCATTATATGGCAAGGGGGACTTGCAGCTTTCCCTGAGAGTCTGACTTTAAAGATGAAGAGTGTCAAATTGAAACAGAAACTGCTTCTCCAATATCGGTTCTCTCCTTTTTCTGATTTTTGGTCAAACTAAAGGACATCCAGAATAAAATGACATTTCCTAGACTCCTAAGCAGCTAGACATAGCCATATGACTAAGTTTTCTGGCTAACATGATTAAGTGATTCCAGGAAGTGTCCTTAAAGAGAAGAGCCAAGCCCTTTTTCATCTCTGACTCCTTCCTGCTGGTTGTTGAACTGCAGAAGTAATGGCTGGAGCTTGAGGAACCATTCTGGACCATGAGATAAATTTCTGTTCTGAAGATGGTGGAAAAACAACATGGAAGAAGCCTAGGTCCCTGACACTTTGTGAAATTGCCTGAACAGCCTTGGGCTGTGTGACTGCAGCTTCGTTTACAGAGAAATATACTCCTATTGTGTCTAAGCCGCTGTTATTTCGGATTTTCTGTCACTCACTGCCAAACTGAATCCTAACAGGCAAAGAAGTTAGGGCAGAGCAATTCCATTCCAAACTCTCGGGCTGTGGATGACTTTGGCTCTGGCTTTGGCTTGTGTGGGTAATTTTTCTTTCCCCCTCCAATTTCCCGTGAGCTCTTCTGCTTTTTCTCTTTCTTATTCCCTGTAGTAGATGCCAGGGTAAACTGACCAGAGCTCTTTTTGGGAATAGAGGACTTAGCACCCCAGCTGTTGAGGGTAGTGTCAGCAAATAGCCCTTAGCTGTCAGCCCCTTGGGGGCATCATATCTAAAGTCATGCTTCCTCTCAATGTAGCCCCATCAATTACCAACTGATGCATGGGGTGGGGAAGAGGCCTGGCCATTTCAGCCCAACTCAAGGACAGTCTGAGGGGCCTGCCCCTAGTTCCAGAGTTCCCCATCAGGTCAGCCATGGCTGTCATTTGGGCTGCCTGGCAGATCAACTTTGCCTTCTGCCCATTCCTGCTTTCTTTTGCCTTCCCCCAGGCTTAATCCTTCATTTTACTGTGCTGCACTTTAAACTCCATCTCAGAATCTGCCTTCCAGACTTCCTAGACCCAACCTGCAACAATCCCTGTTTTCTTGGCTCTTGGAGTCTGTCTCAATTGTTTAGCCTCTACTTTCTCTCTCATCTCTTAATAGCAATTTACAGCCAGTAACATCAACACCTAAATTAGCACCTAATGCAATTAGAACTTAATATTAGCTTTCTGTAATGCTAATAGAAGCCTCTCAGCTGAGCCCTAAGCCAGGGTTCCTTCTGGCCTTCTCCAAGTGGCCCACAGGGAGGCAACATGGGGAAACTGAGCCCTGAGTAGAAATCAGGAAACCCAAATTCCTTCCCCACCTTTGTCTCCAGCATGCTGTGTGACCTCAGGTCAGCCACCCAACTTCTCTGTGCTTCAAATGCTTGAACCAGGAAGCAAAAACCATAATTTGGATTTTAGAGGACATTTTTGTAGCTAAACCAGGGGTTGGAAAACTGTAGGCTCCTGGGCCAAATCTGGTCTCTCATCTGTTTTTGAGAATAAAGTTTTGCTGAAACACAGTCACTTCCATTTGTTTACATATTGACTATGGCTGTTTTTGTGCTACAGCAGCAGAGTTGACAAGTTGTAACAGACACTGGTTTTCAAAGCCTAAAATATTTGCTAACTGGCCCTTTGCAGAAAAAGTTTGCTGACCGTGGTCTAAACAAATTAAGGGGCTATGATGTCTGTTGCCTCAAAAGTAAGGACCACAGTCTTTCTGTTCATTCAATATTTATTGAGCATCTACTAGGTGCAAGGCCCTGTTGTAGACACTGGGGCTGCAGTCGTGAAAAAAGTAGGCCCAGTCCCTGCTCTCCTAGTACCTACCTTCCAGTGAAGGAGTGCTATGGTTTGAGTGTGTCCTCCAAAATTTCATGTGTTAAAAATTTAATTGCCATTGTAACAGTATTCAGAGGTGGGGCATTTAAGAGGTGATTGGACAATGAGAACTCCACCCTCATGAGTGGATTAATGCCATTATCTCAGGAATGGGCTCCTGATAAAAGGATTTCAGCCCCCATTTCCTCTCTTTCTCTCACACTCTCTTCCCCTTCCACCTTCTTCCCTCTGCCATGGGATGACCCTTGCCAGATGCTAGCACCATGCTCTTGGACTTCCCAACCCCCAGAACCATGAGCCACATAAACTTATTTGTAAAATAAATTACCTAGTCTGTGGTATTCTTTTATAGCAGCAGAAAATGAACTAAGACAAGGAGAGAGACAGTAAAAAAAAAACTAATAAGTATATGCCACAGGGGCAAGAAGTTCTGTGGAGAAAATTAAAGCAGGACATGGGACACTGGGAGTGAGGTGGGACAGGGCTGTGATTTTAAGTCAGGGGGTAGGAAAAGGCTCTTCTGATGAGGTAGCATTACAGTAGAGATCTGAGGGAGCTGCAAGAACAAGCCATGCAGATATACGAGGTAACGGCATTCCAGGCAGAGGCAACAGCAAGTGCAAAGATCCTGAGGCAGGGATGCAGCTGGTGTATTAGAGACACATAAGAAAGCTAGTGTGGCTGGAGCAGAGGGGGTGAGGGAGAGAGAAGTAGGAGTTGAAGCTAGGATGGCTGTGGGAAGCCAGACCCCAGAGGGCCTTGGTGGGCATTGCAAGGATTCTGAAAGAAGTGGGGTATCACAGGAGGGCTCTGAGCAAAGGAGGGGCATACCTGACTTCAGTTCAAGGAGCCCTCTGTCTGCTGTGTGGGAAACGAACTATAGATATGAGGGAGAGCTGCAGGGAGGCCAGTCATAATCCAGGTGAGAGGTGAGGGTGGCTCAGACCAGGAAGCACAGGAGAAGGTGGAAGAAGCAGTCAGACTATGAATGCCTCCAGGGTAGAACCAACAGGCAGGAGTGCTTGTTCCAGGAATGGGAAGGGGAGTAGGTTTATCCACTTTTGCCCTTTCCCCTGCTGTTCCTCACATGGGGATGATGTGCCCTAAAGTCATTTTCTGGATGCCCGGCCCAGTAGGGATTTACTGCCCTGGAAGTCCACTCTGTCAGAAATTATCTATGTGAGCCTCACTGAAGAGGGGAAAGTATCTGTTCTCACCAAAGGGAGGTCAGCAGTTAGTGAAGATGGAAAAGATTCTCCCTGTAGCCTCTTCCCTATTTACTCACTGAAAAGTTCCAGTGGAGCCCAGAGCTGTTTCCAAGGCCAACAGGCAGAGGGCTCCTTAAACCTAAGTCAGACATATTCCCTCTCTGTTCAGAGCCCTCCTATGATGCCTTGGGTTGAGATGGGGTCTATATCCCCCTCTTTTTGAACCTGGGCTGACCTTAGTGACTCTGTGCTAACCCATAGGATGTAGCAGAAGTGACACTGCAGGACATCTGAGGATAGGTTTTGTGGCTTCCACCTGGCTCTCAGAACACTCACCCCAAGCAATGCCAGTTGTCATGCAGTAAGTCCAGCCACCCTGAGACCACCATGCTGGAGAGTCCACCTGTAAGTTCACCTGTCAACAGTATCAGCTGAACCCCAACTGCCCCGTGCGTGCAGGCACCATCTTGGACATCCAGCCTAGTCAAGCCTTCGGATAACTGCAGCCACACCTGGCATCTGACTGCACCCCTAAGAACTGCTCAGCAGAACCCTTCTCAAATTCCTGGTGCACAACATTGTCAGCAAAGTAAAACCTTGAAGTTTGGAAATAAGTTGTCACGTAGCAATAGTAATTGAAACACCATTGATTTTGGAGCCCTGCTGCTGAGGAGCCGTAGGTAGGCTAGAACGGATGACGCATGTTCTCCACTCACATGCAGAGATGCAGCTGTCACAAGAACACCATTGTGCCACCATGGGGTTCTTTTCTCCTCCAGGATAACCCCCATTGGCCACCCAGGGTGATGGGGCCCTTGGTGTCCTGGGCCCTGAGGAACAGTAAACATTGCTGAGTTTTTATCTTTTTCTTTCAGTCAGTTCCTCTATGTGGGTGGCAGCATGGGAGGGGTGGGTCCCAAACCACATAGTGTCACCCCCATGGACTGAGCAGTGTCTGATGCAAAACAGAGAGTGGGGGCCACGAAGTCCAACGAGGGAGAGATTTATGCTTCTTACTCTCCATCTGCAAAGCAAAACAAAAATAGCTGAAACGCCGGTTTTCTGCTTTATCGGTTCTGTGAATAAGCATATAAATTTCTGTGACATTTTTGGAGGCTTGCTGAAGGGGAAAAAAGCCATCCCCCAGGACGCAGCCAGCAGCGGCAGCAGCATATGGTTTGCTGAGAGCGGAGGCAGAGTGCTTGTACGTCTGTGAGCACTGAAAAAGGTGACTTTGCGGGTAATTTCAGACTCAAGGCAGTTTTCACCTTTTTAAAAAAAAAAAAAGTTCCCCTTTTTTACTAAAAAGATAGTCCTGCCAAAGCCAAGGTAAGTGCCTCAGCCAGTCAGTCCTCAGCAGGAAAGAAGGACTGTGCTATACACCCTGGGGAAGAGCAAAGGAGGCCGTTCTGATCCCGGCTGCCTTGTGATACCACACTTGGCCTCTGGAACAGGGGAAAACACCTCAGTAACAAGTTCACACAAGAGAAAGGGGAAAGCAGTCGTCAAGACATGTCCAGAAACCCAAGTAACTGAAGAGCAGAATCGAAGTTTGAAGTTCTGAAAAAGAGACATGTGCACAGTTTCATGGAGGTAGGAAAGACCAGCAAACTATTCAGCTCATTCCATACTTAAAATTCTACAATTAGAGTCATTCTCATGGCTCAAACCAAACAAGGGTTTTGTCCCCTTTTAGGTGGTAATTATGCCTTTCCCTGAAGTGCGTTAATATATTGGTTTCCTGTCAGTCATTTACACTTTAGTATAAATGAATATATTTAAAAGTCGACTGTATGAGGGAAGAGGGAGAAAGAGCACATAAGGGCATTGGGCTGAGGGGAAGGAGAAAAGATAAAGGATAGGCAGAGAGGTTCAAGGTGGGAATAGAGAAAAGAAAGGTGTCCCAAAGACAAACCTAGCTTTCTTCACATTTTCACTCAGGACCCCACCCTGTTGCCAGGAGCCAGGCTGCCAAGGAGATAAAATGGTAGAAAAGACTCAAAAAAAGAAACAGTACTAACAGAATCACTGTGTCCCATGGGAGGAAAAAACAGGATGTTCTCTGTCCCTCTTTCCAGCAACCCCAGTTGATTCCAGGAGAGCAGATCCCATCCTGTCCCTGCCTGAGGACTCCATTGCATTTCTCTGACCTGGACCCCTAAAGAACAAAGTGAATAAATTTGTAGAATAAAGTGAAAACTTCTCACATTGGCATGCAAAGTCCATCACAGTGTGTATTTGACCTCCTTTTACAGCCTTATCTTCTACGGATGATCCAAGCACCCTGCCCCGCAGTTTTCTCTTGCCATTCCCTAGGTCCATCCTGCGTTCCCTCACCTCTTTCTTTGCTCACACTATCTGCCCTTCCTGGATTGCCCTTCCCGTTTTCACTGCCAGTCAAACTCCTACACATCTTTCAAAACCCAGAGACAATGACATCTATTTTAAGAGATTTTCCAAAATCTTCCCGTAGACTTCCTGCCTCCTCTTTCCTTATTCCTTAGCAGATTGCCTGAAGGTATACTGTCACATTTTGCCTTCAGTCACAGTTTTGGTTTCCCCCCCCCCCAAAGCAGAGGCTAAGACAAGGATCTGGGTTCTAGTTGTATATTTGCAAGGTGATCTCAGGAACCCCAGCAGGGCAAGGAGGGCAACTCCATCCCTGCTTAGCCAAGGGTATTCCTTGGACATTAGCTCCCTACACTTCCTTGTTACTCCTGCATCAACCCAAGCAAGCTCCCCTACTACCCCACAAAGCTTGTGGGCAATGGAACTAGAGGTGTGGCCCTTGAAATGGGAAGCAGTTAATGTGCTAAAAACTGTCCACTCCAATTGCTCAGGAACTCTGGTGGCCTAGAGGGAAACAGGGCAGGGAGTAAATAGTGCCCGCTCCATGTACTAGTGATAGAGTTATTTACATATGTGTTCCTCTCCCCCATGATACTCTAAGAGCATTGTGGCTAAGAATTCTACCTTCTTTCTCTTTGTATTTTCACTTAGCACAGATTTGTAGATGGGAAACACCCGGTAAATAGTTAACACAATGAATAGAGTCATTGCCATTTGTTAGTAAGGCTTTTACCAAGTACCTTGTGCCCAGGGCTGGGCTGGGGGTGGTACAGATTTAAACCCATGCCTGGCAGCATCTTCTGCCCCATAGATTGGCAGCAGGAGTCACAGAAGCTGGGTCAGACACTTTGAACTTGCCATGTGAACAGACCAGTAAGTCTTATCAGACCCTGTGTTCACAGAGATGAGGGTTCTGTGTCTATAGCCAGAGAAGCCCTTGTCCTCCATCAGCTTACCTCCAATCAATCCAGGAAGGCAGCAAGGAAAAGGCAGAATTCCAGAAAGCTACTAGGGTGGTGAGAACCAGGCAGCTGGGGAATAGGTTGCTGCAGGGGTCATTTTTGCCATCTGGTCAGGGCCAGAAGCCTGCCTTCTGCACAAGAATATCTCCAGATACTATCACACTCTCCAACCTTGTTCCTTTCGGCCTCTGTCTGGCTCACTCCTCTCCAGCTACACTGGTGTCATAGGTTAAATGGTGGTTCCCCAAAAATATGTCCACATCTTAACCCTCTAGGACCTGTGAATGTAAGCTTATTTGGAAAAAGAGTCTTTGCAGATATATTTAAGTTAAAGATCTCAAGATGGGATCATCCTGGATTATCCAAGTGGGGCCCTAAATCCAGTGACAGATGTCACTAAGAGACACACAGAGGAAAGAAACGTGGAGAGAGCAGAAGGCCCTGTGAAGACAGACAGAGATTGGAGTGATGCAGCCACAGCCGAGGAACACCTGGGGTCCCCCAGAAGCTGAAAGAGGCATGAAGAATCCTCCCCAAGAGCCTCCAGAGGGGATGTGACCCCACCGACACCTTGATTTCAGACTGCTGGCCTCCAGAACGGTAACAGAATCCATGCCTATTGTCAGCCACCCAGTTTGGGGAAATATGTCACAGTGTTCCCAACAGACAGAGGACTGACCTCTTTATCTTTCCTCAAACAAGGCACACACACTCCTACCTGAAGGCTTTCACACCTGCCATTACCACTGCCTGGAATATCCTTCTCCCAGATGCCAGTGGGGCTCAAACCTCAACTCCGTCAGGTCAGTTCAGATGTCACTTTCTTAGGAAGGCCTCATTGAACTGTCCCCCATCTGAATACATGACCCCACATACTCTCTGTACATTATTCATTTTCCTTCTCGGCTTTATTTTTTCCATAGTATTTATCACCTCCTAACATACTATAAAATGGGCTTATTTATTTTGTTCATTGTCTGTAGTCTCTCCTCCACTAGAAATTAAGCACCATGAAGACGAGTGGTTTCTAACTATTTTGTTCACCCTTGTATCTGTAACACTTAGAACCGTGCCCAGCTCGTGTACTCATCTGATAAATATTTGCTAAATAAAGGAATGATCTGAATGCAGTAAGAATATTAAGGAAAAGCATAACTCACATTCTACAGTGCTTTACACATAGCTGAGTGCTTTTACTGACGTTACCTCTTTTGAGCCTCACGATAGCTTTGGGAGATGACATTATTGCTTCATTTCCCAGAGGAGGAGATTCAGAGAGACTAAATAATTTGCCCGAGGTCACAAAGTGGTGGAAGTAAGATTCAAACTCAGTCCTGTCTTACTTCAAACTCCACATTTTTTTCAACATGCATACATGTAAGGCCGCAAGGCACCATTGCTAGGGGGTTGCCAGGAGCATAGGAATGAATATTATGAGCCAAGCAGAACTCATTATGAATCATTTAATATGTGTTTAATGCTCAATATTGTAAGATTGGCATCTGTATATACGTGTGTGTGTGTGTTTGTGTGTGTATGTGTGTGAAAGAGAGAGATGGGGGGGAGAGAGACAGAGAGAGGGGAAGAGAGAGAGAGAAATTGAAATTGACAGTGATAGTTGCCAAAGTCATTATCCCCATGTTATAAGAATCTGTCGTTCAGACACATTCACTCAACAAACATTCATTCAACAAACATTTGATCACTCATTGTAGAACACACTGCCCTGTTCTTATCCCCTCCTGCCACTCCAAAGGTCATCTGCAGCTTGGTGGATAGTTCTGCATGCCCCAATGACTCCCTACCTCAGACATTCATCTCTCTGCCTTCAGGCTTCCTCTGGCAGCGGAAATGTGCTCAGCCCACACTGCAGGTGGGCTAGAAGTGACGAAGGTAACACCCAAGGGACCACCATCAACCAAGAGAGGAGGGGAGGGTAGTAGTTTGTAGATATGCACCCCGCCTTCATGACCCTTCAGTGGAAGGCAATTCTGGATAATGTTCCTCGAAGTCTTCCAGAAGGCTCCCAGCAGGAGGGACCCTCATTTGCCCACCTGCTCCCTAGCACACTGTTTATTGGCTTCCCTCCCTTCCTTGTCTCACTTCTGCACACCCTTACTGGGCTTCTGGGAACTTTTCCCAAGTAAACGACTTGCACCCACACCCTTAAGAGAATGCAAACTAGGACACTTGCCATGTGCAATGCACTGTGCCGGGAGTTAGAGATTCAGAGCAGGGTAAGCCATGGCGAGGTTCCCAGAGTCCCACAGTGACGGTCCCCACAATCGAGGAATCTGGAAAATCTGCTCCCTCTGGGATGTGATACTCCCTCTGGCAGTGCAGATCAGCTCTATAAACTCTGGGGATGTGCCAGAGGGGTGACATATCACTCCGTCGTTTTCTGAAAACATCTTCCAGGACCGCTGACAAGCCAAGCAAGAGAGTCAAGATCATCCTGCTGTTGTGATTCATCACATCTCGTTTCTGATCCTGAAAAGAGTTCAACATTCTTTAATCCCACGAATATCTCCCGAGCATTCTGCTGGGTGCTTGGCACAGTGGCATGAGCCAGACAGACCCAGACCCCACATTAAGGCCACCCTCAAACTGGCCACCAAGGCGTGGCCCAAAGACCAAGGTCTGCTGTGCCACTGAAGCCTAAAAGCACATGGCATAGGTTCCAAAAGGCACATCCATGAGATGTGTCCCCAAAACATTTTGAGTGACAGTAGCCACCCAGCCATAGGTATATACCTCCCAAGATGTCTCCTTCAAAGAACCACACTTATGAACAAAAAGCAGCTGTGGAATGCTGGGTTTTAATATGAGGTCTCATTAGCTTAAAATTATGGGTTTTTAAAAAATTGTTGATGTTAAATCTAACAGACGGGACAAAAAGATGCAGAATACATCATCTTGGTTCCCCCAGAAGGTCCTAGAAAAAGCCAAGTCAATGAGCAAACTGTGGTAGACTCCTTCCCAGAATGACACCCTCTACAAGGGTGTAAGGTTGCTCTCGACTGAATGTCCAGAAAACCAAACCTGCCTGAGGCCAGCCATTGATCCAGTGGCCTGACGGACCCTAGGTCATCCTCAGATGCTTGGCCGAGCCCTATGAGGGACCCTGGCCCTCCAGCACCAGGAGCCAGGAGCTCTCCGACCCCTTTGAGGTTTGGCAGGTGCCAACCTTGATATCAGTGCCATGGGGGGTTGTTCTTGGTTTTCTCATTTAGCCTGCCCTGAGCTAAAGACAGTTACCACCAGGTGAGGCCTGATTTTCCCTTTCCTCCTTCCCCTGAGGGGGAAGCAAGAAGTTCCTGATCCTCCTGCAGCCACATCCTCCAAAGAGTCTGGGGGACTATGAGACAACATGACCTTCCAGTGCCCTCTGGCTTGAGATGGTCCCCAGGAGCAGACCTGGAGGGGCAGGCTGGTCATTTTCCGGCTTGTTGCTAGCAGCTTGTTGGGCACCCTCCACACATGATTTGGCCCATTTGGCTTGCTTCTTGCAGATTCCTGAATTTCTCTCCTTTTGTTTAATTCATCAGGAGCCAGTGGCTGGTGGAATACTCTAAGATCAAAGGAAGAGGGAAAGGGCTCCCCGGAAGGTGCATCAGGCCTCTCTGGGAGGGAAACATTCTCTAATCCAGGAAATAAAAATCCTGCATTTTAGGCAGTGATTAAAGTTGGGATATTCTGTGTCTCCAAGGATTGGGGAGGAGGAGAGAAATAATTTATTTCTTTCAATGCCACCCAGCACTAAAGGGGCAAGCCGCACTCTGCAATTCAACAGCAAGATTGGAGGAGTGCAGGGTAGACATGGCAGGACATCAAGGCCTTCAGAGGGTGACACCACAAAGTGAGCGTGCTCTGTCCACTGAAACATTCTGTAGAAAATCTGGGTTGTATAAGACATCAGCGCCGGGCGCGGTGGCTCAAGCCTGTAATCCCAGCACTTTGGGAGGCCGAGACGGGCGGATCACGAGGTCAGGAGATCGAGACCATCCTGGCTAACACGGTGAAACCCCGTCTCTACTAAAAAATACAAAAAACTAGCCGGGCGAGGTGGCGGGTGCCTGTAGTCCCAGCTACTCGGGAGGCGGAGGCAGGAGAATGGCGTAAACCCAGGAGGCGGAGCTTGCAGTGAGCTGAGATCCGGCCACTGCACTCCAGCCTGGGCTACAGAGCAAGACTCCGTCTCAAGAAAAAAAAAAAAAAAAAAAGACATCAGCTCCATCTCACAGTTTCACTCCTTTTCCAGCCCCACTCTGGACTTTTCCGGGATGCCAAGAGCAAAAGAACCCACCCACTCATTCATTCAACAAATGCTCACTAAGCAAATACTCCATGCCAGGCACTGGAAATACAATGAGGAGGAAAACAGATACAGCCTCCAACCTCAAGGAGTTTATACTCTTGTGGGACAGTCACACCTTTAGCAAAGAATCCTAAATAAATGTATGAGCTATGATGGTGCCATGAGCATTTCTAACAAGAGGATGTGAGCTAGTCTAGGTAGATGAGGAAACTGTTCCCTGAGAAAATAATTATTGAGATGAGACCCAAGGTCTGTGTAAGAGTTGACTGGGTACAGAAGGTGTAAGGAGAATTCTGGACACATCTCCTTGATGTAGGGGATGTAGACAGTGATTATCAACTGTGTGAGTCCATTTCGCATTGCTATAAAGGAATACCTGAGACTGGGCAATTCATAAAGAAAGAGGTTTATTTGGCTCACGGTTCTGCAGGCTATACACAAAGCATAGTGCCAGCATCTTCTGGTGAGGGCCTCAGGAAACTCTCAAAATGGCAGAAGGCAAAGGGGAGCCAGTGTGTCATAGAGTGAGAGAAGAAGCAAGAGAGAGGGAAGAAGTGCCAGGCTCTTTCAAACAACCAGATTGCACATGAACTAACAGATCAAGAATTCACTTATTATCCCAAGGACAGCACCAAGCCATTCATGAGGGATCCACCCCCATAACCCAAACACCTCCCACTAGGCCCACCTCCAACACTGGAGGCTACCTTTCAACATGAGATTTGGAAACCATATCATCAACTCAAAAGGAGGGCCATCAAGAAAGGAGGAGAGCCATCCAGACACCATGTTCCTCTTGATCATGTTCACAACACCCCCCTACTCCCAATGCACTTGAATCTATTGGAGTCTCTAGATCTAACTACCCAATTTACAGGAAATACAAGTGACAGAGGGAGGCTAATATCCTTATACAAGGATATAAGCAGGCAAAAGCATACTGAAAAACTCTACAAGACAAACAGTCTGGTTTCCTTCCACAAATAAATTGCAAAAGGAGAGAGAAAAAGAGGGAAAACTTAGAGACTTGGAGATAACTGTTTGCTATGTTTGGCCGTTATTTGGATTCCAATTCAAACAAGCCATTAGCAAATTATGACATTTATGAAACAATCGGAAGTCTGAACACTTACTGGATGTTTAATACTATTAAAATTTTGTTGATTTTTTTAGATATGATAATGTTATTTCAGTTCTCTTTTTTAAAAGTCCCTATCTCTTAGAGATAGATACCAAAATATTTACAGATAAAATGATGCAATACTGCAATTTGCTTCAAAATCATATGACTGGAGGAGAAAGGAGTGGATAAGGGTATAGATGAAACAGATTGATCGTGAGTTGATCATCGTTACTGCTAGGTGTTGAGTACATAGAAATTTATGTTATTATTCTTTTTCTCTTTTCTTTGTATATGCTTGAAATTTCCATAGTTAAAAGTTGTTTTAAGGACATCTCTAGCAAAGCTTACAGCATATGCAGAAGCCCCTGAACATGAAGGAGTCTGCATATTCCAGGTCCCAAAGGTGTGACTAGGCCTAGGGGGTGAAGAGAGTGTCATGTAGTGCTGGGGAAGGAGGGAGCTAGATTCTGTAGGGCCCTGGAGCCTAAAACTCACCCCCTTGGAGCTTATGGGGGGGGGGGGGGCTCCTTTGACCCTGGGTTGAACACAGTCCGGGGAAGTCAATTCTCCTTTTGCAAACCAAAGAAGGAGGGTGGAAACGTGTAAATGGGCACCTGGCATATGAATATCTCTTGAATTGCTGATACAAGGGTCTCTCCTGCAGGTAGCCCAGTCACTGTGGGTCATTTCTAAGCTGGGAGACAAGACATAAGGCCAAGTAAACAGTCCTGAACTAAGAACACAAAAATGCAGATACACTATGCTTTCATTTTCTGTGGCTGCCATAACAGGTTACCACAAACTGGGTGGCTTAAAACAACAGAAATCGATTCTTTCATAGCTCTGAGGCTAGACATCCTAAATCAAGGGATCTGCAGGGTTAAGCTTCCTCCAAAGGCTCTAGGGAAGAATCTTTCCTTGCTTCTTCCGAGCTTCTGGTAGCCCCAGTGGTTTTTTGGCTCCTAGATGCGTCACTCCAATCTCTGCCTCTGTCTTCACATGGCCTCTTCTCTCTATGTCTCCAAATTTCTCTCTCTTCATAAGGACACCAGTCATTGGATTTAGGGCCCAACTCATTCCAGTATGACCTCATCTTAACTTGATTACATCCGCAAAAGCCCTATTTCCAAATGTAGTCACATTCACAGGCATTGAAAATTAGGACTTCTATCTAACTTTTGTAGGGACACAATTCAACCCACCACACACTGCTCATCAAGTGGACCCTGGAACTGGACACAGTGAGTCGATCTGGATCCGCCACTGACCCCTCAGAGTTTCTACCCTTCCCAGAGTCTAGGGGTCCTGAGATCCTGGAACATCAAGCTAAACAGGCCCTAAATCATGTCTAATTCAGTCTCAGCTTTTGGGGGAATCCCAAGTTCCATTGAGAATCTAATGAAAACGATGGGTTCTCCCGCTAGAAAAAAATGTTCACTCGCAGCTACTTGTAAATATTCATGTAGAATTTGGGGAGGTTCAAGGACCTCTAAAGCCTTAGGCCCATAGATCGCAGACAAAGAAGGTCTGGGTTTAATCTTCCAGACCAATATTCCTACCATGATTCAGTACTCAGTGCCTAGGATTCACACACAATTGGCATGCTATTTAAGGGGAGGGCAGTCATTTTTCTCTACAGAAGCAGCGTTCTCTCTCTCTTCACCCCCTTCCTCACTCCCTCCCTTGTTGACTCAGGCAAATAGCCTCTCAGAGAAAAAAGGCATGCCACATCCTAGTCCACAGAGCCCAGATAACTGCAGGAGTCAAGTATCCTCAGGTTTTCCAAGTGAAGTGCTTACGTCATTCCTTCTGGCTTTCAGTGAGCACCCTCCCTTTACCCCCACGTATATCTTAGCCCTCTTTTCTGTGTGCCAGACCAGGGGCTCCCAGCAAGTGATCAGTTGTCTCCAAAGAAATCTACTTTCAGAAAATTCAGTGTCTTCTCTCTTCAACCTTTTATGTCCTCCTCTGGATTTAAAGTCCTTTAACTGGTTATTTGATATGTCCTTTGAAAAAAAGTCTGCATTTTGGTCTCATGTTGGGATTTCTTAGCTATTACCTTTGGTGCCCCAGGTGAAACGTGCAGTTTCAGGTCCTGGCCCAGAGGCTCAACTCTGGAGGCAGGTGACAGAGCACTGTCTGCTCCCCACTGCCACCCTCACACTGGGCTCAGCAAAGGGGAGGGATTGTGCCTTCCTTCTCACCCAGGACCCACTTCTGACCGGGCACCAGAGAAGCCTATTTGGTGTCCTGCAATGGCAGAATGGAATCTTTCAGGAGACCAGCCAGCAACCTCTCCATAAGCCTCAGCCCAAGTGCAAAGGATTGGGCCTGGGGCCAACCTCAAAAACTGTAGCAGGTTGAATGATGGCCCCAAAAGATATGTCAACCTAGAACCTATGAATGTAGTAACGTTATTTGGAAAAAGGGTCTTTGTAGAGTTGATTAAGTTAAGGATCTCAAGATGAGATCATCCTGGATCAAGGTGAGCCCTAAATCCAATGACAAGCGTCTTTATAAGAAAAGAAAAGGGGTGAAGGCACACAGAGAGGGTGATGTGAAGATGGAGGCAGAGACTGGAGTGATGTGGCAACAAGCCAAGGAATGCCAAGGATCCCTGGCAGCCACCAAAGCCAGAAAAAAAGCATGGAAAAGAACCTCTTTCAGAGCCTCCAGGAGGAACCGACCCTGACTACACCTGGATTTCAGACTTCCAGCCTCCAGACCTGTGACAGAATCAATTTCCATTGTTTTCAGCCACTCGGTTTGTGAAAACGAATAAAAGACCAACCACATCTGTCTCTCCCCCCTCTAGCTCTCATTTTCCTCTTTCCTTTCCTCCTGGAGGGCTCCTTTTCCCTGCCCTTGTCCCTGCCTCTGACTTTGGCTTTCCCAGGTGGATGAACACAAGCGCACAGCTCTTGCTGGTCAGCTGCCGCACCAGCTCCACAGACTGCCCCAGCCAACCCAGTGCTGACTCGACTTGCACTCAGTGAACATGGCCTTAGGCAGATTCGGTTCTTTAGCTTCTCCAGGCCCCAGGCCCCCTCTCAGTTCTTTCTCCTCTCACACTCAATTCCCTCTGACTACAACCTCATATCCTGCCCATACACCCAAGGTTTGTGCAACTCTATCAAGTGACCAGATGTCCAAGGTCCAGTCAAGCAACCAGCAGAGACTCACTGGGGCCCTGCTGTGTGCCCAGCACAGTGCCAGGCACTGGGACATAATAGTGAAGAAGAAAGCTTGTTATCTGCCCTATGGCAGGTCTCAACTGACTGGCCTCCTCCTTCAGGACCCAGGAGGGTGCAGACTGAGGTTGGCAACCTGATCTTCTTCCCCACCAACAGAAACCTATCAACTCATCATCGCCACCTTCCCACCAGCTGGCCAGACACATAGAGGTGCCTCCTCACCTCACACATGGCTAGCTTCAACATTTCAACACCTCAAAAAGAAAAGATGATGGATTCTACAGCCCAAAAAAAAGACAATCAGGATCCAGAAAATGCCTGTGACTCCACAAGTCTGTTACAAAAGACTGTCCCTCACGTGCTGCTATAGGTTGAGCTTTGTCCTCCCCAAATTAATAGGTTGAAGTTCTGACCCCCCAGTGCCTCAGAATGTCACCATCCTTGGAACCATATTTGAAGATGATCACATCAAGATGAAGTGGGCCTTGATCCAATATGACTGGTCTCTTTTCAAGAAGGGAAAATTTGGTCACAGACACACACACACACCACACACACACACACAAAGGGAAGACAATGTAAAGACACATGTAGAAGACAGCCACCCACAAGCCAAGGCGAGGTCTAGAACAGATCCTTCCCTCATGGCCCTCAAGAGGAACCAACCCTGCCAACACCTTGATTTTGCACTTCTGGTCTCCAGAATTGTAAGACAATACATTAAAGCCACCCAGTCTGTGGTACTTTGTTTTGACAGCGCTGGCAGACTAACACAGGTGCAAATATTGAGTGTGGCAGTTCCATGAGACAATAAGAGTGGGGGCAGCTGGCCCAAGACAACCATCAAAAGGCGAAGAGGTCAAGGCAGAAGACAGGAACCCTTAGTGTGGTCTCCCCTGAGCATGAGGAGTTGTGTGACCCCTCTCGTCAGCTTCCCCACGAACAAGGCAGTGTTAGATTCAGGCACAGCTTGTCTCAAATCTGGAATGCTCCACTTTCCAGCTGTGGCACTTAGTCCAGATTCTGGGATGAGCTTCCTCATCTGAAAAATGGGAGCACAAGTGCCTTCACAGGGTTAATAGGATTGAGGATGAAATGTAGCTAACAAGGAACCTGGACCACAGGGGCCCCTCTCTGTTGACTGTCTTGGATTGGTTTCTGTATTAGTCTGTTCCCATGTTGCTAGTAAAGACATACCTAAGACTGGATAATTTATAAAGGAAAGAGGTTTAATTGACTCAAGGTTCCATGTGACTGGGGAGGCCTCATGATCATGGTGGAAGGCAAAGGAGAAGCAAACGCAGATCTTACATGGAGGCAGGCAAGAGAGCTTGTGCAGGGGAACTCCCATTTATAAAACCATCAAATCTCATGAGACTTATTCACTATCACAAGAACAGCCCGGAAAATACTTGCCCCCATGATTCAATTACCTCCCACCAGGTCCCACCCACGACACGTGGGAATTATGGGAGCTACAATTCAAGATGAGATTTGGGTGGGGACACAGCCAAACCATATCAGAAGTTTCCCTCAGAAGGAGACCCTGACATTAAGGATTAAGGATCTAAGTGCAAATGGTTTATTTGGGAAGGTATCCCAGGAGTCCTCGGCAGGGAAGTATTAAAGTCATACAGGAAAGAAGGCCAAAGGGGGTATATTATTAAGCCAGCTATCACAGCAGTTATAGGTGCTTAACCCCAGGGGAAACTGCAAAATGGTATAAAACAGGTGCCTCTTGGTCAGACATGGTGGCTTGCTCCTATAATCACAGCACTTCGGGAGGCCAAGGCGGGGGGATCACTTGAGGCCAGGAAATTGAGAACAGCCTGGGCAACATAGTGAGACCCTGTCTATATAAAAAATTAAAAAGTTAGCTGGATGTGGTGGTAGCCTATGGTCCCATCTACTTGGGAGGCTGAGGTGGGAGGATTGCCTGAGCTCAGGAGTTTGAGGCTGCAGTGAGCCATGATCGTGGCACTACACTCCAGCCTGGGCAACAGAGCAAAATGCTGTCTCAAAAAAAAAAAAAAAAAAAAAAAAAGGCCAATTGCCTTAGTGTTACTCTATTACTCTGTGTGAAAGATGAAGGAGTTGGGGCATGTATTCACCATCTCCCATCAGGAACGGAATGAGGGCTACTCTTAGAGCAGTGTTAATTTCCTATTGCTGCTATAACCAATTACTACACATTTTGTGGCTTAAAACAGCACAACTGTATTACTTCCTGGAGGTCAGGAATCTGAAATGGGTCAGCAGGATTGGATTCCTCTGGAGACTCTAGGGGAGACCCTATTTCCTTGCCCTTTCAAGCTTGGAGAGGCATCCTGTATTCCTTAGCTCATGGCCCTGCGTCACTTTGATTTATTCTACTCTTGTCACATGTCCTTCTTCTCCTCTGCTTTCATTGTCACATCACACTCTCTGATTCTGATCCTCCTGCCTTCCTCTTATAAAGACCTACCCAGATAATCTAGGATCATCCCCACATCTCAAGATCCTTAACTCAATCACATCTGCAAAGTCCCTTTTGCCATCAGGTATTATAATTGCCTTTCTGGCCTGCCCCACAGAGGCAGAGCTGCCTCCTTGGGTGTGGGATGCTCTCAGGTACAGATATGTAGATATTCTGAAAGACAGCTTAGATATTGGTCCCCTCCAAGTCTCATGTTGAAATTTGAACCCCAGAGTTGCAGGTGGGTCCTGGTGAGAGGTGTTTGGGTCACGGCAGTGAATTCCTCATGAATGGCTTGGTGCCATCCTCATGGGATTCAGTGAGTTCGCATTCTTAGTTTCCATGATATCTGGCTGTTAAAAAGAGCCTGGTGCCTCCCTCCTCTCTCTCTTCCTTCCTTTCTTGCCATGTGATGCCTCCTCCCCTTCCCCTTCCACTATAATTGGAAGCTTCCTGAGGCCTTCAACAGAGGCAGATGCTGGTGCCATGCTTCTTGTACATCCTACAGAACTGTGACCCAAATAGGCCTGTGTTCTTTATAAATTACCTAGCCTCAGGTATTCCTTTACAGTCACACAAATGGATGAGGACTTAAAGGGTGAAGGGATATGGGCAGGGCACTGACAGTGAGAAATTTCTCTTTTATTAGCAGGGCACAAAAGCAAAGACATGCAAGAAAAGTTGCTGAGTTGGCAGAGTCAGAGCAGGAGGTCATAGTGGTCTCAGAACTCTCAGACTAAGGGACATTTAGTCTCAAGACTAAGGTATTGAAGAGGAATGCATTTGCTAGAACAACCAAAAGAGCCATACTGACACATAAACATGTTGGGTCCTCACAACAAATATTTCATGATGGGGAGAGCGCATACAATGTTTCGCATTTTATAGCTGAGGAAACTGAGGCCCAGTGACTTGCCCCAAGGTGTACAGTGGAGGAGAAAAGACCTGCTCTTAGATTTCCTGACTCATTATCCAGGGCTGCTCTCACTGCCCCTCATCTAGCTGCAGCACAGTCTGGAAGAGTCTGGAATGAGCAGGGCCTGTGGCCACATTTGAGAAGATGCCAGCCCCTCAGTCACTTAATCTTCTGCCTCTGAGCCTTTGGGTGCCTGGCTGAGCTTCTGGAATTGAGAGAGACCCAGCAGGATTGTTGATGAATTTGATTGCTTTACCAGAAGTTTAAAAATGTAGCTACTATGGTTGAGCATTGTTTATAATCTATCTCTGGTAATTTGCCTCCTACGTGTGAACATGCAAGATCAGTTGCCAAATCCTGTCGATGATGTCTCCCCAATCTCTCTCTCCCCCATCTGTTGCCTCTTCTCCTTTCCTATTCTCCCAGCACAGAACTCTATTGCCTCCCACCTGGACCACAGCAAAAGCCTCCTCGTGGTGTCACTGTCTCCTGAATGTCCCTGCCCCAATCCTTCAGACATCCTGCCTCCTAATGAACTCCAACTAAGATCAGTGTATGAGAGGCTGTCAGTGCCCCATCCATATTCCTCCAGATCTTTCCAGCCTGGTGTGCTCCAGCAGACTTCCACTTGCCAGTATCCGTATCTCTGCTTCAGAGGGTTTTTTCCAGAACCACAAGTTGGAAGAGCCAAGGAATCAGTGCCCCTAGAAAACAGCCCTCCGGCAATGATGGAAGGGGAGTTGGTAGATAAATGCCCCAGCTCCTGCCCCACTTTGGAGATAACTCTGAGCCATGTGCTCTGCATTGTCTCCCAGAGTTCCTGTAGGACTGAACCCTAGTTGCCCTGGTAGGAGCTGGCTTAATAACGTCCTTTATCTCTGACTTCCCTTCCCTGAATTAATCCTCTACTCCCCTGCTATTTCCCACAACCATTTTCCAAATAACTCATTGTCCTTGATTCCTTCTCTCAGGGTCTGCTTCTCGAGATCCCAAGCTGAGACAATCAGGTTACTCACCTGCACAACAACTTGCCAGAGAATGTCTCTCCATGCCCTCCTTAGCCTGCTCTCTAACGCTCTCCAAGGCTGGTCCCAGGCCAACTTTTCACTTGAATTCCATGTCTCCATCATGCAGGTGGCAAAGAAGTCAAAGAGCACTGCAGGCTTATTTGCTGGTTTGCATCCCTGCGCCTTTGGTAAGCTGACTCTTTTTATCTGGAATCTTGTCCTCCTTTTCTTACCATGTTTTCTCCATTCTATAAAAGTCAGTTCAGAGGCATAGTTGAAACAAGAAAAAAGGAATGTTGATCGTTGTTGAAGCTGGGGATGGGTCCATGGTTGGTTGTTACACTATTCTGTTTACTTTGTGTACATCTGACACTTTATATAATAAAAAGCTAAAATACAAAATCCATTCCTGTGTGCGACAGACATTGTTGGTGTCCTGCCCATATGTCCTCATTCCTACAGCATCCCCGCACACTCTCTGCCTTAGGGCATTCTGTAGTGCAGGGCAAGTAGTGGGTGCCGACGATCTTACACTCTCCACAGCAGCTCTGCACCATGGATGCATGGAGTGGGCAAATAAACACCCTGGCTCCTCACCTTCGGGTATGATGACTTTGAGGGTGACTACCTCCTGGCAATGCCCAGTAGGACTAAGTCCCAGACACTTTTTACCACACCCTCTGTTGACTTGTTCCCCTTCCCTGTCTGGCTTCCCCACTTCCAACTGGTGTTGGCTAGGATGTCCTCTCAAATTAAATCCTTTCACACAAATCCTAAGCACGGGGTCTCTTTAAGGGGCAGTCAATCTAGGACAACATGTCACCATCGCCATGAAAGCATAACTTATTCCTATATTAGAAATAAGGGCTTCCTCCCCTGAGCCTCTGGGGCACATCATCTGGGCTCTGGAAGATTCAGGACAGACTCCTTTAAAATGCTTGAAAGGGCTGGGTACGGTGGCTCATGCCTGTAATCCCAGCACTTTGGGATGCTGAGGAGGGAGGATGGCTTGAGCCAAGGAGTTCGAGACCGGCTGGGACAGCATAATGAGACTCCATCTCTACAAAAAAAAATTATTAAAAGTTAACCAAGTGTGGTGGCACGTGCCTGTGGTCTCAGCTACTTGGGATCTGAGGTGGGAGGATAATTTTAGCCAGGAGGTCAAGGCTGCAGTAAGCCATGATCAGACCACTGCACTCCAGTCTGGGCAACACAGAGATACCCTGTAAAAAAAATACTTGGAAGGATGGCAGGAGGGAACCTGGTAAAGAAATTACCAGAGCAGAGCTATGAGGCCTGGAGGCCAGGGTTAACTAAGAATAAATGCCTTATTAAATCTGGATGGACCAAGCCTCAGAGCGCCTTTAGTGTACGCTGCCCCCTCTTAAGAGAGTCTTTCTGCAGAAATCATCATTCTGGTGCTTCACACTAATTGGCCAAGGGTGAGAACCTGCCTCAAGAAGTTGTATTTCCACAGGTGCCATGAGTGAGGAGCATATAAGGGCCTAGTTAGGAAGAAGAGACTACGCAAGGATGAGGAATAGGAGGGGAATCCAAGACCAACAGGATGGCACTAGAGGTGGGAGGTGCTGTGGGAAACCAGTGCCAGGCTTCCACATAGACCCTGGAAATCACAGAGTCTCTGCTGGGGGCGCTGCATGGATCCTTGGGATCTGGACTCTAAACTCCATGGCCCTGGGAGCCTCAGTGAAGGTCTTGGGGACCATGATGGGCTCTGAGAGCATGGACAATGTTAGCAGGAAGCTTTGACAATAAGCAGCTCAGTGACCATCACCATGGCTCTTTCCCCAGTTTCTAGTCTGCTAGTCCCAGGGACTTATAAGTCTCCAGAGAAGGAAGGGAACCTCCCAGAAATGACTGGCCCTGGCAAGTGGGGCCTCTGAACCAAGCACAATAAAGTCACATAAAATGTCTTGCCTTTAAGAGTTATGAACCATATGTTTGTACGAATTTATCCCTTGGTGTCACTGGTGGGATTGACTTCCAAGGATAGGTTGGGAAAGACCTTGTACTGTTTTATCTTAGGACATGTGCCTTGGGAGCCCTGAGCTATCATGCAGGGAGTCCTGCTACCCTATGAAGCCTCCATCCTGGAGATGCCACGTGAAAAGACCACACAGAAATATAGAGAGGGGTGGGGTCATTGGGAAGATGTTGGTGAAAGAATACAAAATTTCATCTAGAAAGGAGGAGTAAGTTCAAGAGATCTGTTGTATATCATGGTGACGACAGTTAATAACAATATATTGTAGGGGGGCGGAGCAAGATGGCCGAATAGGAACAGCTTCAGTCTCCATCTCCCAGCGCGAGCGACACAGAAGACCGGTGATTTCTGCATTTTCAACTGAGGTACTGGGGTCTTCTCACTCGGGAGTGCCGGACAATGGTGCTGGTCAGCTGCTGCAGCCCGACCAGCGAGAGCTGAAGCAGGGCGAGGCATCGCCTCACCTGGTAAGCGCGAGGGGGAAGGAAGTCCCTTTTCCTAGCCAGGGGAACTGAGACACACAACACCTGGAAAATCGGGTAACTCCCACCCCAGTACTGCGCTGTAACACCGGCACACCGGAGATTATATCCCACACCTGGCCGGGAGGGTCCCACGCCCACGGAGCCTCTCTCCTTGCTAACACAGCAGTCTGCGGCAATCTAACCGCAAGGCAGCAGCGAGGCTGGGGGAGGGGCGCCCGCCATCGCTGAGGCTTAAGTAGGTAAATAAAGCCGCTGGGAAGCTCGAACTGGGTGGAGCTCACAGCAGCTCAAGGAAACCTGCCTGTCTCTGTAGACTGCGCCTCTGGGGACAGGGCTCAGCTAAAGGAGCAGAAGCCTGTGAACGCGAACGACTCTGTCTGACAGCTTTGAAGAGAGCAGTGGATCTCCCAACACGGAGGTTGAGATCTGAGAAGGGGCAGTCTGCCTGCTCAAGTGGGTCACTGACCCCTGAGTAGCCTAACTGGGAGACATCCCCCACTAGGGGCAGTCTGACACCCCACACCTCACAGGGTGGAGTACACCCCTGAGAGGAAGCTTCCAAAGCAAGAATCAGACAGGTGCACTCGCTGTTCAGCAATATTCTATCTTCTGCAACCTCTGCTGCTGATACCCAGGCAAACAGGGTCTGGAGTGGACCTCAAGCAATCTCCAACAGACCTATAGCTGAGGGTCCTGACTGTCAGAAGGAAAACTATCAAACAGGAAGGACACCTATATCAAAACCCCATCAGTACGTCACCATCATCAAAGACCAGTGACAGATAAAACCACAAAGATGGGGAAAAAGCAGGGCAGAAAAGCTGGAAATTCAAAAAATAAGAGCGCATCTCCTCCTGCAAAGGAGCACAGCCCATCGCCAGCAACGGATCAAAGCTGGTCAGAGAATGATTTTGATGAGATGAGAGAAGAAGGCTTCAGTCCATCAAACCTCTCAGAGCTAAAGGAGGAATTACGTACCCAGCGCAAAGAAACTAAAAATCTTGAAAAAAGAGTGGAAGAATTGACAGCTAGACTAATTAATGCAGAGAAGGTCATAAACGAAATGACAGAGATGAAAACCATGACACGAGAAATACGTGACAAATGCACAAGCTTCAGTAACCGACTCGATCAACTGGAAGAAAGAGTATCAGCGATGGAGGATCAAATGAATGAAATGAAGCGAGAAGAGAAACCAAAAGAAAAAAGAAGAAAAAGAAATGAACAAAGCCTGCAAGAAGTATGGGATTATGTCAAAAGACCAAATCTACGTCTGATTGGGGTGCCTGAAAGTGAGGGGGAAAATGGAACCAAATTGGAAAACACTCTACAGGATATCATCCAGGAGAACTTCCCCAACCTAGCAGGGCAGGCCAACATTCAAATTCAGGAAATACAGAGAACGCCACAAAGATACTCCTCCAGAAGAGCAACTCCAAGACACATAATTGCCAGATTCACCAAAGTTGAAATGAAGGAAAAAATCTTAAGGGCAGCCAGAGAGAAAGGTCGGGTTACCCACAAAGGGAAGCCCATCAGACTGACAGCAGATCTCTCGGCAGAAACTCTACAAGCCAGAAGAGAGTGGGGGCCAATATTCAACATTCTTGAAGAAAAGAATTTTCAATCCAGAATTTCATATCCAGCCAAACTAAGTTTCATAAGTGAAGGAGAAATAAAATTCTTTACAGATAAGCAAATGCTTAGAGATTTTGTCACCACCAGGCCTGCCTTACAAGAGACCCT
>NC_045445.1:108577003-108599609 GCF_002776525.5 Piliocolobus tephrosceles | reverse complement strand
AGGTGTTGGAGAGGATGTGGAGAAATAGGAACACTTTTACACTGTTGGTGGGATTGTAAACTAGTTCAACCATTATGGAAAACAGTATGGCGATTCCTCAAGGATCTAGAACTAGATGTACCATATGACCCAGCCATCCCACTACTGGGTATATACCCAAAGGATTATAAATTATGCTACTACAAAGACACATGCACACGTATGTTTATTGCGGCACTATTCACAATAGCAAAGACTTGGAATCAACCCAAATGTCCATCAGTGACAGACTGGATTAAGAAAATGTGGCACATATACACCATGGAATACTATGCAGCCATAAAAAAGGATGAGTTTGCGTCCTTTGTAGAGACATGGATGCAGCTGGAAACCATCATTCTTAGCAAATTATCACAAGAAGAGAAAACCAAACACCGCATGTTCTCACTCATAGGTGGGAACTGAACAATGAGCTCACTTGGACTCGGGAAGGGGAACATCACACACTGGGGCCTATCATGGGGAGGGGGGAGGGGGGAGGGATTGCATTGGGGAGTTATACCTGATATAAATGATGAATTGATGGGTGCTGACGAGTTGATGGGTGCAGCACACCAACATGGCATATGTATACATATGTAACCTGCACGTTATGCACATGTACCCTAGAACTTAAAGTATAATAAAAAAAAAGAAAAAAAAATATTATTCTATAAAAAAAAAAACAATATATTGTATACTTGAAAATTACTAAAAGAGTAGATTTTAAGTGTTTTCACTACAAAAAAATAAGTATGTGAGGTAATGCATATGTTAAGTAGCTTTCTTTAGCCATTTCACAATGTATACATGTATGAGAGCATTATATTATGTACCATAAATATAATTTTTACTTGCCCTCATATGTTTGTCACAGCACTATTCACAATAGCAAATATATGGAATTAATTTAAGTGTCCATCAGTGAATGTTCAGATAAAGAAAATGAGGCATATTTCACAATAGAATACTACTTAACCATAAAAAAAAGAATAAAATCACGTACTTTGCAGCAACACAGATGGAACTGGAGGCCATTATCTTAAGTGAAACAACTCAAAAGGAAACATCAAATATTGCATGTTCTCATTTATAAGTGGGAGTTAAATAATGTGTACACATGGACATAGAGTGTGGGATAATAGACATTGGAGACTTAGAAGGACGGCAGGGTGGGAAGGGAGTCAGGGATGAGAAACTACTTAATGGGGACAATGTACATTATATTTGGGTGATGGTTATACCAAAAGCCCAGACTTCATTACTACACAATGTATCCATGGAACAAAATTGCCCTTGTACTCCTTGAATGTATACAAGTAAAAATAAAGAAATTGCTTTTATAATTTTTATTTGTGATTATTATGAATACATACTAGTCATACATATTTATGCGGTACATGGAGTATTCTGATGCAAGCATACAATGCTGGAATAGTCAAATCAGGGTCATTGAGATATCCATCATCACAAGCATTTATTATTTCTTTGTGTTAGAAACATTCCAATTGCACTCTTTTAGTTTTGAAATATATTTTTAAAAATAAACAAACAAAATGGAAATACAGAGAGATACCTGAGGAGCCCCACTTGTTCCAGCCCCAGCTGTCTGAGCCAACAGCCAGCATCAACCACCAGATATAGTAGTGAGGGACCTTCAGATAATCCAGCCCCCAGCTTCCCAGCCAATTCAGCTAACACTAAGTGGAACAGGGAAGAGCTGTCCCAGGCGAGCCCTGCCCAAATCGTAGATTTATGAGCTAAATAAACGCTGTTGTTTTAAGCAACTAAATTTTGCAGTGGCTTATAACACAGCAATAAGTACTCAGAACAACCATCCCTGCCCCCGAAAATTGTGTGGTTGTTGAGTTCTCAAAGTCCTTTCCAACTGTGGCAGATACAACACAATGAGTTCACCAATCCCTATTTTACTTACCCATTGGGTACGTGGGAAGACTACATTTCTCAGCAACCTTTGCAGCTAGGTGGGGCCAACAACTGGATTCTGGACAGTAAAATGCAGCCAGACTGAGATGTGGTCTCCAACACTTTCCACACAGTCCCATACGCTCTCTTGTCCCTCCTCCATCCACTGGATAGAAAGGGCCAGTGGAGGATTCCAATGCTAGAGAAGCTGGAAGGCACCTGGGCCTCTGAATCGCCTCACGGAAAAGTGAATGCCAAACACCTGCAGGTACTTAGCCACTGCAGGTGCTTAGCTACTGAAGGTGTTTAGCCACTGCAGGTGCTAAGCTACTGAGGGTGCTTTTAGCCATTTCAGGTACTTAGCCACTGCAGGTGTTTACCCACGGTAGGTGCTTAGCTACTGAGAGTCCTTAGTCACTGCAGGTGCTTAGCTACTGAGGGTGCTCAGCCACTGCAGGTGCTTAGTTACTGAGGGTGCTTAGCCACTGCAGGTACTTAGCCACTGCAGGTGCTTAGCCACTGTAAGTGCTTAGCCACTGTGTGTGCTTGGCCACCGCAGGTGCTTAGCCATTGAGGTTAGGTAGCGACTGCAGGTGCTTAGCCACTGCTACTTGAGGGTTGTTTGTCACAGCAGCTAGCCTTCCCTGAGTAATACATAGCTACACTACCTTATTTTCACCTCCAAAGAACTATTTGAGGGAGGACAGGTAGTGGACACTGTTGAACTTTCACTTTGTATCTTCTGCCTATATTCTTAATTATTAATGTTCCTCTCTTGGCTTCTTCACCAAACTATAAACTCCCTTAGGGCAAATTACCTGCCCGAGTAACTGTTGTATCCTCCAAAGACTTAACATGGGTTCCTGTGCATTTTGTACAGGCTCAGTCACCATTTCTCAGGTGAACGCGATAATATTTGCTGACATTTATTGAGCAAATACTACAAATTACATATATTTTAAAATATTTAGTCCACACAATAACACAATGAGGTGCTTATTATTATTACCTCTAAGTTAAGAAATTTAGGATCAGGAAGGTTAAGTGACTTTCCCACGGCCACGCAGCCAGCACTGTCTGGTTCCAAAGCCCAAGCTCCTCACTGCCGCTGCCTCTGCCTCTGCCTCTGCCTCTGCCTGGGCACGATGCAAGTGTCACACATTGTTTTCAACTGTCAGGACCTCTGAAGATAAAGGTCAACCCTGGTGCAAGGTCTTTACTGCACACTTCCTCTGAAGAGGGCTTCACATTCACCCAAGTGCAGAACACCAGGCATGATTCAGTGTCACCGCACTTGATCCTCAAGCCTCTCCAGACCGGGAGCCCCCAGCCGTGTGGCAGCTCCAGCAGGCAGCCTTCCTAACACACCTCAAGTGGCCATGCAGCCCCACATGCCTCCTACACCCTCCAACCAGCCACCGCAGGCCACATCGGGGCCGACAGAGGAGGCCCACAGAGGTACACAGGTGTGGTCCCTGGGTGCTCATCCATCACCACTCACACCTTTCCCAAGTCCAGCTTTGCATTCTGCTTCAGTGATAATGTAAACCTATCAAGAGAGAAAGAGAGCTGGAGATTGTGTGTGTGTGTGTGTGTGTGTGTGTGTGTGTGTGTGTGTGTGTACGCGCGTGCGCGCACGTGTGCATGAAAAGATTTGCCTGGAAACACCAACCCTTCACCAAGGATGTTCCCAGCCCTCATTTGTACACACAGTCTTCAAACATCAAAGTGTTTGTTAAGCGTAAATATTTTTATTCGCTCCCCTCCTTCTCCTCCCGCTCCTCTTCCATCCAGGCTCTGAGCTCAGCGGATGCTGGGGGACCCCTCTGACTCAGAGCCAGCAGGGATGGTTTTTGGAAAAGGGCACTTCCAGGTCCCAGCGGGCTGCCGGCATCTGAGCCTGACAGCCGCCTGGGACTTGGCTCCCAGCAGCAGGCTCCTAGCTTGGCGCCTGTTTCCATAGGAACGGGCAGGCCCGGGATTGGCGGCCGTGGGAGCGTTACCCACGCCGGCTGCTTTTCAAGTGGTCCCCGGGTGTACCTCCCCTCCCCTGCCATGCCTGTGCCTAGGCCTGTCCTGGAAAAGGGCCCAAGTATAGGGGAGCTGGGAGCTTCCCCCAACACTCTGTTCTGGGGCACCAAGAGTCTGAGCCAACACCTTGCTTGGAGCCCTTGTTTCTCTCCCGTTCCCTGCCTTCCTTCACTGGGTACTCAACGTTGTGCCCAGCTTCACTTTCGCACAGCATCCACCCGCCTGGCAGAGGACATGGAGTCGATCTAGAGAGCCTGTCTGAGGTCGTGCTCAGAGACGGCACCAAGCCACACGGGCAGCCACTCACTCTCATCTGGTAAAACCCTGTTATTAAGCGTCTCTCTGCTTCACGGTTTCCAGTGCCCTGCAGGTCAAATTGTGCTCTGCCTCTTCATTTCCCTACTACTCCTGTGCTGTGCATCTCTCATTATTAAACAGTAGCCTGCAAACAGTGGCTTTCTGGGTCTCGAAAGCCAGCACGATCATGACTCTACCGGAGATAATTGGGAACGAGCACATGGACTGCTGCCTTACTCCCAAGGTGGATTCTTGCTACCAGCAGCTCTCCTCTGCCCCTCCTTTGAGGGTGTACCTCGGGGGAGACGTTCTTTGACTCTGTTCCCTGTCCTGGCTGTCGCCGTGCTTTGAACCCCAGTCTCCCGTTGTAGTTCTGGACATTGTCAGGCTTCTCCGCAGCCTCCTTAGGCCTCCCTGCAGATGGGGCCTCCTCAGATGGGGGTCAATCCAAGTTCCGCAAAATTCAAAGAGTGCTCCGGGAGAAGCTGGGACTTCGCTGATGGGATTGAGGAGTCTGAAAACTGCCGCTCAGAGCTAGAGGTTGAAATGACAGCCCATCAGCAAGAACTAAACGGCTCTTCAGGCGGGAGGACACTCAGAACTATTGATCAAGGATGCACAGACTACATCTATAATTAGACCCAGAAAGCTGCTTGCACATCAGAAAGAGAGAGAGAGAGAAAGACATGACTGTGGCTTCACGAAAGCCAAATATGCATCAGGATTTCAAAAAACAAACAAAAACCTCACTGCTGAAAATGCCCTGTGTTGTTAATTCCTTTCTCTAAAAGGTCCCCTATGAGTCACACACTTCATTCAGTCCTGTAAGGAGCAGCCAGATGTTATAAAGCCCCTGCTCAGAAGGCAGCAACAGCTGACTTTTGGGATGGATCACAGCTAGACCTCCCAGCTCCATGGTGGCTGTGACCTCCCAGACCAGGGCAGCCCAGCAGCTGGTGCCCTGGAAACCCAGCAAGCAAAGTTACTGTTGAGAAGTTTTGTTTGCCTTTTGCATTATTGGAAGTGGCAAGAAGAGGCTCAGTTTCTGGGCATTTTGTGGCATTTGTTCATTCTTTTGTATAATGAATCTGATTTGGGAACTGCAGTTAAATTTGGAGGGGGAGAGTCCATTAGAAAGAAATACTATTTGTTGGGGCCGTGGAATGCTTGTGGCAAATTGCCCTTCCTAAGTGCTGTTTTTTGAAAACTCATTCCTGCGGTAGGAAAATAAAGCAGATTTCAAACACTTAAGAGATCATTTTTGGAATGGTCTAGATGCGCGCTGGTGTGCTGGTACATTTGCCTCTCATTGTTTTTTAATCACTATTTTGTCAAGTTTAATTGCTGCCACTCTAACAACCCAAACGGGAGCGAAACAAAATAGGGGATATCTATCATTGGTGAGAGCATTTTGATGGAGTCTATATCCATTTGCATCTTCTCCACCAAATTAGGAAAAAGGAAAATAGAAAAGATTTTCTCCATTGCTGGTATAAGGATCATTTTCATTGGTCTGGGTGGGGAAATTCTCAGAGTATCAGGCAAATTGAGCAGCCTCCTGCACAGCGCCTTGTAGCCCTATAAACTGGATTTGGGATATTCTTGCCTGGATGTTCCTTCCAGGGATATTATGAATTCTTACAAGTGCTACTGGGTAGTGAGGACCTTGAAGGCAGAGAGAGACCTTGTCTTAATTATGCACGCGGTGCCAGGGCCTGCTCCCAATTCTCCTTTCGGGTCTTATGACAGACGCAGAGAGGCATCACTCAGAGCACCTTCAGCAAGGAACTCGCTGCCAGCTGCTTTGACTGTGGTTAACTGACAGCCTTCAGCTGTTGGCTTCAGCAGGTGGGCTTCAGCTTTTGAGCTGATGTCATGTTCCTCTAGGGGTGGCCCCTGGCCAGCGGCTAAGCAGGCTGTGGTACTCAGGCCAGCTGTTTCTGTCCCGTGAGAGATTTCTCTGATGGCACCTTTGCTCGGAGCTCCCTCTGGGCTGGTAGTGAGTTTTCAGACCTGCATTGCCACCTGACAGCTCCCCATGCCCAATCTTGCTTCCTCCCCTCCCCCTTCCACGGGTGCCCAATTTGATATGGTCCTTCCTGGAAGCCACTGAAGGACTAAATCATCTCTCACGATCACTAACTCCATCTCAGCATCTGCTTCCTAAAGAACTCAACCTGAGACCGATTTTTTCCCCACGAGACGTTTTAGAACTCAACTTCCGGCTGCCTTTGGTGACTAACGAAAATATATTAGGTGCGATGCTGAGTACCAGGAACACTAGGGGATTTTAGCAACCGAGGGAAAATGCCAGGCTAGCCATTGACAACTACTGAGGGTGAAACCCAGTGTGCCTTCTGAAGAAAGCGGTTCAAAGTCAGGTTTCCAGAACAGCCAGGGCACGCGTTGCCTCTGGCAACTTGGTGAAAAAATGCAAAGCACCCGTAGTCCACAGGTTTCTCCTGCAGGTCCGGATGCAAAAGTGAAAGCTCAGCTCTGAGAACAGGAATTCAGAATTAGGGCCTGCATTAAACAGGGCCAGGGCTTGTTGTCACTTGAAGGTTTACAAAGCCCTTAGCTCCCCAAGCAGACTGCCTGTCAACTCTTTGAAGGCCAAGACAGGCCATCTTGCTCACCACTCCAGGGTCTAGAACTGTGCATAGCACGTAGTTGTTGCTCAGTGAACACTTGATGCATGAATGAGTGATTGAGCCTCATAAATACCATTTCATTACTGTCACTGCAATGCTTCCGCATTGCCTTGAGGATGAAGTCCATACCCCTCACCACCTGGCTTCCATGGACCCTCCCTCCATCCATAACTCATAGAATGAGTACAGCCGTTGGCCCCTACTCTCGCTCACTTAGCAGTGGCTGCCGGCTCCACTACTTTTTGGGCAAGCCAGTGCCTACTCATGCAGGGAAGCCTTCCCTATGCCTTTGCCTTCTGTCCCCTGCCCCTGCTACCAAGGGTAATGTAGGACCTTTAAATCCCAGGCACCCAGGCAAAAGAGAATTCTTTTCTATGCCACCTCCCGGGAAGGTCTGGGCCAAGAGCCTTCATTAGCACTATGTCTTGTGCCATGCAGTAATAATACCTCCCACTTTAATATAGAATATTCTGGGCACTGTAGACTGTTTCATATACCTTACGTATGTTAACTAATTGAGGCCCTATAGCATTTCATGAGGTAGGTATTCATCTTCTTACTGTTACTTTATAGTCACAGAACACAGAGGGATTATGGAACTTGCCCAAGGTCACACAGCTAGTAAATGCTGTGCCCAAGCAGTCTGACTCCAAAGTTTATGCTACCACCTGGCTTATTGTTCTCATGCCTGTGTCACTGATGGCTGCACTGAGATCTCATTAATGGAAGGGACTCTGCCCATGAAGGGACAGTTGAAATGAAGCCAATACTTGCAACTGTGGCCTCTGGCAAACCAGGCCTTGACTGCCTTCACCTTGCCAGGCACTCATCTACCAAGAACATAAGTCAGCCAACACGTGTAATCAGCCTTCGCCTAGAAGAGGCCAAAGATGAAAGCTATGGACAAAGTTGTAGGGAGGAGGCTAGGGCCTCCACATTCCCGGTCTGGTGACCTTGTGCTTCCCCTTCTGACGAGGAGCACTGGTGTGAGTGTGGACTTTGGGGAGCACCTGCTGGGTGTCAGGTTCAGGGCCACGCACATTTCAGCCTCATGAGGCCCCTATGAGGTAGACGCTGTTAGCATCCTCTGCATCCTACCAGTTTACACTTAGTAAGTGGCAGGGCCAGGATTTGAGCCCAGGCAGGCCTGACTCCAGGCATAAGTATGTAACTACTGTGCTCCACCAACAAAAGCACCCAGTAGCCTCCCCACTGCCCCAAGTTGGTCCAAGGACTACCCCTCCTCTCTCTCCTCTCGCATCTCACTCCTGTCTTCCCTTCACACCTCCCCTAGCCTCCTTTCCCTTCAGCCGGTCCCTCTTGTCTCTATCTCAGCCACCTTGCCTCCATGCCCTTCCCTCCACATTTGGTATCCTCTGCTGACTTTGAGGCCCAGCTAGAGGCTGCACTGAGCAGCATCCCTAGGCATAGACACTGTGCAGTTTCCCCTGCCCTGACTGACAGCTGGCTGGCTCTGCTTCCCCAATGCCAAGCATAGCTGTGACAACCTGGTGGACAGACACATGCTGTCCCATGCCTTGGGAGGTCCTAGACTTTGTGCCCAACAGAAAGAAAAAATAACATCTATTGGCTCTTTCACATTGTAGGGGGCATCGTCCTCCCAAGGCTTCACAGTGATATCCTTCAGAGATTTTAGATTCCATTCATTCTTCCAGAAGCAGGTGATGAGGCCAGGTACCACGGGAGCCCACAGAGAACTGCGAGTCCTGCTCAAATATGCTGGTGGAAACCAGCACCAGGATGGTAGAGACCAACAGCCATAAAACAACAAGAAGGCAACATAAAGGTGGGTAAGGCAACTGCTTCAACATGGAGGAGACCCCTTCTGTAGCCCCTGTTGACACCACACCCCATATCCCCTGGGAATACCCAAGCTCACCTGCAGCCAAGGTGGGCAGTTCACATGCTAACAACTTTCCACCTTGACTGCCTGCCCACCTCTGCTCCTCTCTCAGGGCTCCCTCCAGAATCAGGGACAGGGAAGGTGACATAATTTGTGGGGCACAGTGACAAATGAAAATTTGAGCCAAGCCTGGTGGTTTGCACCTATAGTCCTAGCTATTCTGGAGGCTGGGGTGGGAGGATCACTTGAGCCAGGAGTTCGAGCCTGCAGAGAGTTATGATTGTGCCACTGCACTCCAGTCTGGGTGACAAACCAAGACCCTGTCTAAGACACAGAGAGAGAGAAAGGAAAGAAATTTTGGGACACCTTGTTCAAAAAACAAGACACAAGCTTTTCCCACTCTTCCACTTGTGCACACTCTCTTAACCATCCTAGTAATTTTTATTTGCTTCTTAATGTCGAACTCCCTCTGGCAGGAAGTTATTCCTAGGGCAAGTTCGAATCCTCATTGGAGCTATAACCCACAACTTGTGCATGACCAAGCCCTCTGTGCCTTCCATCAGGATCCTGACGGGGGTGGTGAGCAGGAGCAGCAACAGGGTGGGGGCAGTGGAGCAGGCAACCGAGAACCCATCCTGGGAAGGCTGAGAGGTTCCAAGCTGCCAGAGTATGCTCCATTGTCCATTAGATTTCTCTTACAAAACACAATTTCGAAGCTACAATTATTAAGAATTGCAATATGGTGACTACAGGGCATTAAACCACAAGCACAGGACTCCCTTCTCCACTGTGACCACAGGGTCACAGATAGACCCTGACCAGGGAAGCTTGCTCAGTCACGTGTAGGCTCATCCCTAAAGTATGAGGAAGTGGATGGCCCTGGGGGAAACCCGCAATCAATGGGAGCAGTAGTTGGTGGATGAATGCCAACCTGTTCTCCAGTGGAACAATTCTGAGGCATATTCTCCACATTCTACTCCAAGGATCCCAGTGGGATTGAGCCTAGCTGCTCACAGCAGCTTTGTTGGCTTTTCTCTCTCCCTTGTCCCACCTGTATTCTCTCTCCTTTGTGCTTCCCACAACCTGTACCCATTACCCTTATTTCCATGCCTTCTTTAGTTTTGGAGAGAACCCTAACGGAGCTCCCCAACAGCTCAGGCAGGTGTACTGGTTTCCCAGGGCTGCCATGACAAAGTACCACAAACCGAGTGGCTTCAAACAACAGAAATTGATTTTCTCACAGTTCTGGAGGCTAGACGTTCAAAATTAAGGTGTTGACAGAGCCATGCTTCCTCCAAAGTCTCTAGGGAAGGATCTGCCCTTGCAGCTTCCAGCTTCTAGTGGCCTCAGTAGTTTTTTGGCTTCTAGATTTATCACTTCAATCTCTGCCTTTGTCATCACACAGCTGTCTTTCCTCTGTGTGTGTGTCTGTGTCTATTCTCCTTTTATAAAGACGCCAGTCACATGAATTAAGGGCCCACCCTACTCCTGAATAACCCTCCTCCAGTATGACCTCATCTTAAGCAATTACATTGAGAACAACTTTATTTCCAAATAAGGGCACAGTTTTAGGTACTGGGGCTAATATTTCAATGTATCTTTTGGGGGAAACACAATTCACCCCGTAATAGGGAGTCATTTAAAAAGTCTTTGTGAAAGAGGACAACTTGACCTATATCTCTGAGCAATACTTCTCAAACTATTGTGCCACCCAGTCTCCCAGGAATCATGTTCAAATGCAAATTCTGATTTGGTGGATCTGGGTGGGACGTGAGAGTCTGCATTTCTACCACGCTCCCTGATGATGCTGTTGCAGCTTTAATACAAGGGTCAGAGAGGAGAAAATGGCTAGATAGGCCTGTGTGCATCTTCCATGATTTGACTGTAATAAACTACAGACTCCAGTGGCAACACTCTTCCCACTATGGAGAGAGAAAGCTGTCACTTACACTTCCATTTGGTGGAGCTTTGGAGGCAGGCCATCTCACAGGCCACTGGCCAGTCTGTGACTTGGCTGTCTTTCGGCAAGTGCTCATCCACCCTTGGTCCAGTCAATACATGTAAGGGTGGTAGCAGCCTGTGGCACTGATCTGGAGACATTTCAGCAGGAATTTCTCAGAAGAAAGCTGTGAGCATAGCAAGAATTCTGAGCTTTGGTTTTACTAGTAGTGTAAACAATTTATATCAAAAGGATTTGAAAACTGAAACATGATGTTGAAATACTGAGATGCAGACTTTTGGGTTACTCAGAGGGTATTAGGAGGTGGGGCAGTAAAGCAAACCAGTCCAGACCTAACCAGGGCTAAAACCAATCCACCAATTTAAGAAAGGATGTCTTCCAACTCTTCAGAGTTAACTAGACCTCAGCAGCCTAAGTCAAAGGACACTAAGGGCCCTAACCAAGCTCTGTTGCAAGGAAATTTCAGATGTACCTAGTATATACGCCAGTTCAGTTTCAATAATTCCACTTTACTAGGTGTATTAGTCAGCTATTTCTGTAATAATGCCACATAACAAATCATCCACAAACTCAGTAATTTACCAAACAAGCATTTATTTTTCTTGCTCACAGGACTATAGGGGTGGTTCTGCTTCCATTGATGACTTCCATCTTTACAATTTTTGTCACTAAATTTAGAATTAACAAAGCATTGATTACTTACTCAATGCTTTGTTCTTGGAATGCAATGTTAAGCGTACTGTGCATATTACCCATGAAGCAACTCCAGGAAGAGCCACGCTGGCGAGTAAGTTACAAAGAGAAAACTCCTCACTAGGTTGTTAGAATAACTAATGAGAACTACTGAGATTATTTTGTCCACTGTAATAGGATTTTGGTATTATTTTAGCCTAAGGTGGTATTCACTTAGGGACTCAAGAGTGCACCCATTTTTTTTTTTTCCTTTCGCAGTTACAACTTTGGCTGATGAGAAGTAACCCTAAGAGAGGTTCTCCAGGAGCAGAATTATTTCATAAGACAGAGGAACACCGTGTCCCAGAGAGTGAGGAGAGAGGAGCAGGTAGATGCCTGGAAAATGGACAGCACCACAAATATGCTTATGCCTCTTCACACACAGATGACCCAGTGAGGGCAAGACAAGAGAGAGAATTCTTACGGGAACATGCATACTCCTCCTCTCCGGCCCCACCCCATGATTGACGGAGGGGTCTTGTCTTTCTCTCTCTGGGCTCTGTTAGTTTCTCCCGTCCCTCCCTACACTCTCCTTCCTGCCCTGGAGATCATCTACATTAGTACTCCCCCTCCTCACCTCAGCAGTGTCTCCTGAGGGGCCGCGAGTGCCGGGGCCTGGGGTGAGCACCAGGATTTTTGAAGCCTTTAGCTACCGAGATAGTTTGGACTGACAACATGTCAGGAGATCACTGAGGGATGCAATAACAAACACAATGATTAAAAGTTGTTCAAAGTTAAACTTAAAAGCCTGGGGCCAAATACAGGTGAGTTCAATTCCTAGCTCCACCATTTACTAGCTGGGGACCCAGGGCAAGTTGTTTAACTCTCTGGGCCTCAGTTTCTTCATCTGTAAAGTGGGAATAACACCGCACACACACTGTTGTTATTATATGATGTGATGTGCTTTGCAAAGAGGTCAGCTCTGCCCCTGGCACTTGACGTTCACTCAATATTTGGAAGCTGGTGTGAGTCCACAAGCCCTTATCCAAACCATAGAGATAGATAGGTTTCAGAATTCTGAATTTTTCAGATTTTAGGAAGGTTATACTGTACATTTACCACATTTTACATGAAACCCCAGCAGGGTCTGGGGTAGCGCCTCACAATCAAACACTTCAACATTTCTGCAGCAAAAATGCATGAATAGTCACATGAACTGGGGATAAATAAGACCCTAAGTAACCTCACATCCATTCTGGCCAGGTTGTGCCATCAAGAGAGTTTTTTCCCAAACCATTGTTTTTGAGGCTTTGGGGATTTTTATACTGCAGGGAAGTGGCTCTATTAGTAGACTGCAGGCATTTTGACTCTAAGTGTGGGGAAGGAAGCCTCTGGGTCAGGATGAGGAGTGAAAGGGGCAGGCAGTGTTGAGCAAAAGGCCTCAGAATGGAGGTGAATGGGAAACTGGCCACCAGGCAGACAGTGGTGGGAAAGGAAGACAGACTGTTCCTGCATTTCTAGTAGCATCATTTTGCTCCCTAGAGGCCTCGAAAATATTCATTCCCAGACCCCCTCTATCAGTCACTGAATAGCTGAATAAATGGATGCAAGGCAATGAATAAATAAACAAACAGAGAAGAGAGGAGATCAGCTGGCTCCTGCGCCCTAAGAGAGACAGACAAGCTGGTCGCCCCTTTACACAGGGCATTCCAGAAGGTGTGCTGGAGGACCCCAGGGGATGGGAGGTGCCGGTCAAGGTGAGCATTCACCTGGCCACCAGCCATGGGGTGGAATCGGCCAGAGCAAGGCTGACCACTCGCCAGAGGAAACTGGCCTGGGCAACAGATTTGGCCCTTTCGCCCAGGAGTTTTATAAGCCCCAGGAACCAGATAATTCCATTGTCCTGGTTTTGTTCCCAGGTTCCTGGTAGCAGCCTCTGGTTGATTAGTAATGACACTCTGTGTATGTGTGTGTGTGTGTGCGCGCGTGTGCCGGTGTATATGGGTGTGTGTGTGTGCTGCACCTATGTAACAACAGAGACACACAGAGAAAATAAAGCAATTGTTTTTTCTGAGCCCAAAGGGAACGGAGCTGGGGGAGAGAGAGGAGCATGTCCTCCTCCCTGTGTCTTTTCTTATTTTGCATTTCTCATTACATCCTCATGTCACGGGGCTGCTGGCTGATTTATAATTTATTGGTTTAGTGTCTCGCGGCAGGGAAAGGATGCTACGCTATATTTTTCAGGGACACTCAATTCAACTTTGGCGAAGCAGCCAGGGCCACATCTGTGAGGGGCACAGAAGAAAGATGTGTGTGAGGATTTGTGTGGCCACAGAGCCCAAGGTTGCCACGTCTGTCCCAGTTGAATGCTGTGCACTATTAAATACCAGCGTCGGCTTTTTGTTTAAGTGGAGGTTCTCTAATCGGATTTTGGAAATCCAATCTCAATCAGGCATGTGCATAACACAGCGACAATTTGGGGCACTGAGCTCTGAGGACTTGATCTAGTCCTGCTTTGGACGGGTTCAGGGCAGACCCTGAGACTGGGTTCACGTGGAAGTGATTTTATCAAGAAGTTCTGCAGGAAAAAGGTAGGAGAGTATATTCATTCATTAGGGCTGCTATAACAAAGACCCACACACTGGCTGGCTTCAACATCAGAAATGTATTGTCTCAGTTCTGGAGACTGGAAGTCTGAGATCGAGGTGTTGGAGGGTTGGTTCCTTCTGAGGGCTGTGAGGGGAATCTTTTCCATGCCTGTTTCCTAGCTTCTGATGGTTTGCTGGCAATTTTGGGGGTGCCTTGGCATCAACCCCGTCTCCACCTTCATCTTTTCATGGCATGCTCTTGAGTCTGTGTCTGTGTCCAAATTTCCCCTTCTTATAAGGACACCAGTCGTATTGGATTAGAGGCCACCCAAATGATTTAAACTTGATTACCTCTTTAAGAGACCCTACTTCCAAATAAGGTCACAGCCTGAGGTACTAGGATTTAGGACTTCACCACATGAATTCGGAAAGGACACAATTCAGCCCCTAACAGGAAGTGAGGAGGTGATACAAGGACCCAGAAGAGGCCAAGTAAGGGTGCAATGTCAAATAAAGTCCCACAAAAGAAAACAAGGGCCCAATCCCACAAGGGATTCCTAGAGACAGGGGAGGCTGGTCACCTTCAGAGGTGTCCCAACGGGGGAGCAAGGGAGCTGGAATATTATTTAAAGAAAGCCCCCAGAGGGACTTTGACTCCCAGACACTCCCAGCCTTCCTGGAATACAGGTTATATGGTTTGGATCTGTGTTCCCACCCACAAATCTCATGTTGAATTGTAATCCCCAGTGTTGGAGGTGGGGCCTGGTGGGAAGTGGTTGGATCATGGGGCGGTTTCTCATGGTTTAAAACCATCCCCCTTGGTGCTGTCATTGTGATACTGAATTCTCATGGGATCTGGTCATTTAAAAGCGTGTGGCACCTCCCAACTCTCTCTCTTCCTCCTACTCTGGCCATATGAAGTGCCAGATCTCCCTTTGCCTTCCAACATGACTGTAAGTTTCCTGAGGCCTCCCCAGAAGCAGAAGCCACTATGCTTCCTATACAGCCTGTGGAACCATGAGCCAATTAAGCCTCTTTTCTTTATAAATTACCCAGACTCAGGTATTTCTTTATGACAATAGGAGAACAGACTAATACAACAGGTAACAAGGGTGCTGGCTGTTGGGAATTAAAGCAACTGGAAAGCGTCATGCATGAACATGGGAGAAGGCTCTCAAGGGGATGTGGGGAGCACTGACAGCATTTGCTGTGAGCCCCCAAGTTCCATGTCTACCTAGTGGTGACATGGTGACTAACTGCCTCTGATAAGTAACCTAGTGTAGGTGGCAGACACATGCCCGTATCATGGCCTGGAGAAAAGACAAAAACAGGAAAGCAAGAGCATAAATTCCCAGAAAAGCCTAGATTGCTATTGATATTGAAAAGCCAGTTGTTATTTTGGCTAGGTTTTTGTCACTGGTAGATTTTAACTGCAGCATGAGGAGGAGGGCTGGATGATGTACGGACAGATAAAAGAACTGGCCATTCCTGTGTGAAACATGGAAAAGGAAATACACTTTGGGAAAAGTGGTAATGATCGACTCTTGGGGTTAGAATCATGGTCTTTGATTGAATAACGTGGCAGGGTTTTGATTCAATAGTAATCCGATTTGGGTGGCACACCAATAATAAATTCTCCAGCAAACTGAAAAATTCTGTAGGGTAATGGAAAGCATTCGAACCCCATGGTTTTCATTGAATTAAATATGAAAATGTATCATACAATCGATATTGCAATATTTGATTCAATCAGCATTTCGGGATGGGAACCGTTTTCTTCCATTTGTTTTTATGCTGTCGCAAAATATTTCAATTTGCTTCAGAATTTATTATTGACAAATCACCCTAACAGCCCTTGGGGGTTGGAGTGGGGAGCTTGTCACAGATTGGCAGCTGAGAGATGTTGGGCCCAGAAAAATAGCCAGGGACTGGGGAATGCTCACGTGAAATTTCAGAAAGGGGCTGATTATACACAACAAGGAGGGAGGTGAGGACATTTGTCACTGGGAGAGAGATGAGACAGGTGTCTTTCCTCTGGATGGGGCTACTCTTAAAGGGGTGTCTCAGCAGTAAGTGCATGCCCTAGGTACAATTATGAGGTAGACATAGGGAGAACCTCTGCCTCCTCTGCTCCCTGTGACCCAGGCCCCCAGAAGGAAAGAGCTTTCATCTGGACTCCAGGCACGCTGTCTCTGTAATACTGCAGTAGGTGGCCTGGTGCCATCTTACAAACACCAGTAGGGAGTCTTGGAAACTTGGAACTGAATCCAGGTTCTTCCACTAACTAGCTGTGTGGCCTTGGGTGAGAGGTTGAACTGCTCTGTGCCTCTCTTTCCTTAGTGTGGAATAGTAGTAAATTCTTACCTTCCTTGTAGAGCTGTTGCAATTAAGTGAATGCATATTAAATTAATGTGTGTACCATGCTCAGTACATCATAAGCAACCAGTAAATGGAAGCTATCATTATTACTATTATTACTATCATCAGTTATCTATTGCTGATCGTTAATTTATACTCTAAAACTTAGTGGTTTGAAAGAATAATGATTCTACTGGTCAGTTCTTCTGATCCAATCTGGGTTCTGTGGATCTTAGCTAGGCTCACATAGGCATTTGTGGTCAGTTAGAGGCTCAGCTGGGGACTGGTTAGTCCTGAGTGGCCTTGCTCACATGCCCAGACATTGGCTGACTGTTGGCAATGGTGGTGACAGGGTCATGTGTCGCTCAGCCCCCAGCAGACTAGTCCAAGCTATGACACTGCAGCTGGAGTCCAAGAGTAGCAAGAGGGCAAGCCCTGAAGTGCAGGCATCATTCAACTCTCAACTTATGTCCCATTTGCCAATATCCCCCATTGGCCACAGCATGAGAACAGCTTAGACTCAAGGGGTATAGAAAAGCTTCACCTCGGGATACAAAAATCCACACTATGAGAACATAGATTCAAGGAGGGAAAGAATCTGTGACCACTTTTGCAAATGGCTATAATTATTATCATCATCATTTCTCTGAAGGTGCTGATCGTATCCCACTTCATGGAAAGCTATAGACATGAAACACTTCCCACCAGCCTAACACTCCTTGAGGGCACAATATCTTTGCATCTTTTGTACCCAGCAAGGTAGCAGGTTCTGGAAAAATGCTTTCTGAATGAATTATCTAAGTATAATTATATATGTTTATAAAAATGAATACTTCTAGAAATGCATTCATACTAAAGAGTTAAGTCATAAAAGTGGCATGCCTCATGAGAATACTTGCATTTTTAAGCCAGTAGTAAGAAAGGAGTATAGCATAACACAAATAGAAACTCTGGGTAGAATTTTAGGAACCATGGACGGGTGGCTATTTAAAAAAATAACTCTTTCATATCCCTCAAACTGCATCATTTGACAACTTTCAACCCCACTTACAAGTAGGGCTGCCCTGCCTGTGGCTCCTGGGGAAAGGAGGTAGCTGACAGGCCTTGCTCCATTTCCCAGATCTTAATTGTCTCCCATGGGGTCTAGACTTTACCACCCCACTGGCTTCAAGCATGCTTGGGAATAGGGACAAAGAGCTAGCAGGAGTTCATTGGAATTGAGAAGTGATGCGACTAAGGTTAAGCTGGAAGTGAAAGTCTGTAATCAGCCAACTGATGTTTATAAAAAACCTACTGTGTGTCAGTAACTATTTTGGACACCAGGAATACAGCAGTCAACAAGACAAAGTCTCCACTCTCATCCTAATGTCTGATCCAAAGAGATCAAAGCCAGAGCAAGCAGGAAACAGGGGCTGTCCCAGAAGAGTGGTTACCGCATGTTCGAAGTCCTGAGCACTAGATTAGGTGGTTAGAAGTCTATTCCATCTCAGCTACTCACAACCCCAAACTCTTCTTCCAGGCACTGGGGATAGCTGCAACATGGCAGACAGAACAAAATCCTGGATATTCAAAGCAGATGTGTGTAGCATGCCCAGTACATTCTAAGCATAGGCAGTAGTCACTATCTTAAGCATTTACATGTATGAGCTCGTTTAATCTTCACAATAACACCATGACTGTATTAGCAGGCATTTGCTACATAACAGATAATCACAAAACCTTAGTGGCATATAGCACTCAACATTTACTTCTTGATATCTGTAAGTACAGCTGATCTGGGCTGTGCTGGGCTGGGCAGCTCTGCTGATCTTGCCTGGACTTGTTCATGCACCTGGGGGTTGGCAGGAGTGAGCTGATCTAGACTGGTGGCAGCTGGGGTGACTCAGCTCTTTCCACGTCTCACAGTTCAGCAGGTGTGTCCTTATGGTAATGGCAGAGGCACAAGAGAGTAAGCCCCGTTGCACAAGCCCACTTCAAGCATTTCACTTGTATCACATCTGTTCACATCCCATTGGCCAAGGCAAGTCACATCACTAAACCCTGAATGAAGGAGTGAGGCAGACCACTCTGCCCACTAGAGGAGGGTAACATTTTGTTTGTTTTTTTAAACAGAGTCTCACTCTGTCACCCAGGCTGGAGTGCAGTGGCATGATCTTGGCTCACTACAACCTCTGCCTCCTGTGGCTTAAGCAATCCTCCCACCTCAGCTTCCCAAGTAGCTAGGACTATAGGCGTGAGCCACCATGTGCAGCTAATTTTTGTATTTTTTGTAGAGATGGCATTTCACCATGTTGCCCAGGCTGGTCTTGAACTCCTGAGCTCAAGTGATCTACCCACTGCAGCCTCCCAAAGTGCTGGCATTACAGGCATGAGCCACTGCACCCAGCCACTTGAGGGTGACTTTTCAAAGTTACAAGGCAAAGGGCATAGATTTAGGGAGGACTGAAGGATTGGGACCAATAGTGCAATCTACCACAGAGAAGCTGGTACTATCATTAAGCACATTTTACACATCAGAAAACTGAGCACAGAAAATTGAAGGTACCTGCCCAGAGTAGCACAGCTAGTAACTAGTGTATCCAGAACTTGACCTCAGGCCAACTGCTCTTGCCCACCCCTCTTTACCATTTCACTTCTTAGCTCTGACTTAATCCAAAGATAAATCTAAGAGTATGGGATATATAGACTGTGTCTCTTTCAGGAAATCCTCCATAATTTTTTTTTCCTCCCACCTTTGGTAGGCATTAAGCCACAGTACATTCAAGGATAGACTCCGAATCAAATATCCAGAGTTTGTAAACTAAGTGTTACCATTTGGATGTGGAGCCACATGGTTTAACAATTAGCCGTGCTGGGTTTTGACATTTGGGGAAGCTGAAGAGCCTGATGAGGACACAGCCTGAGAAGAAGGCCTCTCTCTCTGTCACCAGGGGTGAGGAGAGAGGGATTCTGGGGAGGTGTTCTAAGGCAGCACCATCAGCCAAGTCAAGGCTTTACTCAGAAAATTGTCTTGGTCCTGTTTAGTACAGAAGAGCAAAGACATCCCAGTGTTTCCTACCATGGAGTAATATATTTTAGAACATTTTTTAGAGTCACAATCCTTTGAAAATTCGTGAAAGTTAAGAACCCTCCATTCAGAAAAATGTACACACCCCACAATTCTCCATTTAATAATAGGGGTGTTGAGAAACTGCGTGTCCAGCATCTGTGATAGGGTTGTGCCATAATAATTTTAGGCTAGATCATTTGTAAAGCAGATGGCCATTTCAGCCCTGCAAATTTCAATAAAGAGCACATAGGCTGTTTAACTTTGAACCACGGAACTTCCTGGCATACCTTTCAAGAGCAACTTGTAGCAAAATATACCCCTGGCTAGACTCCAAGTCAAGAGGGGGTACTCCTTGAGGAAGAAACTTCTGTCCTTCCATTCAGGCCTCATCCTAGCTACTCCAAAGATGTACCTGAAGGCCTACAACTCATATCCCTTCCTTCCCACAAGCCAGAAACAGAGTATCAGCCATGGTATTGTCAGTTTTCACAGGGAGCCACAGATTTAGAATGATTCATTTCTGGCCTCAGTCCAGTTGGGAAAGTCTTGAGGGCTTTTCTGCTGTGAGAGGCAGTAGAGTATAGCAGTTAAGGCATGGATTCTTGGACCAGGAGCATGAAGAATATCAAATCAGTCTCCTCTTTCTCTCTCTCCCCCAACCTCCCTTCAGTCTTTCTCTCTCAGCTCTGCTGGTCCCTACTTCTGTTCCCATGTTGGCCCCATTCTCCCCTGCCACAGATATGTTCTTTCCACAGGGGGAATGATGGCAGCTAGCAGCCTGAGCCCCCATCTTTCAATTTGCTATCAGAAAAGAAGAAGACCCCTCTATCACTCTCCACCAGCATTCATCTTTCAGATCTCATGAAGAGCTCCTGATTGGCCCTGCTTGGGTCATGTGATGCCCTTGAAGCAATCATGTTGGATCAGAGGACAGTATCTTATGATTGGTCAGGCCTGGGTCACATGACCATCTCCCCCAGACCACAGAGGATGGTGGAGGAGGAATTCTGCAATTGGAAGACTGGTGCGGGGCAAGCAAAACAACAGACAGTCACTGTAATTATTGAACACCATCATGAGAAAGAGCCCTATAAAGCTCATTGCTGGGCTGATCCTTGAGATGGGATGTTGTAGGGACATAGCTTATCATATTGTAAGTGTCTCTCAAACATTAGCATGCTTTGGAATCAGGAGGGGGGCTTCTTTAAACACAGATTGCCAGGCCCCCACACTCAGAGTACAAATATAAGACTGTATTTCTACCAAGTTCCCAGGTGATGATGATGCTGCTGATGCAGAAGACACTTTAAGAACCACTGTCATAGTACCCATTGCACTCTCTAAAAAGACCCACATAGAAGATTCCCATCTGGTCTCAGTATTATACCACAATGAGTGTTGCTTCTGACCAACTGGTTTATTTTGATTTGTGTAGACACTGTGAATCTTATAAACCATGCCTCTCTCTTTTGGCTGACTTCTAGAAAGCTCAGAACGAACTGTGTGACCCACTTCTATCACGCATAAGGGACCACCAAGCCCCAAGTTCATCCACTAACCTTAACCCAACCATCATTTTTTACTATCCTGCTTGTTCTCCTTTTGGTCCAAAAAATGATTTGGTTAAAAGTGACAGAAACCAATTTGAACTTTGTTAAGCCAAAAAAAAAAAGAAAAGAAAGGGGATGCAGATTTATGGTAAGGATACTGGAGTGTCTCCTGAAGGAGGAATGTGGTCAAGCCCAGGAACAGCTGGGACAAGGGTCTACTTGATTCCCCCAGCTCCTATCATGACTTCTCTGTCATTTCCTCTATATGGCCCTCTCTCATTACAGCCCAGCCTTCTCCACAGGGTGCAAAACATGGTTGCCAGGCAGCTCCTGAGCTTTACCTCTTGAAGCCTCTGTCACCTGACCTAATGCTTACCCCTATCCCAGGTTAAAACTCCCAAAGGAAGGGCATGCCCAAGATGGCAGAATTGGAACAGCTCCAGCCTACAGCTCCCAGCATGAGCGACACAGAAGACAGGTGATTTCTGCATTTTCAACTGAAGTACCAGGTTCATCTCACTGGGGCATGTCAGACAGTTGGCGCTGGTCTGTGGGTGCAGCCCGACTAGCGAGAGCTGAAGCAGGGCGTGGCATCGCCTCACCTGGGAAGCACAAGGGGGAAGGGAATTCCTTTTCCTAGCCAAAGGAAATTGAGACACACAACATCTGGAAAATCGGGTAACTCCCACCCTAATACTGTGCTTTACCAAAGCTCTTAGCAAACTGCACACCAGGAGATTATATCCCACACCTGGCCCGGAGGGTCCCACGCCCATGAAGCCTCCCTCATTGCTAGCACAGTAGTCTGAGATCTAACTGCAAGGTGGTAGCGAGGCTGGGTGAGGGGCGCCAGCCATTGCTGAGGCTTAAGTAGGTGAACAAAGCCGCCTGGAAGCTCAAATTGGGTGGAGCCCAACACAGCTCAAGGAGACCAGCCTGCCTCTGTAGACTCCTCCTCTGGGGACAGGTCATAGCTACATAAAAAGCAGCAGAAACCTCAGCAGAGGTAAATGTCCCCATCTGACAGTTTTGAAGAGACCAGTGGATATGTCAGCATGAAAGTTGAGATCTGAGAATAGACAGACTGCCTGCACAAGTGGGTCCCTGACCCCCAAGCAGCCTAACTGGGAGACATCCCCCACTAGGTGCAGACTGACACCTCACACCTCACACGGTGGGGTACACCCCTGAGATGAAGCTTCCAGAGCAAGAATCAGATAGCAACACTCGCTGTTCAGCAATATTCTATCTTCTGCAGCCTCCACTGCTGATACCCAGGCAATCAGGGTCTGGACTGGACCTCAAGCAAACTCCAACAGACCTACAGCTGAGGGTGCTAACTGTTAGAAGGAAAACTAACAAACAGAAAGGACAGCCACACCGAAACCCCATCAGTACGTCACCATCATCAAAGACCAAAGGCAGATAAAACCACAAAGATGGGGAAAAAACAGTGCAGAAAAGCTGGAAATTCAAAAAATCAGAGCACATCTCCCCCTCCAAAGGAAAGCAGCTCATCGCGAGCAACAGAACAAAGCTGGATGGAGAATGACTTTGACGAGTTGAGAGAAGAAGACTTCAGTCGATCAAACTTCTCAGAGCTAAAGGAGGAACTACATAACCAGTGCAAAGAAACTAAAAA
>NC_045445.1:108555169-108576903 GCF_002776525.5 Piliocolobus tephrosceles | reverse complement strand
AAAAAAAAAAAAAAAAAAAAGGAAAAGCAGGGATGAAGGGATAACTAGAATAATCAATGCAGAGAAGACCTTAAAAGAATTGATAGAGATGAAAACCAAACACGAGAACTACATGACAAATATACAAGCTTCAGTAACCGACTCGATCAACTGGAAGAAAGAGTATCAGCGATTGAAGGTCAAATGAATGAAATGAAGCGAGAAGAGAAGATTATTGTAGAGAAAAAAGAGTGAAAAGAAACGAACAAAGCCCCCAAGAAATATGGGATTATGTGAAAATATCAAATCTACGTCTGATTGTTGTGCCTAAAAGTGACGGGGAAAATAGAACCAAGCTGGAAAACACTCTGCAGGATATCATCCAGGAGAACTTTCCCAACCTAGTAAGGCAGGAAATACAGAGAATGCCACAAAGATACTCCTTGAGAAGAGCAACTCCAAGACACATCATTGTCAGATTCACTAAAGTTGAAATGAAGGAAAAAATGTTAAGGGTAGCCAGAGAGAAAGGTTGGGTTACCCACAAAGGGAAGCCCATCAGACTAACAGCAGATCTCTTGGCAGAAACTCTCCAAGCCAGAAGAGAGTGGGGGCCAATATTCAACATTCTTAAAGAAAAGAATTTTCAATCCAGAATTTCATATCCAGCCAAACTAAGTTTCATAAGTGAAGGAGAAATAAAATCCTTTACAGATAAGCAAATGCTTACAGATTGTGTCACCACCAGGCCTGTCCTACAAGAGATCCTAAAGGAAGCACTAAACATGGAAAGGAACAACAGGTACCAGCCATTGCAAAAACATGTCAAAATGTAAAGTCCATTGATGCTAGGAAGAAACTGCATCAGCTAACAAGCAAAATAACCAGCTAATATCATAATGACAGGATCAAGTTCACACATAACAATATTAACCTTAAATGTAAATGGACTAAATGGTCCAATTAAAAGACACAGACTGGCAAACTGGATAAAGAGTCAAGACCCATCAGTTTGCTGTATTCAGGAGACCCATCTCACACGCAGAGACACACATAGGCTCAAAATAAAGGGATGGAGGAAGATCTACCAAGCAAATGGAAAACAAAAAAAAAGCAGGAGCTGCAATCCTAGTCTCTGATAAAACAGACTTTAAACCATCAAGATCAAAAGAGGAAAAGAAGGTCATTACATAATGGTAAAGGGATCAATTCATCAGGAAGAGCTAACTATCCTAAATATATACGCACCCAATACAGGAGCACCCAGATTCATACAGCAAGTCCTTAGAGACTTACAAAGAGACTTAGACTCCCATACAATAATAATGGGAGACTTTAACACCCCCACTGTCAACATTAGACAGATCAATGAGACAGAAAGTTAACAAGGATATCCAGGAATTGAACTCAACTCTGCACCAAGCAGACCTAATAGACATCTACAGAACTCTCCACCCCAAATCAACAGAATATACATTCTTCACAGCACCACATCACACTTATTCCAAAATTAACCATATTGTTGGAAGTAAAGCACTCCTCAGGAAATGTAAAAGAACAGAAATTATAACAAACTGTCTCTCAGACCACAGTGCAATCAAACTAGAACTCAGGACTAAGAAACTCAATCAAAACCACTCAACTACATGGAAACTGAACAACCTGCTCCTGAATGACTACTGGGTACATAACGAAATGAAGGCAGAAATAAAGATGCTCTTTGAAACCAATGAGACCAAAGATACAACATACCAGAATCTCTGGGACACATTTAAAGCAGTGTGTAGAGGGAAATTTATAGCACTAAATGCCCACAAGAGAAAGCCAGAAAGATCTAAAATTGACACCCTAGCATCACAATTAAAAGAACTAGAGAAGCAAGAGCAAACACATTCAAAAGCTAGCAGAAGGCAAGAAATAACTAAGATCAGAGCAGAACTGAAGGAGATAGAGACACAAAAATCCCTCCAAAAAATCAATGAATCCGGGAGCTGGTTTTTTGAAAAGATCAACAAAATTGATAGACCGCTAGCAAGAGAGAAGAATCAAATAGATGCAATAAAAAATGATAAAGGGGATATCACCACTGACCCACAGAAATACAAACTACCATCAGAGAATACTATAAACACCTCTACACAAATAAACTAGAAAACCTAGAAGAAATGGATAATTTCCTGGACACTTACACTCTCCCAAGACTAAACCAGGAAGAAGTTGAACCCCTGAATAGACCAATAGCAGGCTCTGACATTGAGTCAATAATTAATAGCCTACCAACCAAAAAAAGTCCAGGACCAGACGGATTTCCACAGCCGAATTCTACCAGAGGTATAAGGAGGAGTTGGTACCATTCCTTCTGAAACTATTCCAATCAATAGAAAAGAGGGAATCCTTCCTAACTCATTTTATGAGGCCAACATCATCCTGATACCAAAGCCTGACAGAGATACAAAAAAAAGAGAGAGAATTTTAGACCAATATCCCTGATGAACATCGATGCAAAAATCCTCAATAAAATACTGGCAAACCGAATCCAGCAGCACATCAAAAAGCTTATCCACCATGATCAAGTGGGCTTCATTCCTGGGATGCAAGGCTGGTTCAACAAACACAAATCAATTAACATAATCCAGCATATAAACAGAACCAAAGACAAAAACCACATGATTATCTCAATAGATGCAGAAAAGGCCTTTGACAAAATTCAACAGCCCTTCATGCTAAAAACTCTCAATAAATTCGGTACTGATGGAACGTATCTCAAAATAATAGGAGCTATTTATGACAAACCCATAGCCAATATCATACTGAATGGGCAAAAACTGGAAGCATTCCCTTTGAAAACTGGCACAAGACAGGAATGCCCTCTCTCACCACTTCTATTCAACATAGTGTTGGAAGTTCTGGCTAGGGCAATCAGGCAAGAGAAAGAAATAAAAGATATTCACTTAGGAAAAGAAGAAGTAAAATTGTCCCTGTTTGCAGATGACATGATTGTATATTTAGAAAACCCCATTGTCTCAGCCCAAAATCTCCTTAAGCTGATAAGCAACTTCAGCAAAGTCTCAGGATACAAAATCAATGTGCAACCTACAGAATGGGAGAAAATTTTTGCAATCTAGCAATCTGACAAAGGGCTAATATCCAGAATCTACAAGGAACTTAAACAAATTTACAAGAAAAAAACAACCCCATCAAAAAGCGGGCAAAGGATATGAACAGATACTTCTCAAAAGAAGACATTTATGCAGCCAACAGACATATGAAAAAATACTCATCATCACTGGTCGTCAGAGAAATGCAAATCAAAACCACAATCAGATGCCATCTCACACCAGTTAGAATGACAATCATTAAAAAATCAGGAAACAACAGGTGCTGGAGAGGATGTGGAGAAATAGGAACACTTTTACACTGTTGGTGGGACTGTAAACTAGTTCAACCATTGTGGAAAACAGTGTGGCGATTCCTCAAGGATCTAGAACTAGAAATACCATTTGACCCAGCCATCCCATTACTGGGGATACACCCAAAGGATTATAAGTCATGCTGCTATAAAGACACATGCACACGTATGTTTATTACGGCACTATTCACAATAGCGAAGACTTGGAATCAACCCAAATGTCCGTCAGTGACAGGCTGGATTAAGACAATGTGGCACATATACACACCATGGAATACTATGCAGCCATAAAAAAGGATGAGTTCGTGTCCTTTGTAGGGACACGGATCCAGCTGGAAACCATCATTCTCAGCAAACTATCACAAGAACAGAAAACCAAACACCGTATGTTCTCGCTCATAAGTGGGAATTGAACAATGAGATCACTTGGACACAGGAAGGGGAATATCACACACCAGGTCCTATTGGGGGAGGGGGGAGGGATAGCATTAGAAGATATACCTAATGTAAATGATGAGTTAATGGATGCAACACACCAACATGGCACATGTATACATATGTAGCAAACCTACACGTTGTGCACATGTACCCTAGAACTTAAAGTATAAAAAAAAAGTCTTCTAAAAATAAAATGACCATTTCACAATTAAAAAAACAAACAAACAAACAAACAAAAAACTCCCAAGGAACAGCTCTGATTGGCCCAAATCAGGGCAGATGCCATAGCCTCAGGCCAATTGGCAGTAGCTCTGGTGAGGAGGGGGGAGGATCTAGGTCGTACAAAATGGCTGTTCCTGCAGTAGGTGTTAGTTTGAGGGACTATAGTTCTCATAAAGGAATGCTGGGAGGACAACCTCACAGGATCCCCAACCTCACTTTTTTTTTTTTTTTTTGAAACTGAGTCTCGCTCTATTGGCAGGCTAGAGTGCAGTTCTGTGATCTTGGCTCACTGCAACCTCCACTTCCTGGATTCAAGCAATTCTCCTGTGTCAGCCTCCCGAGTAGCTGGGACTACAGGTGTGCACCACCATGCTTGGCTAATTTTTGTATTTTTAGTAGAGACAAGGTTTCACCACATTGGCCAGGATGGTCTCGATCTCTTGACCTTGTGATCCACCTGCCTCAGCCTCCCAAAGTGCTGGGATTACAGGCATGAGCCACCATGCCTGGCCACTCTTTCTCCTATTTTATTTTGTCTTGGTGTATCGTATATCTTAATGTTAGCCACATGAAGTCATTTCCAGAGCAACACAGCTTAAGGGAGAGACAGAAAGACAAGCAGGAACATATTAGTTGAATATTGTATAAGAGTTCTCTGGAGAAACAGACCAATAGAAGATAGATTCAATGGATACAGATACAGATACAGATATAGAGAGATTTATTACTAGAGAGATTTTATTGTAAGGCATTGGTTCACCAATTATGGAGGATGGCAGGGTGAGGCAGCAAGCTGGAGACCCAGAGACAGCCAGTGTTCCACTTTGAAGGCTGTCAGGCAGGAAGACACAACACAGCAGATGAAGTCCAAAGACAGTCTGCTATAGAATTTTCTTTTGCTCATGCAGGCCAGTCTTTTTATTCTATTCAGACCTTCAACTATTTGGATGAGGTCCACCCACATTAGGAAAGACAATCTGCTTTACTCACTCTACAGATTCAAATGGTAATCTCATCCAAAAACATCCTCAACAGAAACACCTAGAATAATATTTGATCAAGTATGTAGGCACCCCACGACCTAGTCAACAGATAAAATTAACCATCACAGAGATCTTTTTTAATTGACACAAATTCCATGTTATCTTATGTCCAAATCCTCAGCACCTAGATAAGTGTCTCATATGGTAAGAGCTCAGTAAACGTTGAATGAATAAATGATCAATGATATTTTCAGTGTCCTGGAGGGAAGGGCTTTGCCATTTAAGAGAACCCTGAGGTTAGGCCCTCTATAATGGAACGTGGGGAGTTATATCCTAATTCACTCAATATTTGTGTTCTGACTTTAATTTATTGGGTCTCCTTCATGCCCTCAGTAGAGCAGTTTAGTGATTTTACATTTCTTTCCCCCTCAAATAACTGGGGCTGTGATGGAGACATATACTTTTGTGACAGAGACAAGAATTTAGCCCTCTACTCAGCTTTAGGCCCCAGAATTTCCAGCTCACTGGGCTTCTGTCCAGGTGGTCTGAAAAGGAAACTGGACCAAATTGCCCACCTATGAGCCCAGGAGGCTGAGTGCACCATTCATGGCTGGTGCTGCCGTGTGTCAGGTGGCCCATCCTGCAGGATGTCCCAACAAAGTAATCAGACCAAAAGTGGGAACTTTCCACTCCTGGATCTACCCCCCTGCATGTGATCAGGGCAAGGGCACACGTTTCTAGAGATGAGTTGTCAAACAATGAGCTGTTCCTCAATTGAGAGCTTTGTATAGCAAAAGTTCCTGGCTAGCCACATTTGAAGGTGGCTCCAACACCACAACTGTGATAGAAGGCATTTGCAGAGATGCTTTGTTCAAATCCTATACTGAAACACTCAAAACATGTAGAGACTCTAGGCTGAAGTTGAAGAGGGCGACAGGAAATCAACAATTCTCTGGTTTGCTGCACTGAGCCTCAGTTGTCTCATCTGCCAAATGGACATGATTAACATAGCCTAGAGTTGCTGTCATCATTCAATAAGATCATTAATTTGTTTTTCAACCTACATTCACTGAGCACACACTGTACGTCAAGCATTGCTACACAGACATGACCCCTGCTCCAAGGATATTTAAGGAAAATGAGCTGGGTATAACTGAGTTATGCCTGAAGCAGTACCTTAAGGGCAGTGGCCGCCACCATGACATATGGGCAGGGTAACGAGGACCCCCATGAGATCTGAGGCCTGCAGTCACAGGCTGGAGTTCAGAAGCATGTTTGTCACCTTTGTGCCTTTACCCTCTCTGCTGGAAAAAGTTGTGCAGCCAATATGGCATCGCTTTGGAAAGAAATGGTGAATTCTTTAGGAGAGAGTAGGTTAAATATAATGAATGAAATCATTCATTTAGATGACTTGATGACCCCAGCTTTTTATGAGGGGCAGAGAAGTGGAAGGTGACATGGGCCAACAAGCGCAGCAGGCAGAACCAGATTAAAATTAAGTAAGCAAAATATCAAACTCTGAAATGTTTTAGAAAATAAATTTTAAGTTACAGAAGCACATAGAGAACACTTGTCATGAATGTGCATGCAAATGCACCAGCAACAGAGCCAGGCATACACAGTCAGTGCTCAATAAGTGTACATTTCTAGGTATTAATTTGAGGGGAAGCAGGATGGCACTCATGTAGAAAACTTGACTTCCAAGTCCCATCGGCCTGGACTCATCCAGATTGCAATCTACCAGCTCTGTAATGTACCTTCACTGGCACATCCAATAACAACTTACTGAGCACCTACTATGTGCCAAGCACTCTTGTAGCCCCAGGGGTACAGCTAAGGGGGAAAAATAGACAAAAATCCGCAATTTCGTGGAATTACATTCTAGTGGGGAGAGACAGACAATAAACACGTAAAAGATATAATATGTTGGAAGCTGATAAGTATCACAGAGAAAAATAAAGCCAAGAAAAGAGATAGGGTCTAGGAAAGAGGATTTCTATTGGACATGTGACTTAACCTTTATGAGCCTCAACTTTCTTATCTGTGAAGATCTCACCTCACTGGACACCCTTGATGATTACACTGGGCAATATAGATAAAGTGGCTAATAGCACCTGGGCCCTAAGAAGGACTTAGTGCCGGAACCCTCTCTATTCCTCCCTTCACATGCTGAGGCCAACAGAAATCACTTGACCAGTATTCAGAAGAAACATCTTCCTTGCAGCATTTCAGCATATCGCTGGCCATTTTTGTCTATATCTATAGTAAAGCCATAATCTTGACATTAGAAGATTTCAGGCATTTGCTGTCATTTATACACAAGCACCCTAGGTTATGAGAAACACACAGACTTGGGAACCGGAAAGACAGGAGTTCAAATCCTAGCTTTGCTTCTGCCAGTTGTCAAACCTGGAGCCTTGGATTCATTGCTGTTAAACTAGAAATGGTGGTGCCTACAGCAGAGGAGAGAGTGAAGGAAATCATACGCAGCACAGCATGGAGCACACTCCCTGGGTGTAGTGGTAGCACAGCCAATTACAGTTCCTTCTCCTCTACAGGCACCAGAGAAATGGATTGTCATCTCCAGAAGTCAGCTAGTGACAGCATCAGCTCCTACATCAACATGTGGCACCTGTTTATGCTTTACCTGGTATCAGTCAGGCACTGCCAGGCAGCAGTCTTCACCCCAGGAGGTTCAGATAAACAGACCTGAATGTAGGGGATACACGCAGGGGTGCTGACAGGTGAAAAGAACCAGGAGGGGATGCTGAGTACCCAGAAACTAGGAACAGCTGGAAGCCATTACCACTCCTAGGGACAAGGGGAAGGAGTCATGTTATATGGAAGCCCAGAGAGAGGTGGGACCTTGGAGGCCTCCAGAGGAAACCACACTGAGGGATGGGCACTGCCTCCCTTATAGCAGGGAGGGAGCAAAGAAGAAATACCCTGACCTCTCCCTCCTCCCACCTCCAAGTTATTGCTCCCACTGGCCAAACCCAGCTGAAAGCTTAGGGGGCTGGGTGCAGTGGTTCATGCCTCTAATCCCAGCACTTTGGGAGGCCGAGGTGGGCAGATCACCTGAGGTCAAGACTTTGAGACCAGCCTGGCCGACATGGTGAAACCCCATCTCTACTAAAAATACAAAAATCGGCCAGGCACAGTGGCAGATGCCTGTAATCCCAGCTACTTGGGAGGCTGAGGCAGGAGAACTGCTTGAACCTGGGAGGCGGAGAGTGCAGTGAGCCAAGATTACGCCACTGCACTCCAGCCTGGGAGACAGAGCAACACACTGTCTCAAAAAAGAAAAAAAAAAAAAAAAGAAGAAAGCTTAGCTGGCAAGGGAGCCTACAGAGGCAGTCCACAGAGCTCGGCCTCTGGGACATAAAACAAGGGGGAAAAGAGTTGAGACTGGATCTTGGAGGGCAGAGGACAACCAGCACACGTGTGTACCATGGTGTTTGCTCTGAAAACACTCGACATCAGTTGTTCCTTTACAACAGTGGTTCTTACACTTGAACGTGCCCCAGAAGCCCCTGCAGGGCTTGTTAAATGCAGATGCCTGGGCTCCATCCCCAGAGTGGCTGATTCCATATGGGGTCTGAGAATCTGCATTTCTGACAAGCCCTCAGGTGATGTTGATGCTGCTAGTCTGGGGATCACATTTTTTTTTTTTTTAATTTTTTCTTTTTTTTCAGAGATTAGGTCTTGCTATATTGCCCAGGCTGGCCTCAAACTCCTGACCTCAAGCAATCCTCCTGCCTCAGCCTCCTGAGTAGCTGGGACTACAGTCACATGCCACCACACCCAGCTAGGGACCATATTTTGAGAACCACTGCTTTGTAAAACAAGGTTCCTAGAAAGCAACTTCCCTTCTTCCAGAACACAGGCAACTCAGAACTCTCCATGGCCAGCCATCAGTAGCCCCCATCACCTGACAGCCACAGGCCCACCAACCCTACATTCACCCTGTGCTTCCTTTTCTCCAGGCCTCATCTTCTGCCTGATCCCTGTTAAGGCTCCAGGGCCTGCCTGACTGGTTTCTCCACTGTTGACACCAAACGTGTGTGCACACCGGCAGACACACAGGCACAAACACACAGTCCGATTAGCTGTACCTGGATGCCTGGCCCATTTCCTAGGGGAAGATGAGTCAACCACTCCTTGGGGCCCTGTAACATCCAGTGCTCAGGCCAAGAGGTCATGATTCCTGGTCACATGACATTGCCTGTTTGTAGGCAGCCCTGCCATGTGGTGGCTTCCCCTGACATCCTTGTGTGAGAGGAAATGAATACAGAACGCTGCTGGGTCCCTGCCACCCTTGGGGCAACTGTACCCCATCCTCAGTCTCCTCAGGGGCTGAGACCCACCAGCAAGCTGCTTTCCTCTTCCTCTTGTTGTCCTCGCCCTGGCTCCTCATCTGACCCATCCCTTTCTTTGGCTTCCTGCTTTAAGGACGCCATTCCAACAGCAGCCCCTCTCCTCCAGCTTCACTAAGCAGCCTCTAGAGTAATGGATGAGAAGCCCCAGGGTGTGTCAGTAGCAGAAAAGGTCTCCTGTGAGCACCTTGTCTTGGGGTCGCCCACCCATTGTCATGCAGTTCTAGTCTGGTTCTTGCTACCATCATCCTATACCCCTTCCCCAACCCCAGCCACAGGGCAACAAGGAGTCAAGTCCTGGCCAATCAGCTTAATTCATTCTCCTGGACACAGAGCTTGGACCAGGGATAGGCCTGAGTGCCAGGGAGGGACAATCAGACTGATTTCCTAGAATGGGAGTGCAGACAGGAGCAGCAGGGCGCCAGAGCACCCCCTTCCACTGGATTATGAAAGCCAAATATGTGCAGCTCTTGGGTAGCCTGAAACTGACCATGGTGGGAATATCTGTGTAGTGGGGAAATCAGCAAATACTATATCACTAGAAAGAGAAGCTGTTTCCAAAAAGTTGCTAAACTGGGAGGCTGCGATGGCAGCAACTTCTTGTGCTGCATGGAGAGAGCTATGTGCAGCAGCAGAGAATGAAGGCAATGCAGAGAGAAGGAAAATGCAAAGTGAAAGAGAAAGAAAAAGAGCTGCCAATACTGCGTGTGCCCCAGGATCCAGTCATACCTGTACTCTAAGCCATCCTAGTCTTATGAAACAAAAATTGCCCGTTCTGCATCAGCTAGTTGGAATTGGGGTTTTCCACCACGGACAACCTAAAGCACCCTGACTGAAATGGAGGTTGGGAGAAAATATCTTCCCAATGGGGATTTTTACAACTATCACCATAAAATGGGATGCTTACTCAGTCCAAAAGGGGATCAGTCTTCTCATGATTCCAGGGAGGGAGGAGATGAAGCCTGATCAGCCCCTACCAAGCCAGAATGTATGTATGGCCTGCAAGGTGTGGCTCTGCCATGTTAGTTTCACACTGCAGCCCAGCTGTGGGGAGTCTAGAATTCACAGAGGGAATTCTGAACTAGCCCTCTATACAGCTTCCAGGCCTCAAGTGACCTACTCAGAAAATTCCCCACCACTACTGCCAACATCATAAAGCCCAGGTTGGGTCTCTCTGGTTTACACTAGTGTGCATCTCAGGACGCAAGTGTTTGAGATTGGCCCCATTCTAGCTAGGAGATCTCCAGATCCACCCACCCTGCCTGTCCTGCTGGTCCAAGCTCAGCAAACCAACCCTCTCAGAGAAGAGCAGTACCTGCAAGTCACAGGGGACCCTGTTATGATCTAATCCCCTATTCTGCACAGCCAAGAGGTTATTCTGGCTCCTTTGTCCTGGAACAAGATGGTATGATCTGGGCAACTGGCATCGTTCACCACAACACAGGAGAGGTCACATTTTAAAGACCTCCCTCAAGGGCATCCGGTGTCATCCTGGCCTCAAAAGTGCCCAGTTGCTGCTAGAATCTTGAGAGATACTTGCCGGTTTCCCAAGCGCCCACTTGTGTTATTTCTGCACCACCACCCCAATCTTTTCCCCTGGTCATGAGTACTCCATCACACAATAATTGCCTACCACCAATCTTTGCCCTGACAGTGATCAGCCTTGAAACCCTGACACCAGAAGTTTCTGTAGTGAACCTTCTAAGAGAGAGAAGGAGGAAGAGGAGAGACTGTGGCCCGTCTGCAGCCTGGCCTGGGCAGGGGAAGGAGGGTGCCCCACCATGGAGAGAGGGCAGCAGGCTGAGCCCCAGAAGCCTGGGAGTCTCAGAAACCACAGGTAAGCATGAGGACAAAAAGGGACCCTGGGCAAACAGAGAGGCTGGTGGAGAGGCTTGGTGAGTTCAGCCCTGAGCCAGAGCCTGCCTAACCTCTGTGTGTCCAGACCTAGAACTGAACATGCATAACATGCATACATCCACATGCTACACACACCACATATGCACCACACATACATGCCACACACACACATACCACATACACACATCACCTACACACCATACACACAAACATACCTGTCTACAACTCCGTGTAAAATCCCCAGTTCATAAAGCCATCTCTGGGATGCTTCCTTGATCAAACCCCCTCCCCACTCACTGCCCAAATGCCATTTTTTTCTCCCCCTACCACTGCCCCAGCCCCTCAGGAGTTGGGCCACTCTTTTCACCCCTCCTCCCACCCCAACCCCAGGCTTGTTTTCTTTTCCTGAGTGATTTTAGGTTCCCATCTGTCATCTTAGGTCATTAATCCCTAGACAGAAGGCCAAAGAAGCCTACCCCACATAGCCAACCCATTAACTAATTGCAAAAGGTGCCCGTGTCATATCACATTTATCCACTGAAACAGCCCCCTTGCCTGTGCCTCGCTTCCTGAGCTGCACTGATAAAAATGACAAGCCACCTGCTACTGCCCTGGATGGCACTGCCATGATGGATGACCCATGTCCTGAAAGGGTGGGGGTCAGCCATGGAGACTCATGTGGCAGGGTGATGAGGGGGCTGAGAGGTGGACAGGAGCGAGTGGCCAGCTGCCAGTGTAATTGTCTCCCCGACTGAGCATGATCTGAGACTTCCTGTGTCCCCAGATACTGCTGCTCAGCCCTGGACGCCCTAGATGACTGCCCGGGGATGGTCGAGCCTCTGAGGACAAGGACAGATGGGGAGGCCTGAAAGGCCCCCAGCCCCCCCGCCTGCTGGCAACTGTTCACTCCAACCTTTCAGCTGCTGGTCACTGAGTCAGCAAGTTCAAGGAGACTGGCTTTTGATTGACCCCCCACAGTCTGCAGGCAAAACCTTTTCTCTGACAGGGAGGCCTTGAATGCAGGTGGTCTCCAGAAGCTTCCCCTCCCCTCTACTGGGGGCTTAGAGGCCACAGCAGCCCAGCACAGGGACTGCCTGATGGCCTATTTCCCAGCAGGGATTGCCGGTGAGCCTGTGTGGGAGCGTGCGTGCACATCCTGCTTCTCTACTTCCAGGATCGGAATAAATTGCCTGATTGACAAACCTCCTCTGTAGTTCATGTGCGCTGGGCCTGTGGGTCGGCCGTGACTACAGATGCAGTCAGCTGACCTAATCCATTTATCTTATTTATACTGTATTCCATTTTCCATATGCGGAGTTAGGGCCTCCCGGATCTGTTATGCAAATTAGACATGATGATTTGCAAATGAGCAGAGGCCTGGCACTTTTTAAAAATTATCATTAAGAATGTTCCCACCCTGCCACTGGCAGGGAGGAGGGAGACTGGAAGGGAAGAAATGAAGGCATGTGATCTGAAGCTGCCTTCTCTATGTGGCTAGTTGGCTCACCCCTCCATTCTCCCAGCCTTCTGAACCCCCGCTGACTCCCATCTTCTCATATATTCACTCCATTGGAGGAAGCTGATGAGCACAGGCATCATTGGGGAGAAATAAAAGGCTGGCAGGGGATTCACAAAGAGCTGAACAAGGCCAGAGGGAGATGTCCAACAGCAGGGCTGCAAGTAGCCCTTGAAGGCTGGCACCAGCCATCCAGAGTCCCACAGCCCACTGCCTCAACCAACAAAAGACAGAGGCTCACTGATTGATGTGTTACTTTTGTAGAGTGGGGAAGTGAGATGGGTGGATGGTGATTTTCCCGGGCTTTTAAGGCAAGCAAGTACCACCTGTAGGTTGTTCCATAGGAGAATCCTCAATCAAATGGCCCCAGAACAAGCCTTGCACCACCAGATCTCATCCTGGGTGGGAACAGTAAGAAGTGCATTATAACCCAGAAGCATGCAACTTGACAGAGCCTTTTTTGTCCCTCATTCTCTCCTCAAAACCCCCATTCAGGCAGATGGCTTGGTTCAAAACTACACCAAGTTGGGCCTTTAGCTTAGTCCTTAGCCATGACCTGTAGCTCAGAGGTCAGCGTATGGATGAGACCAAGTAAGGGCACTCGCATCTGAATCTTCTTCGGGCACTCCAAGCAGTATATTGACAGTGAGACGCCACGTATGGTCCCACAAGGCATCATGGAAAATGAGCCATCTCTGGCTAGCCAGATGGGGGCCAGTTGGGGGACCCAGACTCGAGAAATGGGAAAGCATCCCCATATAAAGCTCCTCCACACCATCATCATGTTCCTTCTGGTTTCCCCTGCTGGGGCTCTTGGCAATCTGCTGTGTTGTTTCCTGGTGTGGTATTTGAGAAAGAACCCTAATTTTAGTTCAAAGTTCTGCAGATTAATTTGAAGCCAATGTCTTCCTTTTTTTTTTTTTTTTTTTTTAATACACTGGAGAAAAGAACATGTAATCCCAGCTTTTCCAAAAGCAGAGCAGGAGAGTTCAATAACAAAGTTGTATTTCACTTGGCAATCGGAGAAAGCCGCCCCTTTTCTTCCAAGTGTCCTTGTTTATTGTTCTGTTTCTAAGAATATCCAGAAGATACATCTCCAGGGCAGCAGGCACTCTTTCACCAGGAATTTCAAAAATGGCATTCGAAACATTTTGCCAGAGTTAGGCAAATGCGGGCTGGTCCCCAGCATGCAATTTATAGTGCCAGACATCAGGAATGGTATGGAGAGTTGTCTCTCACAAATAAGATGATGTTTGCAGAGGTTTTACTAAAATTAAATACAAGATCCTGAAGGAGATAATGCCAGATTTAACCCCAAAGTGCCTGGTTTGCATTAAGAACCTACATACCTCCTTGCTATCCCTCTGGCTGTCAACACAAATCCAAATCTCCTTTGAATCTTGTCTTAATGTGTTTCACGAAGGGCAAGCCATCATTGGTGACCAGGCAGTGTTTTTAATTACTGTGTTCTGTTCACTGCTGTAAGGTGCCATTGTTATCTTTCCAGCAGATACTTACAAATATGACTTCTTTGGAGGTTCCCTGTGATCTCCACAAGGACTGCAACTGCTAATGAGAGCCAGGCAGGGCCCCAGCCAAGGGGGCCACTGATTATCAAGCCAAGAAACAGCCAGACTCAGAAACTAATGAGCAGGCAAGGAGACCGAAACAGACTAAGAATGTGGAGCACAGCATCAGAGAGAGAGGCCACCAAGACAACCTTAGGAGGGAGACGGAGAGGGAGATAAACTTTAATTCTATCAGAACATACGGTTGCTAACAGACAAGGCAGCTGTGTTGGTGAGAGCAGAGGGAGCTGTTTATTGGAGGCCTTGAAGATATGGCTGCGGCCCATCAGGGAAAGAACATGTGGGACATAAAAGAGCGGATTTATTCCCTGAAGGCTATTCTGACTTCAGGAGCCAATGTTTGAAAACCAGGTCTCTCCCCTGCCATTATTCCCCCTGCTTGGGATGACACCTACCCACCTTCCATACGTCTACAAATCTGCTCTGCCATTCCAAGGTCATTGTAAATTCCATCTCCTACCCTGGACTGCCCTGATAATCAGTGGTTTTATTAACCAAACATTTATTCAGTTCCCTCTATTGACTAGGTCCTGGGAAGATGATTCTATGATGGTCACTGCCCTGAAAGAAGAGTTAGGACGATCAACATGGAAAGGAATGCCTGGAGGAAATGGGACCCTCAATGGCTCTTCCAGTCATTGAGAAAGAAATCATGTCCTGCCTTGAGACCTGCTCTTGTAGGATCATTTTGATCTGAGATTTTACTCTGGAATTGTTTCAGACAGATGCCTTGGGGCAGAGATTGGCAGATGCTCACCAAAACTGTTTCCTCTTCCTGGGCGCACAAACTAGTTTTGAAGCTCATTTTTATCTTGATGAGAGACCAGCTTTCACCAACCAACTGTGAGCAAAAGGGATTAAGGAGTCAAGAGGCAGGGTGTCTTTTCCATTCTCTCTCTCTCGTCTCTTCTCTCCTCTTCCCTCCTCTCCTCTCCTGCCCTCCCCTCCTCTCTCTCTCTCTCTTTCTCTCTCTCTCTCTCTCCTTCTGCCACTAGTTGGATGATGTGCCAGGTTGGTCTTGAAGGCATATAGTTAAGATGGCAGAGGCACAACACCATAGGAGACTGATGTGCTCAGTCAAGCCCCCAAAAGCAGAGCTTAAGAAGGAGTTTCCACCCAAGGGATTTCATGACAGAATGTTCTTAGCAGAAGCTACAAGGACTGAGAGAAGCAGGAGGAGTCAAGGGGAGAATCTAAGCAAACAGGTAGTTTGAAATGAAGTTCAGCATCTGATAACACAGGGAGCTCTGATGCTTGAGTGGCTCCAAGGAGTTGCATCCACTTGAGGCGGAAGAGCCAGGCATTTGTACCCCTGCACCATTGCCTACGGGCTGCCCCGAGGGCCACCTGTCTTCTCAGGCATCTCTGGGTGGAGTGGCTGTCAACTCAGGGCAAATAGCTAGATCATGATGCAGCTGTGAGCAATTAGCATTTCCAGCAGCTGCAGGATGGATGTCCCGGTCTGATAAAGGAGAACAGAGAAAGGGTGTAGTAGCCTCTGCTACAATGGGCCCCTGAAGGACTGCATGGAGCAGAGCCCCAGCCTGCTTTTCATGTGATATGAATAAGAAGGAATCCTTTATTGTGTTAAGCCACTGAGATTTTTGATTTGTTTGTTACAGCAGTGTCTGACTACTATAATTGCACACCTAGTCTCCTAAACCAGAAGTTGGTGAACTTATTCTGTAGAGGACCAGATTGTAAATATTTTCAGCTTCATGGGCCATATGGTCTGTGTCACTGCTATTGGTCGGATTTGTGTTGTGGATCATAATTTGCCAACCACTAATTCTAAACTATAACCCTCAAAACTGAAGACTATGTCTTGGAGTTCTTTCTTTTTCACCTAAGGCCTAGGATAGAACTTTGCCTGTACCATACAACCACTAAAACCCAGCTGATTGATTTGAAAATTAAAAAATAAAGTAAGGTTTTGGTTGTGGTTGTTACTTAATTTGATTTCAACTTGAGTGACCACAGAGGGCCAGCCTTTGGGGTCTGGTGAAGATTGTTCTGGATTCTCAGCTCCTGTTGCGGATGGTTGGCTGCAGTTCCCCAGACCTTGAGACCGCCTATCTCAAGTCTGTCTCACCAGGGAGAACAGAACTTGGCTAGAGAGATCAGCAAGGTTCAGTGCAGCAACAGTGACAGCATGACCATAGAGGGCCCAGACATGCAGAAGGATCAGTATCATCATGTCTTAGAATCTTGGGGCTGATTAAAAGTTGATCAATCCAGTGCCTAAGTCCCCTCTGCTACAATCTCATCTTGGTGCTCCCATGTCCAGTTTTAATGGTAAATAGATGAATATGGCAGCCATAGTCATAGAAGGGCAGATACTCTGCAGAGGCTTAGACCCATATGCAATGACAGTCTGGTTCTCCCCACCAGGAAAGCTGCCTAGACCAGCAGAGGTACTAGCTGAGTGTAAGGGGAATCTAGAATGGACAACAGAGGTAGAGGGATGGTGAATATCAGTTATGGCCACACAACCCTGCTTTTGTAAGTTTCTCGGGAAATGAGACCATTTAGAATTCTGGAGAAGGTCTTCCCAATTGGGGCAAACTCACCTGAGAAGCAAGTGGATCTCAAAAACACAAAGAGACAGAGTCCCATGTTGGAGCCAACGGATCTATGCCCCAGTGGCTAGAATATCAGCTGCTGACCACTCGCAGCTGAGTCCTTCACTATTGCCCTTGATCACAAGAAACTGTCCTGCCCACATTTATGTTCCCCTCCCAGGAGATGGCCCCCAGACATCCCTTGCTGATACAGGGATACAAATGCCGGACACCTCACCTCAGTTTGGTCTGAAGAGCCTGAAGAGCCATCCTAACTCCAGAGTTCCCCATGTCTCCTGTGGCCTCAATTGCAACTGCTTTATGGGTTAGCCCCCCAGCCTGCCTTCCTGTCCCCTGAGATACTACAGATAAACCTCCCACATGCAGAAATTGACAAGCTGATCCTAATATTCTGTGAAGATGTAACAGAACCAGAATAACCAAAATAATTTTGAAAAAAGGAACAAAGTTGGAGGACCAATACTTCCTGATTTAAAGCATACTACAAAGCTACAGTAATCAAATCAGTGTGGTGCTAGTATAAGGGTGGACATTTAGATCAATGGAATAAAATTCGGAGTCCAGAAAGAGACTCTTACACTTATGATCAATTAATTTTCAACAAGGGTGCCAATGTTTTTCAATGAGAAAGGATATTTTTTTCAATAGATGATGCTGGGACTATTGGATAGCCATATGCAAAAACGTAATTTAGATCCTTATCCTTCACTACACACAAAAATTAGCTCAAAATGAATCATAGACCTAAATTTAAGGGCAAAATTACAAAACTTTTAGAAGAAAACAGGAGAAAATCTTTGTGACCTTGGGTTAGGTAAAGTTCTTAGTTATGACACCAAAGGTACAATCCATAAAATGAGAAACTGATAAATTGGATTATATCAAATTTTAAAACTTTTGCACTTCAAAAGACATCACTAAGAAAGTGAAAAGATAAGCCACAAACTGGGAGAAAATATTTGCAAATCATGTATCTGATGGAAGTCTTGTATCTGGAAATATATACATTTAAATGCTTACAATTCAATAATGAGGAGACAACCCAATTTTTAAAGATGGGCACAAACTTTGAATAGCTATTTCATCAAAGAATATACACAAATGGCCAATAAGTACATGGGAAGATGCCCAACATCATTTAGTCACCAGGGAAATGTAAATTAAAGCCACAATGAGATACCACTTCACACCCGCTAGGATGGCTAGAATCAAAAAGACAGACAGTAACAAGCATTAGTGAGGATATGGAGGAACTGGAATTGCTGATGGGAATGTAAAATGGTACACTTACTTTGGAAAACAATCTGGCAGTTTCTTCAAAAGCTAAACATAAATATTTATCATATGATCCAACAATTCCACAGCTAGGTATATACCCATGAGGAATGAAAACATACATCTATCCAAAGACTTGTACTTGAATGTTTTCAGCAGTACTGTTCACAATAGCCAAAAGGTGGAAACTATCTAAACGTCCATCAACAGATGAATGGATAAACAAAATGTGGTATATTCACAGAATGGAATATTATTCGGCTATAAAAAGGCATGAAGTACTAATAATACATGCTACGACATTATGCCTAGTAAACGAATCCAGACACAAAGATCACATACAGTATAATTCCATTTACATGAAACACCCAGAAAAGGCAAGTGTATAGAGACAGAAAGTAGATTAATGTTTGCGTAGGGCTGGGGTTGAAAATGGGTAGTGACTGCTAATGGGCATGAGGGATCTTCTTGGAGCAATGGAAATGTTCTAAAGTTGGATTATAGTGATGGTCGCATGACTCAGTAAATTTACTAAAAATCTTTGAACCGTATGTTAAAACAGATAAATTCTGTAGTATGTAAATCATATTTCAATAAAGCTGTTTAATAAAAAAGATCCTTCAGCATACATATCTCCATCTCAAAGTCTATTTCCAGGGAACCCAATCAAAGACAACATATATTGCATTTTAACAGAAATGTCTATTACTTTTTATCTCTAGCCAAATTTGAGAAAATTGCAGTTTCAAGATGAAAAGCCCCGAAGTCTGCTCAAGCATACAGAGCTCACCCCCACCCCGCCCCAACACACACACATACACACACACACACACACACGCACACACACACCCCTTTCAAGCTTTCTCTGGCTTTATATCACAGCCACCATCACTGTCACCCTTCTCCGACACAGTTCTGGAACCCAACACCGGAATTCCTTCCCACAAAGAAAATAACTCAACCCCTGCTCCCATGAAGCAGTGTTACAGGGCACATCCTACCACTTCCCATCATTTTTAATTATGAATTCTTATTTTTAATTATGAATTCTTATTTTTAATAGATATTTCTATTCGGTTTTATCTGTCATAATTCTTTGACCTGAAAAGCCCAGATACCTTGAGGTGTAAACACGGGTGATATAAGTTACCCGTGTTTGCTGGGGAGTGAGGGTCAATGGGTTGGCAGGAATGAGCCCATGAGACAGACTAGGAAACAGAGAAGGGAAGGGGAAAGAAAAAAGATGAGTTGATAAACAAGGACTCCGAGTTCATCCCCACAAGGCTGGCTGCTCATTGCTCAATGTTGCAAGACACTGACTTCTTAGAGGTTTGCAGTAACAGCTCGCTCGAGCTGGAAATTGCTGTGAATGTGCGTGCTACCCGAGGCTGAGCTTGTAAAAAGAGTTCTCCAGCATCCTTGCTTCACTGACAGGTCTGGGACATCATGTGTTCCTTTGGGGGCCGCTGAGTCTGAGCCCGAGTCCCAGCAACCCTGCCCCAAACATTTACTGAGCATCTATCATGTGCCAACAGAACTACCTCTGGGCTAAGTTCTGGTACAAACAAGCCATGAATGACACAGTTCCCACCCACAAGAAGCTCGCAGATATAAAATCTAGGTGTTCTTTGTACTGTGTGGTTGTGTGAAAGAAAAATATCAGGGACAGAGAGGTAGATGCAGACAAGTTCGCCCAGAAGGAAATGTCTCCAAAGGCTTCAAGAAATGCGGATGCTTAAACAGTCTCTTAAAAGGACAGTTGCTCGGCCGGGCGCGGTGGCTCAAGCCTGTAATCCCAGCACTTTGGGAGGCTGAGACGGGCGGATCACGAGGTCAGGAGATCGAGACCATCCTGGCTAACACGGTGAAACCCCGTCTCTACTAAAAACTACAAAAAACTAGCCGGGCGAGGTGGCGGCGCCTGTAGTCCCAGCTACTCGGGAGGCTGAGGCAGGAGAATGGCGTGAACCCGGGAGGCGGAGCTTGCAGTGAGCTGAGATCCGGCCACAGCACTCCAGCCTGGGTGACAGAGCGAGACTCCGTCTCAGGAAAAAAAAAAAAAAAAGGACAGTTGCTCAAAGTCCAGGTGTTAGATTTCACCCAAAGGAGAGCATCAGTTTAAGCAAAACCACAGAGCAGCGCTGTCCACTAGAACTTTCCATGGTGATGAAAATGTTCTATATCTTCACCACCCAAAATGGTACTATTAAGCACTTGAAATGTGGCTAGTGTATCTGAGAAGTGCAATTTTTAATTTTAGTTAATCTCTATTCATTTTAATTTAAACCAAACTGCACATTTGGCTAGCAGTTACCAGAGTGGACTGCACAGCCCAGAGGCATAAAACAGCAGGGCCCATTCCCATAAGTGCAAGTCGTTGTATGAGGCAGAAGCTTAGGGTGGCCAGGAGCTGCTACTGGAAATACAGTCAGAAAAAAGGAGGCCAGATCACAGAGGAGCCTGTGGCCATGTCGGTTTCGCTTGCCCTGACAGCAACACAAAGACACCCAATTCACCCAGCCAGTGAGGTAGCTGATCCCATCTCTGCCTTTCCACTGTTCTCAAAGCCAAGAGTTGCACACTCAAATGCCTACAACTAGTGAGAAAGGGTACACAGGCACGTCCTGGGTGTCCTGGGCACTGCGTCCAGCTGGAGATTGCGAGTCCCATCAAAAGGGGGCAGCTGCTACTCGGCATCAGTTGTGCTACTGTTGTCTCCAAACACAGGCCCAGAATTGCCTAATCTTCAAATGTTTCAAGAGAAGCCAGAAATCATGACTTATTTTGTCAGCTCTTTCAATGTTTAAATATTGGATACATTTTTTTTAACGCTCTGCAGGCCAAGGAAAGCGAGTCTTGGGGCTGGAATTTGGTCCTTAAACTACAAGTTTGCAGCCAACGGTCCCCCTCCCTACTTCTTTTGTTGTCCCTGTCATGCTATATAGCATGCACCTGTGTTGATAATGGCCATCTCTCCCCAATACGCTCACCATTCCTCAAGGTCAGGGACCCAAATCTTATTCATTCGTCATTCCCAGCACCTACACCTAGAACAATGCCAATACATGGACTTTGTTTTGTAGATGTTTGTTGAATCAATGAACGACCTCAATCATTTGTGCATTGTTTTTGCCAGCCAAGGCAGTGGCTTGAAGAGACAGCAGCAAAAGAGTTAAAAGGCAGGAAACAAACTAGGCTTTGGGATAAAGCCCCAGTAATTGCTATCTTACCAGAAATCCTCTTCCCTGAAAATCTGCGGGCTGTAAATTAAGATCTGAATTGTTGTTTTGAGTGCAGCTTTCTCCAAACCACAGATTTGCAAACACTTCTCTTCCCAGTAGTTTGAGGCCTCACAACAGTCTTGTGCTATTAAATCTTGCTGAAAACTGGGCTGAGACCACTAGATCTCTTGTGAAAATTGCCAGACTTGTGGACGGATGGTGTGGGATTTAGCAAGATGCCTCTTCCCTGTCACCAGGAAGAGACCAGCCATGGAGAGGCACCTGGG
>NC_045445.1:108553125-108555069 GCF_002776525.5 Piliocolobus tephrosceles | reverse complement strand
GGGGGGGGGTAAGGCGGGGGCGGGCGGGGGCGGGGCGCAGTGTAGGGCGGGCAGGTGGAAGGGAAGGGGAACAGGAGACTGGAATCAGCAGGTGGCCTCCCAAAGTGGAGAATCCAGGTCCACGGTCCCCTTGCTTGTTCCGCTCCACATTCCTATAGCAGCTTAGGGGAAGTCATTTAAACTCTGTGCTCCAGTTGCTCAAAGTGTTGACTGGGAATAAATGTGCTACACAGCACTGCAGCTTCCTAAAGCCAGGTGGATCTCCATGCAGCAATTGCAAATTCATGGCAGGAAGAGCGAGGCCTAGGCCAAGAAAAGCCACAGTGGAACTTTTAAAAGATGGTGTGGAGGGGGTGTCACAATAGACACAAAAATGCCCACTCCTAACATCCCCATAACAGCCATCCCCGTAGAAGCACTCCACCGTGTTCCTACAATTTTTCCTGGCCATATTGGAGAGATTTTTGGATGCCTGAAATTTGTCCTTGTAGAATCAAGGGTGAAAGGCACTGTGATGACTTTGAGCAGACCCCTTCATCCCCTACTCGCTGTACAGATGAGAAAACCGAGGCTCACGGTCCTTACACGCTTTTTTCAAGGGCACACCCCTGGACTCCCCAAGCCCAGCCCAGTACCGTCTTATCTTGCACCATGGTGCTCCTTGCTAATCCATATATCTGAGCACACCACAGCGTCCTCTCCAAGGCACTGATGACAAAGGCCATTTTTCACAGGGGGATATAATCTGCTAAAATCTTCTCCTGCATTCCAGAGTAAGATCTCCCATATTTCATGGAGCAGGTTAATCACAAATATCAACTGATGAAGTAGCAAGAGAGGAAAGAGAAGAAACCCTCTGGGTCCATGACAACTTTTGAAATGGGACCCGTTTTGCTTCCCCTGTTTATGCAACAATAAAACATCCTAAAAGCTTGCAACATTTAGCAAAACTCTCTAAAATACCTGGATACAAAATAATATGCTCTTTAAACCAATAGATAATTTATTTAGGAAAGATAATTGATGAATTATTTATATTAGTCGCCAGTGTCCAGCGCCACCATCATTGAGATGAAGTGCTCCGGACAGAGTGAAATCCCTTAATTACTCTCGTATGTGTTGCGTATTGCAGGAAAGAAAACATAATGCAAAGTGCTTATATATTTCAGCAGCATAATAGCTTGATGAAGATTTCTAAATTTTTCAAAATGTCATTTCTTTCCAAAAGATGGATTATTTCTGTTGGGGTTTAGTCTACCTAATTATTCCTGCCTTGATTACTTAACTACTCCAGATATTTCATCCCTCCATGCTCTTATCATGTTCGGCATGTTAGAAGAACCAAGGCAGCTTATTAGCACAAAGTAGACAATCCTGTTTCCTGGCAGTTAGTGTGGGCGGGTGGGTTACACAATGGAGCACTAGAACCTCTCCAACGCAGCCTCTATTCACTTGCAGAGGCCTGGGCTCATCTGAGACATGTGTGCTCAGAACTCTATTGCCTCTCCTAGACCGGTGTCCACCCTTCCCCATCCCAGGAGCCAGAGCATGTGAATTCCCCTTTGCTCTCCAACTCTCTTTCTTGTACATGACACAGACTTTGATTATGGGCTCTGCATTTCTCTAGAGAGCTGCTTCTCAAACTTCAGCCCGGAGGGCTTGTTAAAACAGAGTGGCGGCCAGGCTGGGTGGCTCACGCCTGTAATCCCAGCACTTCGGGAGGCCGAGGTGGGTGGGTCGCCTGAAGTCAGGAGTTGGAGACCACCCTAGCCAACATGGCAAAACCCCACCTCTACTAAAAATACAAAAATTAGTTGGGCATGGTGACGTGCCTGTAATCCCAGCTACTTGGGAGGCTGAGGCAGGAGAATCACTTGAACCCGGGAGGCAGAGGTTGCAGTGAGCTGAGATCGTGCCACTGCACTCCAGCCTGAGCGACAGAGT
>NC_045445.1:108467229-108553025 GCF_002776525.5 Piliocolobus tephrosceles | reverse complement strand
ACCAGAGTGGTGGGGTCCCACGTCCCACTCCCTAGAGTGTCTCAGTCAGGAGGTCTAAGCAGGGGCCAGAGAATCTCCCAGGTGATGCTGATGCAGTTGGTCTAGGGACCACAGATGGAGTAAGACAATTTTTTTTTCTTTTTAAAATAATTTACAAATTTCGTGCTGTGGTTAGTGTCTGTATTAAACTGGAAATTTGGAGGTAATAGCATTTATTTGTTTGACTTTGTAAATACCCAGTGTCCAGCTCTAGATTCAATGAGCAAAATAACTAGGTAAAAAGTAAGGACCTCACTGAGGAAGGAGGAAGGAAGAAGGAAGGAAGGAAGGAAGGAAGGAAGGAAGGAAGGAAGGAAGGAAGGAAGGAAAGAAGGGAGGGAGGGAAGAAGGATGAATGGGAGGGAAGGGAGGAAGAAAGAGAGGAAGAGAGGAAGAAAAAGATATATGCAGTTGGAAAAGCCAGATTCTAGAACATCTCTGGAAGGTGTGATTCTAAAGCAAGCACTGCTCCACGGCTGGACTACAAGGAATGTGGCTTTTCTCCGCGTTTTCCTACTGCACGGGGCTAGCAGGGGTCGATTATCCTACCAACCTGAGTCATTCTTCACTAACTTGGGGGGCGATGGGCAGAGGGCAAGCCTGGAGGCCAGGGCCTGCCCGGGGCGCACCTGTCACGCTGAGGCAGGGCGGCCCGCGCCCTTTGGCTGATCCCACTGCCTGGAAACGAGCCAGACTCCTCTGCCTTTGAAATCCTGTTCCTTGGAGCAATCCCGGCTCGCTAGGTTTAATTGTTTTGTCTCTTTTTTTCTGGTTTATGAAGCCGCCCCGCCTGAAGTCCGCCCCTTGCGCAGCGGCCCGGAAAGGTGGGAGGAGTGCAGACTGCGCTCACTGCTCGGGGAGAGCCGGTTCCTATTTCCTGATTATAAAGAAGCATTCTTTGGGAGCTGATGAATTGCAGCGAGGCTGGGGCCGGCAGGACGCGCACCTGTGATGCCCTGCACCCGCCGGAGTCTGTTTATGCATCAAATGTGCCCACAGATTTTCCCTGGTGCTTGGGGAGACGGGGGAGGCGGTGCGGGCAGCCGGGGGAGGCGGTGCGGGCAGCTTCTCGCCCCCGCTCCCCGCCCCGCAAACACACACACACACACACACACACACACACACACACACGTTTGAAAGCCTTTGAGACCTTGCTACTCAAAATGTGGTCTATGGACCAGCAGCATCACCTGGGAGCTTGTTAGAAATGCAAATCTCGGGCCCGCCTAGACCTACTGAATCAGCATCTGCATTTTAATGAATCCTGGGGTAATTCCCTATTTACGTTAAAGTTTGAGAAGCGCTACGCAGGGGTCCACGGCAGAGAAAAGGTTAAGAACTCTGATCTCAGACAAGGAAAGGGAGGAAAGAGGAGAGAAAGTCCAGTCCCGGATTTGGAAGGGGGAGCGGAGGGTTAACCCTGAGGTTTACCGCTGGAGTGGAGGACAGAGAAATTAACATATGGAGTGAATTAGCGGGGAGGTCGTTGAAATTAGGAGTAAACACAGGCAGGGGACAGCTCAGTTTGCCCGGGGGGAGGGGTGGAAAGAGAAGAGATGGGGTTAAACGGGTGCACCCACACTCCCAGGAACATTGGGTAGGTTGCGTGCTGTGACCTTTGGCTCCTCCTCCCGCGTGTTTTCTGAGACCCAACCAACAACACATTTTGGCACGCACACAGGGTAGACGACAAAACAGCAGCGGCCAGAGCTTGAGGGCAGGCGTGGAGCCGAGGTAAAAAGCACCCGGGAGTTTCTTAATAAGCAGGCTGACATGTGGTGAAAACAATTCTAATGCAAGAAGAAAGAGAAAGAAAGCACATGGTCATAAAAAAATGTGCCCTGGCATCCTGCATCATACCCAAGAGGACATGCCTGGCAGAGAGTGCGCCCCGGGTGACTGCAATCCTCATGGGCCCAGATCAGCCCCTGTCTGTGCCCAAGAACCAGCTCAGTCTCCATTTTCTGCACTAGTGGAGGAGAGAAGAAGTCCTGAGCATGTTAAACAGCAAGTAATCCAAAAAGAAATGACTTGAATTTGGCATAAGGGCCTTTCTAGGCCCCCATCTGACACTCTCTTGCCCTCACTTACTGTCAGCACTGCTGGAACCAGGTGGTGGTGATGAGGGAAGGAAACTTGAGTTACAGCTCCAAAGCAGGAAAGATACTTTCCAAATCTGAAGTAGGTGATACACTTCCAGACGCCCCTCTAAGGCTCTTTCTTCAGTCCTGTTCAACACTTTTTTGCAAGGAGCAGATGGACCGATGTAAGACAAACACCTAGCTGGGCATGGTGGCTCATGCCTGTAATTCCAACACTTTGGGATGCCGAGACAGGGGGATCACTTGAGGTCAGGAGTTCGAGACCAGCCTGGCCAACATGGTGAAAACCAATATCTACTAAAAATACCAAAATTAGCTGGGCGTGGTGATGCATGCCTGGAGTCCCAGCTACTCGGGAGGCTGAAGCACAAGAATCAAGAATCTCTCTTGAACCAGGGAGGCAGAGGTTGCAGTGAGCCGAGATCATGCCACTGCACTCCAGCCTGGGTAGAAGAGGGAGATCCTGTCTCAAAAAAAAAAAAAAAAAAAAAAGACACACACCTATCAAATTTCTGGTTGACCCAAGCTGGCAGAGCAATTAAAAGACTGGATAATCTACTAGGATTCCAGTGACGTTCCCACAGACTGTTACAATAGAGATAGTAGAGATAGTCAGTCGCATCAGTATTTTTTATTTATTCATTCATTTATTTATTTTCCTCTGCATCCTCTTGTATAAAGGTTTTGAGACGATTTGCAGAAATTATAGTAAATTACATTCAAATTTTTAAATAAGAATGCAAAAGTCGTATTCAGTCCCAGTACCAATTAAAATTAGCAGTCAAGACTGATGGGAATGGTGACATTTGATAGGGAAAAATATAAAGTCCTAGCCTCGATCCAGGAAGCAGAAGTCCAGGTATAGGATGTGAGGAATGTGTCTTAGCAACATCTTGGATGAAAAACAAGCTATAATGGCCAGTAAATTCAGTATAAGTAAAGAGTGGGGGATGGTGGCTGGAGAAAAAAGAATACTGCTGTAGGCTAGAGTCAGATGTAAATGTCTATGAAAAGGGAAATGATAGTCCCACTCTTGTCAAGACCACTGATGGCACGTTCTGCTTAGTTCTGAAAGTCATACTTTGAAAAAGTCATTAGCAGACTGGACATATTCAGAAGACAGCACTCTGGAGAGTGAATGATTATGAAACATGAAGCATAGAAATAGACTATGTCCTAGCTCTTGTGTCAAGTACCAGAGGAACGACGTCACAAAATACATGGCTGTGTTCAGAAACTTACAGCCCAGTGAATGAATCAGATAAATAAGTAAACACCAGGAAAAGAGCAGGCTAAGCCGGGCTATGGAATCTTGGAAGAAATTGTGGAAATTATGAAATATTTTGGACTGGGTGACATCCAACATTTATCACTCTCAACAGCTGGAGAAATGAGTGTCTCTATCTTACAAGGGGAAATCCAAGCAGTGCATCTGCTATGGGGTACATGGATCTAAGAATCTGACTATCATGGCTTAAACAAATAAGATATAGTTTGCTCATGCAACAAGAAGAGAGGAAGTAGGCAAATATCTGTCCAAGAATGTCAGCACCTTAGTCTCTGTGATTTTCTTGGTCCCTCCCTCATGGTTACAAGATGGCTGCTACTGCTCTTGCCTTCATGTCTCCCTTCCAGCAGGAAGAAGAGGAAAGAGCAGCACCTGTATCAGGGGAACAAAAGCTTCCCCAGAAACCCACAGCAAACTTCTGTTTAGAGTCATCAGCCTAAACTGTGGCCCACGGTTCCACGATGTGGTTCTTGTCAGGAATGAGGGTTGGGTTAGCCAATCAACAGCGTCTGCCACAAATGAGTTTTGAGTTTCAGGCTTGGGAGCGTGAGGGGATGGTGGTACCATCCACAGAGAAAAGAAATACGGAGGAAGAGCAGGTTTGCTGGGCGCAGGAGTGGCAGTTGCTGAGTTCAGCCTTGGACATGTTGAGAAGCCTGTGAAATGTCTAAAAACAGAGATGGCACATGGACAGATAAGATGTAAGGGCTTAGACTGCAACTGAGAGATCTGTACTAAAACATGGATATAGGAGTCACTAGCAAAGAAGCGGGAATCAAAGCTCTGAGTACAAGTGAGGTCCCTTGGAAGATAGAGCAGAGCAAGTGGGCTAGAAGGCCTGGGGTGGGGGCCAGTTTGGCTTTTAGGAAGAACGTAGTTTGAAGAGAGGAGTCTGGAAGTATGCAGAGAAGAAACAGCCAGAGCAATTGGAAACCTGGAGTGACTGGTTCGCAGAGGCTGTGGGAAGAAAGAATTTCAAGGAGGGAAGGAACGACAGGGACAGCCCACGCCGTGGACGCTCACTCATCCCTTCAGCCCACCTGCAAGGTCATCTGAAGCTATGGGGCCATTCCCATGCATGCCGACAGCCTCTGGCGACAGCTGTGATCTGTAGCTGGAATGTGATGTATTGTCTGGTTTGGTTTTTTATTTAAGATGGAGGTGAGTTAATGGAAAAGCCTCATAGAGAGAATGCATTGGAGGGACAGGTGGGAGGACAGTTGGTTAAGTGCCTCTGGAGGCAGGGGCTGGGAAAGTGTCTTGGTATAAGAGGCTATCTCTTCACTAAGCCTTCAAGTAGGGAGGCAAGAACAAGAGGCAGAAGGAGATAACTCAGTAGACAGTGAGAAAGGGAGGGGCTTCTTACCTGATGACCTTTTATTTTCACATCAAAGTAGGGAATAACAAGAGGAATGAGTTCATATTCCAATAAGACATGCACCCGAATGTTCATAGCAGATTTACTCATGATAGCTCCAAATTGGAAACCATCCAAAAGTCTGTTTAATCAAAGAATGAAATCACAAATTCTGGTTTATTTCATGCAAAGGAATACCATACAGCAATGACAAAGATCAAACTAATTGCAACAACATAGGTGAATCTCACAGATATTATGTTGACCTAAGGAAGCCAGATATGAAATTTACATATGTAAGTGTATATATGTAAATTTGTATATATATAAAACATTCACAGTATATACTGTATTTATGTGAAGTTCAAAAATAGGCAAAATTCATCTATGGTGATAAATGGCAGAATACTGGTTACCTGGGAAGGACAGGTTATTGACTATGAGGGGTACGAGGGAACTTTCTAGTTTCTGGGTAATGAGAACATTTGGTATCTTGATTTGGGTGGTGATTTACATGAGTACAGATGTATGTAAATATTCATCGGATGACACTTAAGATTTGTGCACTTTACTGTTTGTCGTTATATTTCAACAAAAAAGAAAACAAGAGTAGGGGGGTAGAATCAGTAGCAAATAAAATGGAAGATGACCAGTAAGAGACCAAAAACAGAGGTCAAAGCTTAAAGTAGGCAGAGATTATCAGTCATGTGACTATTAGCCAGGGACCTAGTCACATGACTAAGGACACAAAGAAAGAATGTTAAGAAGCATTTAAGGCCCAGATGAGGATGGAGAACATGGATTTGCCATGTTATCAGGCCACAGTGATGCATTTTCTCCAACAGCACAATGGGCTTAAGAATAAAGATGTCCAGCAGTCACATTGATCCAGAATTAAGAGTTTTGCAGAACAGACGAAGGGAAACAGAAGGTGGACAGAAAGTCAAGGATGGGATTCTGGCTTTTTTTTTTTTTTTTTCTTTTTTCTTTTTCTGAGGCAGAGTTTTGCTCTTATTGCCCAGGCTAGAGTGCAATGGCGTGATCTCAGCTCACTGCAACCTCCGCCTCCTGGGTTCAAGCAATTCTCCTGCCTCACCCTTCTGAGTAGCTGGGATTACAGGCATGTGCCACCACGCCTGGCTGATTTCGTGTTTTTAGTAGAGACAGGGTTTCTCTATGTTGGTCAGGCTGGTCTGGAACTCCCGATCTCAGGTGATCTGCCCGCCTCAGCCTCTCAAAGTGCTGGGATTACAGGCGTGAGCCACCACACCCGGCGGGATTCTGGCTTCTTCATTTGAAGCCAGAAGTAACTAGAAAACAGAGAGTCCTTAGGTTGAGGCAATCAAAGCACAGGTGTTTGAGAAGGAGAAGGGAGGGAGAGGTGGAGAAAGCTAAGATTTCAGACGTGGAACAAATATGGCCACTGGTGTGGGCTACTGGAGCCATGGTATCTGAGAAAAGTGCTAGAGGACTAGAGATGTTTACACTGTGGGAAAAGAGGGCAGCAAGCACATCAGCTATATCCAATTGTTTCAATTGTGGTTAAGTGCAGGAGAAATTAGATGTGTCTGTAGGAACTTAGTGGGGAAAACTAGGACCAATCATGGGAGACGGACCCTGTGAGGCAGATATTGCCCCTTAATAGGTGTACCTGCCACATCTAGATCCAGGGGTTCGGGTGCAAAGTGACCAGTTGAGTGTAAAGACAGATTATCACCTCCCTTGTTCTAGCTTACATACTTCTGTTAATGCTATGCAGCTGGATAATGCTTTACTCTATTAACTTATAGATTTCTTTTCTGTCTGTATTATCCCCTTCCTTTCCCATTTGAACATGCTCACAGCCTCACTTAATTTCACTGTTGACTCACCGAGCATGCAGTACTTGAAGTCCTCAAGGCTTTTTCAAATGCACTTTGTTTAGCTTTCTTTCTCCATCCTGTTTACTTGGGCCACAAGAGTTTATGGGAGGGAAAGTAACTCCTCACTCCAGAATTTAAGATAAGGGAAATAAGTTTGCCCCTGAGCAGTAAACTAAGCCATCAACATTTAATGTGTCAGAACAGAGTCACCTTGAAGGGATGGAATTCCCGGGCCAGTGAGACTTGGCAGCAGCCTGACCAAAGTTGTTAGGAAATTAGAATGTGTCCATCAGATGGCAGGCTGGGGAGGTCCTGGCTGGATACCTTGCATTTTTCCCTCCGGCATCACTCTCCTTCCTCCTCCGCCTGTTCTGGCCCAGATAAGATGACCTGGCCTCATGCTTTGCTGGAGTTCTGCCAACAGGAAGCCCAGAAGGCGATCAGAGGGAAGAAGGAGAGTAGGGTTCATTTACTTCTTCCCCTGGCTCCCCTTCCACCACCACCACCCCACAAGGGCACCTCAAGCTGGCTGCACCCTTCACCAAAGGTCATTCACTGCCTCCCTTAAGGTTTCTTCTTCTATACTTGGGTTCTGGTAGTCACTCTATACCCCTCATTGCTTTGTGCTTAGGGATGCTGCCAGCCCCAGGTTTCTGTGCTATCCTTTGTGGTTCCCTACCCCACACACCTCTGTAAATAGTACCTGTATTAGTCCGTTTCCATGCTGCTGATAAAGACATACCTGAGACTGGGCAATTTACAAAAGAAAGAGGTTTATTGGACTTACAGTTCCATGTGGCTGGGAGGCCTCACAATCATGGCAGAAGGTGAAAGGGACGTCTCACATGGCAGCAGACAAGAGAAGAGAGCTTGTGCAGGCATATTCCCATTTTTAAAGCCATGAGATCTTGTGAGACTCATTCACTATCAGGAGAACAGAGCAGGAAAGACCTGCCCCCATAATTCAATCATCACCTCTCACTGGGTTCCTCCCACAACACGTGGAAATTGTGGGAGTTACCATTCAAGATGAGATTTGGGTGGAGACACAGCCAACCGTGTCATTCCACCTCTGGCTCTTCCCAAATCTCATGTCCTCATATTTCAAAACCAATCATGCCATCCCAACAGTCCCCCAAAGTCTTAACTCATTTCAGCATTCATTCAAAAGTCCACAGTCCAATGTTTAATCTGAGACAAGGCAAATCCCTTTCACCTATAAGCCTGTAAAATCAAAAGCAAGTTAGCAACTTCCCAGATACAACGGGGGTACAGGAATTGGGTAAATAAGACCATTCCAAATGGGAGAAATTGTCCAAAACAAAGGGGCTACAGGCCACATGCAAGTCCAAAATCCAGCAGGACAGTCAAATCTTAAAGCTCCAAAATTATCTTCTTTGACTCCATGTCTTGCATCTGGGTCATGCTGATGCAAGAGGTGGGTTCCCATGGTCTTTGGCAGCTCCACCCCTGTGCTCTGCAGGGTACAGCCTCCCTTCTGACTGCTTTCATGGGCTGGCGTTGAGTGTCTGTAGATTTTCCAGGTGCGTGGTGCAAGCTGTCAGTGGATCTACCATTCTGGGATCTGGAGGACGGTGGCCCTCTTCTCATAGCTTCAGTAGGCTGTGCCCCAGAAGGGACTCTGTGTGGGATCTGCAACCCCACATGTCCCTTCCACAGTGTCCTATCAGAGGTTCTCCATGAGAGCCCTGCCCCTGCAGTAAACTTCTGCCTGGACATCCAGATGTTTCCATACATCCTCTGAAATCTAGGTGGATGTTCCCAAACCTCAATTCTTGACTTCGGTGTACCTGCAGGCTCAACACCACATGGAAGCTGCCAGGGCTTGGGACTTGCACCCTCTGAAGGCACAACCAGAGCTGTACCTTGGCCCCTTTTAGTCACAGCTACAGCAGCTAGGAAGCAGGGCACCAAGTCCCTAGACTGCACACAGCATGGGGATCCTGAGCCTGGCCCACAAAATCATTTTTTCCTCCTAGGCCTCCAGGCTTGTGATGGGAGGGGCTGCCATGAAGACCTCTGACATGCCCTGGAGACATTTTCCCCATTTCTTGGGGATTCACATTTGGCTCCTCATTACTTAAGCAAATTTATCCAGCTAGCTTGAATTTCTCTTCAGAAAATGGGATTTTCTTCTCTATCACATTGTCAGGCTGCAAATTTTCCAAACTTTCATGATCCGCTTCCCTTTTAAAACTGAATGCCTTTAACAGCACCCAAGTCACCTCTTTAATGCTTTGCTGCTTAGAAATTTCTTCCACCAGATACCCTAAATCATCTCTCTCAAGTTCAAAATTCCACAAATCTCTAGGGCAGAGGCAAAATGCCACCAGTTTCTCTTCTAAAACATAACAAGAGTCACCTTTGCTCCAGTTCCCAATAAGTTCCTCATTTCCATCTGAGACTACCACAGCCTGAACTTTATTGTCCATATCACCATCAGCATTTTGGGCAAAGCCATTCAACAAGTCTCAAGGAAGTTGCTAACTTTCCCACATTTTCCTGTCTTCTTCTGAGCCCTCCAAACTTTTCCACCCTGTGCCTGTTACCCAGCTCCAAAGTCACTTCCACATTTTCCGGTCTTTTCAGCAACACCCCACTGTACCAGTACCAATTTACTGTATTAGTCCATTTTCATGTTGTTGATAAAGAGATACCTAGGACTAGGCAATTTACAAAAGAAAGAGGTTTATTGGACTTACAGTTCTACATGACTGGGAGGGCTCACAGTCATGGCAGAAGGTGAAAGGCATGTCTCACATGGTGGCAGACAGAAGAGAGCTTATGCAGGCAAATTCCCATTTTTAAAGCCGTCAGATCTTGTGAGACTCATTCACTATCATGAGAACAGCACAGGAAAGACCCGCCCCCATAATTCAATCACCTTCCACTGGGTTCCTCCCATGACACATGGGAATTGTGGGAGTTATAATTCAATATGAGATTTGGGTGGGGACACAGCCAAACCATATCAGTACCTTTACAATAAGCCTTCCTTAGATTATCATAATGTGAGTGTTTGAACTCACTGTTTGCTGTTTGACCCCTAAGGGAAACCAAGTCAGAAATAGAAGTTGGGAGTGTCCACCTCACAACCCTCAGACAACTAGGCAGTTCTGGTACTCACCTGCAGGGCCAGGGGACAGCCGATGGAAGCATCCACTCAACTGGTTTCTAATTGTAAATGCTCACAATAACCTTCCTGCTCATTTTAGCACCTTCACATGAACTTGGATCCAGAGCTGGCTTATCCTGGCCGTCCTGAGATTCTGTTTCTGAGCCTACAAAACTGAGAGCCACACTGGGTAGTCGACAGGTCACCAAGGTAAATGTTCCCCTGAAGAAAGCTGCCTGAGGCCCAACTAGCCCTGCCCCATGTCACAATTTGGCACTGCTGTGCCACACATGCCACTTTAATTTTGTGCACTCAAGACTAGACATAATGTAGAATCATAGACTTATAGAGCTAGAAGGAGCCTTAGAGATGAGAAGGCCTGGTCTGGGCTCTTCATTTAAAGGTGAGAGTGCTGGCCACCAGAAAGGCCAGATAACTTGCCTATGTACTATGCAGAGAGTGAGTTGGTTAGGGCCAGTTCCCACGGCAGTGTCCTTCTGGCCACACTTTCCTACTGCCCCTCTATGCAGGTGCATCTCTATGTTGGCTCTGGGATCTATCAGCCAGAATGATTTTACAGCCAGTAAGGGTGAGTTTGTCGGGGATGTGGTGGAGTGCTAGACTCACTAAGACAGGCAGCGCTGGGCCTGTATCACCCTCTTGAAACTTCTTAACATCTCTGAATCTTCTCTTCATCTACAAAATTGCAGATAATAATACTGCATTGGAGATTAAGTTTCAACATGAATTTTGGAGGGATATAAGCATTCAAAGCTTAGCATCCCACCCCTGCCCCCGCCCCAAAATTCATGTCCTTCTCACATACAAAATATCTTCATTCCATCTCAATAGCTCCAAAAGCCTTAACTCATTCCAGCATCAACTTTAAGTCCAACGTCTCATCTAAATATCATCTAAATTAGATGTGGATGAGACTCAAGGTGTGATTCATCCTAAAGAAAATTCCTCTCCAGCTGTGAGCCTGTGATTTCAAACAACTTATGTGCTTCCAAAATACAATGGTGGACAGGCATAGGATAGACATTCCCTTCCAAAAGGGAGAAACAAGAAGGAAGAAAGGGGTGACTGGTCCCAAATGAGTTCAAAACTCAACAAAGCAAACAACATTGAATCTTAAAGCCAGAGAATAATCTTTTACTCAATATCTTGCCTTCTGGCCTTGCTGGGACTCACTGGACTCAGGGGTCCATGGATTTGCTGGGTGCAGCCCATGCCACAGGAACAGGTACCTGCAGCTCTCCCAGGCTGGTGTTGCACACTGGTGGCTCTACAGTTAGTTACAAGTCTTGGGGAGGCCCCAGCCCTGTGGCTCCACTAAGCATTGCCCTAGTGAGGGCTCTCAGTGGTGGCCCTGCTCCTGTGGCAGTTCTCTGCCTAGGCCCCAAGGCTCTCCAAGGCATCCGTTAAATCTAGGTATAGGTAGCCTCCATGACTCCTGCACTCTGCATACCTGCAGAGTTAGCACCATGTGAATGTATACAGGTTGGCCATTGCTGCCCACCTGAACCTGCTGGAGCACAGCCAGGTGGCTAAGGAGCGCTGTGCCAGAATTCATGGAGTAGAAGCTTGAGGTAGCCCTGAGCAGCAACCTCAAGGTTCCCTGGGCCCCTCTTCTGAAATCATTCTGCCCTCAAGGCCCTGGAAATCTGGGCCTCTGATGGGGGTGGCAGCACCATTTTCCAAAATGCCTTTGGGGTCATTCTTCCAATGTCTTGATAAATAGCACCTGGCTTCTACCTATCCCTCCTAACCTCCTTATCAGCAGGTAGCTTGGCCACATTCTTGGTGTTCTCTCTCAAACACCCTTTTCATTCTTTACACGGCCACGCTGAGAATTTTCCAAATCTTTAAGTTCTGCTTCTCTTTTGATTATAAATTCTGTCTGTAATTCATTTCTCTCTTCTTGCATTTTACTATAGGCTTCAAGAGAAGCCATGCAGCACCCTGAGTACTTTGCTAATATCCTTGTTCATTGTTCTCAAGTTCTAACTTCCACAAAGCACTAGGACGCAGACATAATTCAGCTAAGTTTTTTTCCGCTTTGTAACAAGAACAGCCTTTCCTCCAGTTTCCAGTCCACAGCATGTTCCTCACCTCCAAGACCTCATCAGAATGGCCTTTACTGTCCATATTTCTATCAACATTCTGGTCATGACCACTTAAGCAATCTCTAATAAAACTGAGGCTCTTCCTACAGTTCTCCTCTTATTTTGTACTCTCACAAGAATCACCTTTATGGACCATTCGTGGTAATACAGGCTTTTCCTAGCCTATTATTTCAAATTCTTCTAGTTTCCACGCATTACCCAGTTCCAAAGCTGCTTCCACATTTCCAGGCATTTGTTAGAGCAAGACCCTACTTCTTGTTACCAAATTTTGTCTTAGTCCTTTCATGCTGCTATAACAAAATACATGAGACTAGGTAATTTATAAATAATAGAAATTTATTTCTTACAGTCTTGGAGGCTGGGAAGTTCAAGGCACCAGCAAGTTTGATGTCTGGTGAGGGCTGCTCTCTGCTTCCAAGATGGTGCCTTCTTGCTGCATCCTCCAAAAGGTATGAACACTATGTCCTATGTGGCAGAAGGGATGGAAGGACAAAAAAAGCCTAACACTCTATAAAGCCTCTTTTCTAAGGTCCTCAATCCCATTCACGCAGAAAGAGCCCTCATGACCTAATCACCACCTAATGGCTCCACCTCTTAAATACTATTGCATTGGAGAATAAGTTTCAACATGAATTCTGGAAAGCAAACATTCAAACCATAGAAAATGCCTTCTTTCATGGTGTTATCATGAGGATAAAATATGATATTGCATGTGAAGTAGAGACTCAGTAAATGTTACTCTAAACAGGAGTCTGAAAGTGTCCACCAGGTGCAAATGTAGGGCCACACCTTCCATCCTGACCTCACCACCTTCTTCCAGGTTGACATGAACACCCTTTAATACCAAGGAAAAGGCAGAAGGTGTTGTCAGTGCCTCACCTATAGCCCCTCAACCTACCCAAGTGTCACAATCTAGCTGTGTTTTCTTTCCCTCTGCTTGAGAGCTCTCTTTTTTTGAGTTTTACTTTATTTTTAACTTACAAATAATAATTGTATATATTCATGAGGTACAATGTGATGGTTTGGCTACTTGGATACATGTTTACATCACGGAATGATCAAATCAGTCTAATTAGCCTAACCGTCACCTCAAATATTTATCATTTCTTTGTGGTGAAAACATTTAAAATCTTCCCTTTTAGCGATTTTGAAATATGCAATACATTATTATTAACTGTCACACTGTATTGTGCAATAGATCACCAAAACTTATTCCTCATGTCTAACTGAACTGTGTACCCATTGACTAACATCTCCCCTTTCTCCAGTCCCCTCCCCAGCCTCTGGTAACCACGATTCTACTCTCTGCTTCTATGAATTGGACCTTTTTTTTTTTTTTTTTTTAAGACAAGGTCTCACTCTGTCACCCAGGCTGGAGTGTAGTGGCATGATCTCGGCTCACCGCAGCCTCTACCTCCTGTGCTCAGATGATCCTCCCACCTCAGCCTCCCGAGTAGCTGGGACTACAGGCATGCACCACCACACCTGGCTAATTTTGGTATTTTTTAGCAGATACAGGATTTTGCCATGTTGCCCAGGCTGGTCTCCAACTCCCGAGCTCAAGTGATCTGCCCACCTCAGCCTCTCAAAGTGCTGGGATTATAGGTGTGTACCACTGCACCCGGCTGAGTTTGACTTTTTTAGATTCCACATATAAGTGAGATCATATGGCATTTGTCTCTGTTCCTGGCCTGTTTCTCTTAGCATAATGTCCTCCAGGTTCATTCATGTCACAAATGACAGAATTTCCTGTTTTATTAAGGCTACATAGTATTTCATAGTATATATAGAGTACATTTTCTTTATCCATTCATCCATTGATGGACACTTAGGTTGATTCCATATTTTGGCTATTATGAACAATGCTGCAGTAAACATGGGGGTGCAGATATCTCTTCCACATACTGATTTCCTTTGGGTATATACCCAGCAGTGGGATTGCTGGATCCTATTGTAGTTCTATTTTAGTTTTTCGGCAAACCTCATTACTATTTTACATAATGGCTATACTAATTTACATTCCCACCAGCAGTGCACAAGGATTTCCTTTTCTCCACATCCTCACCAACATTTGATATCTTTCATCGTTTGATAAGACCCAATCTAACAGGTGTGAGGTGCTATCACGAAGTGGTTTTGATTTGCATTTCTGAGAGCTCTCTCTGGCTGCAGTGGCATGTTCAGACCACATTTGGTGCAGCCTAGAAGTGCCAGGGAGTTTACACTCTTCCAGAACAGTCCACAAACAGTGAAGGCCGCGGGTTGGTGAAGAAAAGTCTCAGCTTCCTCATCCTCAGTGGGGGACAGTTTTGAGGACCTGTCTCCCTGAGAAGGTAACTTCAGGGATTGAACCTTAGTGCCCACATTGGAAACCCACTTAAAGCACCCTTTATTGGCTTTCCTTCCTTCCTTGTCTCACTTCTCTCTCACTGTGCTTTTTCTGGGCTCACCTCCCAAATGAATTACTTGCACTGGAATCCTTAGGTCTGTTTTTAGGGGAGCCCAAACTAAGACCAAGTACAAGAGGGGGAAGGGGATCTCACAGAATTTGGCTGAGTCCACACTGGGGTCCCCCTCCCCAGGCAGGCCCTCAACCCCAGGTGCCATGGTGCTTCCTGGAAAGAATCAGCCTTAGGAAAGAGAGAATGATAAGCAGCACCTGGCCCAGTGCCAGAGAGCAGAGCTGCAGCTGAGGACAGAACAATCTGTCACTAAAATCGTCCTCCTCCTCCACCCAGTGGGGTTCTGTCTGCACCCATGGGCAAAGAGATTTAGAGAAATAGTAAGGAAAATCTAAATGGTGGAGACAATGAAGCGCCTCACCTCGCCAGTGTTGATGGTCATAGAGAAGGCAGAGATGGGCCCAGGGCCCTCGATCCTGAATATCACCAGGCTGCTTTTAGTGACAATGGGTGACCTGGCCAGGCCATCCCAGCAACCATTGCAGAGATATGGAAAGGGTTTCTCAGCCTTCTGCCTCCAAAAATGCCTCCACTTCACACCCATTAGGATAACTATTATCCAAAAAAACAGAAAATAACAAGTGTTGGGAGGATATAGAAAAATTGGAACACTTGTGCACTGCTAGTGGGAATGTAAAATGGTACAGCCACTGTGGAAACAGTATGATGGTTCCTCAAAACATTAAACATAGAGTTACCATATGATCCAGCAATCCTGCTTCTGGGCATATATCCAAAAGAACTGAAGGCAGGGGCGCAGACAGACATTTGTACAACCACACTCATAGCAGCATTATTAACAATAGAAAAAGGTAGAAACAATCAAAGTGTGTATCGACAGATGAATGAATAAAAAAAGGTGGTATATCCATACAATGGAATATCAGCCTTAAAAGAGAATAACGTACTGACACATGCTACAACATGGATGGACGTTGAAAACATTATGCTAAGTGAAAGAAGCCAGACACAAAAACACAAATACCGAAGACATTTATCTGACATTCCTAGAGTAGTCAAATTTAGAGACAGAAAGTAGAATGGTGCTTGCCAGGGGCTGCCAGAAGAGGGGAATGGGGAGTTAATGCTTAATGGGTACAGAGTTTTAGTATTGTAAGATGAAAAAGCTCTGGAGATGGATAGTGCTGATGGCCGCACAACAATCTGTATGTAGTAAATGCCATTGAATTGTACAATTAAAATGGTTTAAATAATCAATTTTATGTATATTTTACCACAATTTTAAAAATAAAATCAATGCCTCCAGCCCCCCCATCCCTTCTTCCTCCACCTCCTCCCTGCTTCTTCTCAGCATCCCTGCTTTTCTGATTTCTTTTTATTGTATTTTATTCGTTTATTAAATAGGAATGGGGTCTCACTATGTTGCCCAGGTTGGTCATGAAGTCCTGGCCTCAAGCATTCTCTTACCTCGACCTCCCAAGGTGCTGATATTACAAGCATGAGCAACTGTACCTGGCCTCCTGAAGACGTATGGCTTGGCTCTATGGTGGGGTTCCTGCTCCTCCCCTTGCACCCATGAATTGACAACCAGTTTGTGATCCAAACTTCGACTCTTAACACCTGTCTTAGGTCAGGCTCCCTTGAAGCAGAAGCTGAGACAGGGATTCTTATGCAAGAGAATGAATGAGCAAGTGCTCTCAGAAGGAACCTGCAGAGGAAGAAAGGAGGCAGGAGAGAAGAGGAGAAGAGGAGAAACAGAGATGTGGTTCAGCTGAAGTCTCACCTTGGCTTGGTCCTGTGGGGAGCTCTGGAATGTGAAGGTACCACAGGCTCACCCATCTTGAGGCAGGGAAGTAGGTTTTTTTACCTCCTTCTCAGTCAGCTATGGACTACTGCCCACTGTGTGGCAGAGGGGGTGGTAATCTCCCAGACATTTCCCAGTGGGTGCTCTCATCCAACTGAGGTCAATTGTCAGGAGAAGGGAGCTGCTATGACTCGTCAACACCCGACACTCACAACAACCAGGGGATGGGGACACCAGCCTGCTAAAGGGAACCTGAGGCATCAGTGGCTTCTTCCATACACTCTTCCAGAAAACAAGTTCTGATCTCTGTTCTCTGTCTCCAGTCCTGCACAGATGGATGAGAGACACCTCTGTTTAGCAGAAGCAACAGTGTCGGGTGTGAGTCCTGGCTCCAGAATACACCATGTGTATCACCTGGGCAACTTCATTGAACTCTCTCAATCTCAGCTTCCACATCTATAAAATGGGAATGGGAATGGGACTGTGGTGGTTATTCTTTTGAATTAACCAGGACTCTCCAAATATAACTCCCTTGTTCTGATAACAGGCCTCCCTTACCCCTTGCTCAGCCATGGGGTGAATGACACAGACCTAGCCAATCAGAGTATCCCATTCACCTGACACCTCAGAAATAAGACTGTGACTGAAGGAGTCCAGCCAGAGACCTTCTCCAGGATTTCTTTTTTTTCTTGAGACAGAGTCTCACTCTGTCATCCAGGCTGAAGTGCAGTGGCACGATCTTGGCTCACTGCAACCTCTGCCTCCCGGGTTCAAGTGATTTTCCTGCCTCAGCCTCCCATGCAGCTAAGATGACAGGCACACGCCACCACACCTGGCTAATTTTTATATTTTTAGTAGAGATGGAGTTTCACCATGTTGGCCAGGCTTGTCTCAAACTCCTGACCTCCAGTAATCCACCCACCTCAGCCTCCCAAAGTACCGGGATTATAGGCCTGAGCCACCGCACCCAGCCCAGGATTGTTCTGACTGGAGCTAGCGAGGAAGGCCCATTGCCTGAGGGCCATAAAGCTGGAAAGATGTCAGGCAGACATGGGCTGTGGCTGTGTTCCCCACCACATGTGGGAGGTCTGTCTGCCAGAGGAAAGGGAGACCCACACCAAGGAGAGATAATGAGAGAGAATCCTCTACCCCCTAGATTCAATCATGCCTATGACCAGCCCCATCACTCTCCTTCCTAGGTACAGGGGTCAATCAATTCTCTCTTTTTTTTTTTTTTTTTTTTTCTAGTTTCTATGACCTGCCTTAATCAATTATTTGTCTAAGTTAGTTTGAGCTGGATTTCTCCCACTTGCAAATAGAAGACAGCTGACTATTATAAGGAATGCCTGCCTTGCAGAGGGTTGTGAAGATTCAATGAGATAATGCGTGCACAGAGAGGTGTCTAATAATGGTCACTATAATTCTCAGAAGGCCAATACAAAACAGGGGTGAGAGCCACTTCCTCTGTTGTCTGTGAACATTATCTCATTGGACCCACAAGCAGTGAGCAGACGCCTTGTGGGTTCACCCTCCTACTCAGAATTTAACTCAAAAATCCCTTTTTAATGCCCTGACATTGTTTAAGGTTCAGTTCACCACTGAACCTTCCTGGCACCACTCTTAGTGTTCTTTGCAACTGTTTTCTGTTCTTCATTGGCTATCTGCCAGCTCTTCTGCATGATTTTTTTTTTAATTGTGTTCATCAGGGCCCCCTGTGTAGCAGTAGCTCTTCATCAGGTTCGTCTTTTCTTCCTCCTTGGGCTCCTTTGTGGTGGCTGACTTGGAATTTTATTTTTGAGTTCTTCTAACCTTCTGGATGGTCTCTTTAATGTCTCAAGCCATGTTCCTACCTCTGTTTTCTCTAAAGCACTACTCCTCAAAATGCCTTCTGGGAACCCCCTGCATTAAGAACACCTAAAATTCCTGGCCCCACTCCCGAAGTACCCAATCAGTCTTGGAGGCAGAGTTGCAGGGGAATCTGTATCAGCCCTTGTTCACGTATATAAACCCTTCCACACTCAAGCCTGAGAACTACTGTTTCAGGACTTTTGAAGTCTGACCAACCCACTCTTCATGACCCTCTTCTGAGATGAAGAATTCACCTTCACCCAAGGTCCAGTCTTGCTGCTTCACCAAATAGTTCCCACTTCGTGGTTTGAATTTAACTCTAGTAGCAATTCCTTACTGGCCGCTCCTCTACCTTATAGGAGGTGAGAGGGTCAGCAAGGCAAGCCAAGAGTTAGTTCAGATGCTCTGCTCGCAACTGATGAGAACTCTGAGCAACCACCCAATTGGTGGCGCCCCCATTAGTAGGTCTCTCACCTCTGGGCCAGTTGTGTGGTCATAGTCAGGAACTATCATCAGTTTCCCCCATCTGGTCCAGCAGCCTGAAATATGCTTCTACAACAATATGACTTCTGTTCCCCTTGCCTTTGATCTCCACCCACATGGTTCCCAACACAGCCCTGCCCTCAGGACTGTGAATTTCCATGTGGGTGTGAATGTTTTTATCATGTGCAGATGCTTCACCTCCCTTCTAATTTTTTTTTAACAAGGTCAAATTTCCTATGTCTACTCCACCCACAGCCCCTTTCTGAAGATGGCCCTTCTACTCAAGTGACTTTGGTGATAGCTAATTGGATTAGTATTTCAATTTGGGTTCCCCCAGAAGCAGACTCTGAGGCAAGGATTCACATGCAAGCAGTTTATTTAGGAGGTGATTCTGAGATGGACCAGTAGTGGAGTGAAGAAATTTGAGAAGGAAGGCAACCAATACAGGGTGTGTTGTCAAGCAAGTTACCACTCTGGATAACTGGAGCTCAGTGTTGCTGGAGAATAGTGTAGAAGACAAGCCTTGGGCAAAGAGGCAAAATAATTGGGGTAAAGGGGTAAAAGGATTGGGTGTTTAGACACTAACTCTTGTCAGTCACTGGACATTCATACCGAGTACTTCTAGCTAGCCACACTTATCTGGACACAACAGAGACCAGAGAAGGCCCCAGGCAAAGAGATGCAGGGAGGGGCTGGCAGTTGGCCAGCATGCACTGAAATGGTAAAAGCAAGAAGCTATGGGCAGGGCACTGCCAGCGTCTGCTGCAACAAAGCGTGAATCCCCTGGCTGAGGGAAACACACACCTATGTCAAAGTCTCTGAAAACTTGAGCCACGTGTCTTAGTTTGTTTATGCTGCTATAACAAAATACCTGAGACAATGGGTAATTTACAAAGAACAGAAATTTATTTTCTCACAGTTATGGAGGCTGGGAAGTTCAAGATCAAGGCACTGGCAGATTTGGTGTCTGTGAGGGCTGCTCTCTGCTTCCAAGATGGCACCTTATTGCTGCATCCTCACATGCAGAAGGCAAAAAGGCAAAAGGGGATAAATGCTATGTCCTCACATGGCAGAAGAGCTGAAAAGGAATGAATCCACTCCTTCAAGCCCTTTTATAATGGCCCTAATCCCATCTACGAGATTATGACTTAACAGGGTCCTCATGACTTAATCACTTCTTAAAGGCCCCACTTCTTACAACCATCACATTGGCAATTGAGTTTCAACATATGAATTTGGGGGACGCATTCAAACCATAGCACCAAGAGACACAGAAACCATGATTATATAGTATGACTGCTTGAATTGAGAAGCTCCTCCAAACTGGGATGGAGCAGTCTGTTTAAGCTACATGGATGCTAATGAATAAACAGGAACAAATCCACCCACAATGATATGGATGAGAATGGGGAGGACAAGAAAGGAAAATGAGAAATAAGAGAACATGTGGCTCCAAGAAGAAGAAAGAGAAGTTGACAGCCTTGGATCCTATCAGCTTGTTTGCAATGCCAGTCCTCAAACCACTGTTATTTGTCCCATAAGATGCCCCGTGCCTATTTAATAAAGGTCTCTTTAATTGAACCAATGTAAGTAGGCCTATGTTCCATCCAACCAAAAGCTATGAGGTCTTCTGTTGACATCTCAAATTTATTTTGTGTTTATACCCTGTACACAGGCATATGGATTTCTAAGGCAATAGGACTGTTCATAATGCCCTTTTTAATCCCTTTCTTGAATTCTACAAGGCATTTCTCCCCTGCCCTCACGTGTTCCATTGCCTTTTGGCTCAGATCAACACATCTCACTGTAATGTAAGTTTTTCTCTGTCCTTGTGAGAAGTGTTGCCTCAATACTCCCAGCCCACCACAATAATGCCTTAGGCCAAGATTCTCACCACATTATGCAACTTATGTGAGAAATCCACCATGAACCCTGATCCTGGAATTTTTCCACAGCCTGAATTGAGGGTCAATTTCTGCAGCCTCTGTGCAGCAAGTGTGGTACAGGCAGGCTGATGACACAGTCTTTACATGCCACATGATCATGTGGTTAACCAGATCCCAGGAGAACCAGAGAGGGCCATCTGGGCTTGAAGTGAGAGAGTTTCCTGCAGGTTCTTTGCCGCATTGGTTTGACAGGTCCTGGGACTCAAAAGCAAAGCCACAGAATCTAGCTTCTCAGGCCCTGGTAGCCACGAGTCTGTGAACTGCTGCTAAAAGCCAAGTATCCAGGGCCTGAGTCTTTTTCATTCTAGTTAAAGATCCTAATCTCCCAGTTCAGACACCCTATCCTAGTCTTGATTCAAATTCTGTTCAATGGGCCTGAGCTAGGGGCGCTCAACGAAGTCAGATTTTCTGGCATTTTATTTTTCCAATTTGCAAATGTAGCGCTATGGTAATACAAGTTCTTTTTACTTGGCTAGAAATTCTGCCCTAGCAGCGTTTAATTAATGCACTACATTAAGAGTTTCAAATATTTCTTGGAAGTAGGTGGGAAATTAATATAAAACTAAATAAATAAGCATTTTCTTTCTTTAAAGACAGTATTTTTGACATGCAACAAATGCTTACCAGAGTAAAAACTCAATTCACTGGCGCCTACGCTGATGAAAATCCTGCAGTAATCTGGATGTATTTTGGACACTGAGCTTTTAAGAAAAAAAATACAAATGAAATAAGCAGCACAGTTCCTTGAACTAAGCTGGTACTCTTAGACCATTTGGTGATATACTCCATGTTTTTAAATGTTAGTATTTTTTTAGTTATAAAATTAACATGTAATCTTGGTGAAAATTTCAAACTTGATATAAACAACAAAAAAAGTTCCTCCTACCCCTATCCCACCTCTAGTCCCAGGCCCAGAGGTATCCTCTATTAACAACTTCTTCAGTGTTCCTCTAGAATTTTCCACGTATATACAAGTATATATACACAGCATACATTTAGTTCATCTAATGGCATTATACTTAGCATATTATTCTGGAATTTGCATTTTAACCTAACAGTATATTGGTTAACTTTTTAAAAGAAGAATTTAGGTATATACTGGACTTGGTATAAATCCAGCCTCTGTCTTTTAAATTTATAGTTCTATATGGAAAGAATTGATGTCCACTATACAACCCTGAGGATACAAAAGGCCAATTCACCAAACATTCCATTATGTTTAGTAGCATGTAACAGTTAGCTTTTTCTGTACAACAAACTACTCTATAAGTCAGTAGCTTCAAACAATAACCGCTTATTTAGCTCAAGGATCAGTAGAGTAGCAATATGGGCTGGGCTCAGCTGGGCTGTTCTGCTGGTCACAGGCAGGTACACTTAAGCATCTGTGGGCAGCTGCCAAGTCAGCTGAGGTCACAGGAGTGACTAGGCTACAGATGTCCCATAATCCAGTAAGCAAGCCCAGGGCTCATTCACATGGTGGTGGCCACAGGGCCCCTGGGAGTGTGATATAGTTTGGATGTTTGTCCCCTCCAAATCTCATGTTGAAATGTGATCTCCAATGTTGGAGGTGGGGCCTAGTGTGAGGTATTTGGGCCTTGGAGGCAGATCCCTCATGAATGGCTTGTGCCCTTCCCATGGTAATGAGTTACCATGAAATTTGGTTGTTAAAAAGAGAGTGGGGAAAAAGAGTGTGGGACCTCCCTACTCTCTCTCTCTTGCTTCCTCTCTCACCATGTGACACACCTACTCCCCCTTTGCCTTCCACCACGAGTAAAATCTTCCTGAGGTCTTACCAGTAGCCAAGCAGATGCTGATGCCATCCTTGTACAGCCTGCAGAACTGTGAGCCAAATAAACCTCTTTTCTTTATAAACTACCCAGCCTGGGTATTACTTTATAGCAATGCAAAATGGAATAACACAGAACGTGAGAGGGCAAACCACAGTGCATAGTAGTTTGTAAGCCTCTACTTGTGTCACGTTTGCAAAGGTCCCATTGGCCAAAGCAAATCACATGGCCAAGGTCAGTATCAAGGAGTGGAGAAAGCATTTCTACTTCTCGATGGGAGGTGGAGAATTTGTGGTCATTTTTGCAATCTACCACATATATTTGTCAGGGGAGGTGTTGGGGGAAGGCAGGATCTCATTTTAAACAGAAAATCAAATTAACCAAATTTCCACCCTCACTCTAAATATTTGGAATGCATGAAATTTTCTAGGAGAAGTAAGAATGAGAACACAGTCTGTTATGCAAAGCATAACTCTGGTACAGTGTGGAACCAGAGTTCTGGCTCCAAGTTGTGCTCTAGTTTATACTATCAGTCATGGATGATGTACTCATTAGAAACAGGAAAGGCAGCAAAGCACTGGGATGTTCTAGCAGACTTTTCCTGATGATGCCCACAAAGAAAAAGGTAGAATAAATGCACAGAGACTACCTAGAAACAGCATCCACAGCCACTTTCTTTTGAGGCTTGGTAATTTGGTTAATAATTAGAACAAAAAACAATGTGATGGTATAATATCTTGAAATGATAACAGGGTTTTCTTTCCTACATTTTTCCTCTTGCCTCTACAAGCCTTTAGTGCGTGATGTCAGTGGCATTCATGGTGTGCATGCACGTAGGAGGGGTGAGAACACAGCCTGAGACAAAGAAGCCATTTGAGTTTCCGCAAAAAGTTATAGAAAACTCAGAGCAGAAGCCAAAGTTTGAAAGTCAAGACTTTCTATGACCAGCACAGAGACCTTGAAAGAGTAAAGGTTTCTGTGCACCAAGAGCATAGGAAGCTAAGGGGTTTGAAACAGACACTGAAGCAGCAAACAGCAGAGCAGGAAGAAGTCATGTTCCTGCCTCAAAGCAAACCAAAGTTAGGCCAGCCACCAAGAGGAAAGAACTGGAAGGGAGGAGATTTGAACTTAGATGATGGGCCCTCCAGCAGAAGGGGCCCCTAGCTCATCCCCAAACAACCTTGCTGATCCCTGGGGTTGGGACAAGATGAATGCTAGAAGAAAGAGCAGATGAGTTTGGGTGAATCCCAGAGCAGAAGTGCTTTTCAGAGATGCAATAGGTTTAGCCAAGGCACTGTCCAAAGGGTAGAGTACGTGTGTTGGTAGGAGACGTTCTTGGGCCTGGAAATGAGAACAATCTCAGAGAGCTGCTCACAGCTCAGCTTGGTCCAGAATAGCTGAGAGGCAGTCAGAAGGGCATGGAGAAGTTCCACAGCCAAGCAAGGAAGCTGCGGGTGATTGCATGTCCCCTGCCAGCTAGATGCAAAAAGGATACAGATGTTTTCCATGCACAAGCGGTGAAGGTGGTACTAGTTGAATACCCACAGAGCCTGCACCCTCACCAACCAACCAGAGCAGGACAAACCAGCCTTCTATCAGAGGTCTTGCTCCCATGCCGGGACAACAGTCAGCCCAACAGAGCTTAGAAGCATTGGAAGTTGGGGGCAGAAACCTAAACTGATGGAGGTTTTTTTGTTTTGGGGGGTGTTTCGTTTTTGAGTTTTTTTTTTTTAACAAATCTCTGAGTGATTGAGTTTATATGGAGGATTAGGTTGACCTTTCTACAATTTGGTAAACTAGAGCAAACACCAAGCCAATTTCAGTTCAATGTCATAGAAATAAAAAATGTTAAATACCTCACTCAATGATTGTGAAATTTGTACCATACCTCTTCATTCCTTAGTCCCCCCCTCCATCTCCTATTAGACATAGGAGAAGATCCATTTGTTCATTCCTGGCGGATAAACGGGTATTTACTAACTATAATTGTGATTATAAGCAATGAAAATGAAAGTAATTCTGATTACTAACATATTGGGCATTGGCCAGGCGCGGTGGCTCAAGCCTGTAATCCCAGCACTTTGGGAGGCCGAGGCGGGCGGATCATGAGGTCAGGAGATCAAGACCATTCTGGCTAACACGGTGAAACCCCGTCTCTACTAAAAATACAAAAGACTAGCCGGGCGAGGTGGCGGGCGCCTGTAGTCCCAGCTACTCGGGAGGCTGAGGCAGGAGAATGGCATAAACCCGGGAGGCGGAGCTTGCAGTGAGCTGAGATCCGGCCACTGCACTCCAGCCTGGGTGACAGAGTGAAACTCCGTCTCAAAAAAAAAAAAAAAAAAAAACACATATTGGGCATGTTTGGCCATTGTGTCAATAAGACAAGCTCATGTGGACAGTACTCTTCTACTCCAGGCTGACTTAAGCATCTTGTAAATGGGGGTAATGACCCATCCAACAGGACCATGGAGACCAGGGGCCAGAGCATAGAAGTGACTCAGGAGAAGGGATCAGTGTGGCACAACTCCACGTGCCCATAAGTACAAGTTTAACTGGTTTGTTGGTGGAGGGGATATCCATGGTTCTCAATCACCACATCATGGCTGCCTTCCCAGCAATGTACAGAGACAGTCAGGACCCAACTGGTCTCATACTACCATTGGATCTCCTTTGCACATCTTGACCAGATTTGTCTTTGTTGTTGTTGTTGTTATAGTTGTTGTTAAGCACAGTTGCTACTGTGACCTTCCCCCCTTCAGAAACCATTTGTGGATCTCCATTACCCGGCACTATAGTCCTTTCTTCTTAGCAAAACCCCAACAGATTAAACAGATAAACAAGGATTTCCACGTGGTTTCCTATCCCTCTGTTTGCTTAGGATTGGATTGCCTGTAAGAGAAATCCATCATAATACATAGATTGAATTTTATTTATTGCTAACATCAAAGAAATCTGTAATAATCATTGCATGATTGATATTGCACTCCATGTGGTCTGGGACCCAGGTTACCCCTATTTTATTACACTGATGTGAATGGCTTCCAATGTCACTTCAGGATCAAAGATCTGCATACAGCCAGCTGGACAGGATGAAGAAGTTTGTACCTTATCCTTAGATGTTATGTCAACTTCTACTTAAACCCTATTGGCTAAAACGTGATAACGTGGCCACATCTAGATGGAAGGGAAGCTGGGAAATGTAGCCTTTTGTCTGTGTGTTTGTTTTTTTGCAAAAAATCAAGAGTACTATAACTGAGGAAGAAGAGAAGAACAGATGCTGGGGTCAAGTTGTCTTTGCCACAGTCCCCAAGGCAAGGCCACTCTTCGGGAACCTCTAAAGAGCCATTGTACTCTGTGTAAGTTTTGGAAAATCCAAACTTATTGGAAAAATTCCAAAATCTTTATCCAACTATGCAAAATGCTTCATAACATGAACCCAACTTCCCTTCCTGGCCTCACCTTCCACAGCTCCCTATCATGAGCTTTCTTGTGCCTATCTGAAGACTCTGTACCCACCTATACACCCATACTCATCTCTTCTGGAGACCTTGCTGTATGTGCTCCCTCATTCTTGAATGGCAACTCTCTCATTTCCTTTCTAAATCCTACTTGTCCTTTATGTAATCATAACAGGTATGCAACAAAGTCTCTTCACATCCCTGGGGACACGATAGAGAAATGGAGACTGGATGATGATTAAATGAGATGAATTTCTAACGTTTAATATGCCAGACCCAAGGAATGCAGAATGGATGCCTGGCAACCCAGAAGACAGTCTCTGACAGTGGGACATGGGACTCTATCTTCATCAAGTCAATTCAACATTACTATCGTTGACACCAATAAGTATCCTGATTATATCATGTTGAAAGATAATTTCAAAGATAAAAAAGAGAAAAGTTGCACATAATTTGAGACATGAAAGAAGGGGTATGAATTCTGTCTTACTTGAATATTTGGGGCCCTGGTTCCTTCAAGATAAAATTTAATAGGAATAAAGGCAATGTCCTGCATTTGGCTCCAAGAAGTCAATAGCACAGATCCAGAGCTTGGCAAGCATACGTAAAAAACCTTGGTTTCTACTTGACAGCAAATTCACTGAAAGCCATTAGTATGGCTATCTAAAAAGGTCATTAAATCTTAGGCTGAATTGAAAGAAACATATCTTCCAGAAAGACAGAGAATAATCTAGCTCTCCTTTGCTCTGATCAAGTCAAATCTACATTTCTTAAGCCCTCCCATTGTCCATGCCCTTTGCCATGTCACTTTAAAGACTCTCCCACAGACTGTAAACTAGTTCAACCATTGTAGAAAACAGTGTGGCGATTTCTCAAGGATCTAGAACTAGAAATACCATTTGACCCAGCCATCCCATTACTGGGGATATACCCAAAGGATTATAAGTCATGCTGCTATAAAGACACACGCACACGTATGTTTATTGAGGCACTATTCACAATAGCAAAGACTTGGAATCAACCCAAATGTCCATCACTGACAGACTGGATTAAGAAAATGTGGCATGTATACACCATGGAATACTATGCAGCCATAAAAACGGATGAGTTCGTGTCCTTTGTAGGGACATGGATGCAGCTGGAAACCATCATTCTCAGTAAACTATCGCAAGAATAGAAAACCAAATACCGCATGTTCTCACTCATAGGTGGAAATTGAACAATGAGATCACTTGGACACAGGAAGGGGAACATCACACAGCGGGTCCTATTGTGGGGAGGGGGTGGGGGGAAGGGATAGCATTAGGAGATATACCTAATGTAAATGACGAGTTAATGGCTGCAGCACACCAACATGGCACATGTATACATATGTAACAAACCTGCACGTTGTGCACATGTACCCTAGAACTTAAAGTATAATTTAAAAAAAAAAAAGACTCTCCCACAAAAGAGTCAGACTTTCCCTTCCCCCTTGGCTTTAGGTTTGGCCATGTGACTTGTTTTGTTAGCAGGCTTGACATGACCAAAGTTTGGAAAAGCATTTGTACAATTGGGCTTGCTCTTTTATGCACCTGCCATCTTCATGAGAACATTCTTGGGTAAGCCCACTGGTCCTAGCAAAGGATGACAGACACATGATGCAGACTGAACAACCCTAGCCAAGCCTAGCCTAGATCAGCTGACGCCAGAAATGTAAGCAAGTTCAGTCAAGAACAGCAGAATTTCCTAGTCAATTAGGCAGCCTAGATGACCTGGTGCCCAGCTGATCCAGAGACCTGTGAGCTAAATAAATGCTTACTATTGCACTCTCCTGGGATTTTTGTGGTTGGTTGTTACACAGCACCAGCTAACTGGAACAAGAACTGTGTGCAGTTCTGAGAGTCACATTTGATGAAGGACATTGACAAGCTAGAAGGCAGTGGGAACCATGAAGGGTCCCAAGGCCACAGAATATAAGGAGCAGTTGGTTACACTGACATCATTTATGCTGAAAAGGGGAGCACATGTTTTTCAAATATGTGAAAAGCTTTCATATGAAAGAGGAGTTCGATTTTGCTATGATCTGAATATGACCCCCAGAATTAATGTGTTGAAACTTAAGGGCCAATGTGATAGTACTGAGAGGCAGAGCCTTTAAGAGGTGATTAAATGATGAGGGTGGAGCCCTGATAGATGGGATTAGGGCCCTTATAAAAGGGCTTGAAGGAATGGGTTTGCTTTCTTCTGCTCTTCTTTAGCAAGAAGACTACCTTCACCAGACACTGAATGCTGGTGCCTTGATCTTGAACTTCACAGTCTTCAAAATTGTGAGAAATAAATTTCTATTGTTTATAAATTGCTCAGTCTTGGGTATTTTGTTATGGCAGCACAAACAGACTCAGATTTACCCTTCATAACATTGACAGTCCTAAAATCTTTTGAGACTGATTACAAAGGTAGATTCCACCTTTAGAGCTCTCTGGAATTAAAACAAGTTTTCAGAAGCTGTTCATTATTCTTTGCTAGAAATATTCAAGTAGAGAGATGTCCTCTAAGCCTCCTTCTGACCTTGAAATACCTTGAACACCACCTGCCCCACAAAACATTTGTCTCACTGCTGTCCACCCTAAAGTGTTTGTTCTACTGTCACTCTCCCTGCTGGTCTCTGGCTTCCTGTCTGTGCCACACAACATCCCTTCTTCAGTTGCTTTGGTTCCTCAGCAACACCTCTCCCCACTGCTGCATCTGAGGTTTATGTTCTCAGTTTCAATGATGAAAACAGGGTGCTACTCACCACACCTGGCTACATGTTGGGGAACGGCTTCTGTGGTTTTCCTGGGCCTCTAGTCCCACCAGAGAGGACCTAGTTTTGTGCCAGTTCCTGTCCACACTGTCTGCAGCGTGACACTCTCTTCCCCCACATCCCTCTGCATGCTTGATCAACCAGAGCCCTCAAGCAGGTCTTCCTTCCTCAACCAAAACCTCACTAAGAATGACTTTCTAATATTAGCGACTTATAACTTAGCAGGAATTGAAGCTCAAGCCCTACCCTCCCTCCCAGGAGCACTTGGATTTGAAACGTGTTCTCTTGCCGTGGAGCGAAGCATGGTTGGCCTTGTATCTTGATCAAGGAACTGACAGTCTCACAGTTTTCCTTTGGGAGCCAGGCTCACTTGGGCTCCTCCAGACCCTGTCTTTACTTTTATAAATAAGGATTAAAATCGAGTGGGCTACTCTATGTGTGAGTTAGTGCCTCTGACACCCTCCCAGGAAAACGGAAAATATTGGTCAACAATCTGATATTTCCAAGTAATGTCACATACTTAGCAGTAGGTAGAAATAGCCTTCAGCCTGGGTCTTTTAAAGGGTCACTTTTTAAAAAATGCACCAGTAGTGGGGGAAAGTCAAAGTAGGGAGACAGACATCGTGCCCCAAATTAGCAGCACAGTTCCTGTCAAGCTTGTTTCTGTGAGAAGGAAAACCCAGTGGTCACAGCAAGTGTGTGGCCCCAGCTTGTCAGAGCTATTGATTGACTGCTCGCAATATTGCAGGTGATTTAAAGAGTTCCCCGCCACCTTGTTTGTTTAATGTCACCTCCATATGAGAATGTCAGCCTCTGACATGTTTGACTTCTCCACAGGACAAATGCCAAGCCACATGCGGTTGTCCCACCGACACAGATTGTTCCCTACCCTCCGTCACAATGATGATGCCAACAATTTCTAAATGCTTCATTTAAAAGAAGCACTAACTAATTCTCGATAATCTCCTGATCGGTGCCGTAACATGACTGTGGCAAGGGGCCAGGAAAGCCTATTCTGTTCGTTTTTCTTATCTATACTTAGAAAACCTTCCAAAACTGCATCACACTTAGTGGTCCTCAGAGCAGCTGCTTTGTGAGCGAGCCGGCTGGAGGTTGGAGGGGGCAGGGCAAGGGCGCAGAGAGGCACCCGAGACTGTCTGGGGCCAGAGGCCAAACTTGGCCAACCCAAGACAAACACGGGCTGGAGATAAAAAGAGGAGAGGAGGAAGCATAGCCAGAGATGGCAGCAACAACACAGACGGAAAATAAACAGCACCGAGGGCTGGAAAAGCAAGGATCAGCGCTGTGAAGACAGAACAGAGGGGAGGGGGTACAGGCTGAGGAGGAGGAGCAGGGAGGGTCCCCCCTCCCAGTCCCCCCACTCCCAGAAGCAAAGGGTGTGAAAGGAAGAGGAGAGAGAAAAGGACAGCAGAAGAGAAAGATGGGGGCAGGGAAGAGTCTGGAAGACAAAAAAGGAGAAAAGGAACAGAAGGAAAGGGGGAAGAATTTGAGGGAGAAAATAGAAGAGGGGAGGGGAAGAAAGGAAGGGGAATGGGGTGGCAGAGGAGGGGCAGTGACCAGCAAAGGACAGCCACAAAAGCACTTAGTGCCTAAGGCATGCCCACCACAGACACAACTGATTCTTTTCAACGGAAAAAAACAAAACAAAACAAAACCCTCCAACCTAGTCTGGTGTGTTGTTGAAACATAATAAATTTTTGGCACTTTTAGAGCAGATGTACGAAGAAATTAAGTTCAGATTTAAATTCCAGATTTTTTTAATGTAATATGTTCAGATCCGTACATAGAAAATCGAAGCCAAAAAACAAAAAAATAAGATATTTTTGTGTGTCTAGACTAGTGGTTCTCAGTTGGGTGTTGGGGGAGGGGGTTGCTTCCCCAGGGGACATTTGACAATGTCCGCAGACACTTTGGGTTATAATAACGTGGGAGGGGGAAATGGGTGCTACTGGCATCTAGTAGGTAGAGGCCAGGATGGTGCTAAACAGCCTGTAATGCACAGGACAGCCCCCACAATGAAAAATGATCAGACTCAAAATGGCAACAGTACATTGAGAATGGAACGACCGACAGCAGCAGCATCACCTGGGATTCTCAGGCACATCCCAGAGCTACAGAATCAACAACTCTGGTGTGTATCTGAAAGCATTCTACATGTTAACCAACCCTCCGCATGATTCTGATGCACGCTTAAGTATGAGAAACCCTGGTCCCATACAGTAACCAGGAATGCAGAGCTATTAATTCAAACAAAATAAGATTTAGAATGCAGTTCCTCAGTCACAATAGGCGATTTCAAGTGCTCAGTAGCCACATGTGGCTAGTGGCTACCGTATTGGACAGCACAGATCTAGAACATTTCCATTGCCACAGAAAGTTCTAGAGCTTTGTTCAGCAAGGCTTTCTCATGAACAGGAAAAGCCAACAGGTACGTAGGCTGAGGAAGGTTTCTACTCCAACGCAGTCACTGCCACCTCTACACAGAAGCATGTGAGGGTGAGCTGTGGAAAAGATAGGACCATGTGGTACATCTGAAAGAGCCCTGGGCTGAGGTCAGGAGGATGACATTTTAATTTCTGCATCTGACTTACAAACTTGTGGCACTATCATGTACTGGTTGAGACACAGTGCCAGGCATTTTATCCTTTTCTGCCATAGACTTTTTTGACACTCTGGTGAAGCTCATGGACTGCTTCTCAAAAGAAGGCTTGTAAATGCATAAAATAAAATAAAATTACAAAGAAAACCAATTACATTGAAATGTAGTTACCAAAATAAAAAAACACAGTTGTGCTATTGCAATATATATGCTTCTTTATTAACACAGTAATTAATAAGATAGAGTGGCAGGTCTAATAACGGCTGTAATTTCAAAGAAGTGATAAGTGAAAGTGATATTTTGAAATCTGCATAACAACAGTAATATGATATGAAATATCTGTGATTTCTGTTGGAGACAAGGTCTCAGGTACTGCTAATACGGCCGTGATTTGTTGCCTGCGTTCATAATTGAAGGAAACACTAAATCTCATTAGAAAATTAGTGGAAATAAAGAGGCAATTTTTTTTTCATCCAAGTTCACAGCCTGATGCATTTAGAACCTCTGGTGGAGTGGCTTTACTGTCCCCCGTCCTCCAAGGGATCCTCTTCACCCCATTAGTAGAAGCTGAGCAAACACAAAGAGGGGAGAGACCCACGAGGGAAGTTTTAGGGACCAGACCTGAAAGTGACAGTGTGTACATCACTTCTGCCCTCACTCCAAGGGCCAGAACTAGTGGCTGGAGTGGGGGTGTGGAAGCACTGTGGGAGAGGCTGAAACATGGTTGCCCTGACACAGGTGGGCAGGTTCAGTCTCTGTCACACCTAGCTACCTCAAAGATCAAATAAGAAAATGGACATGAAAGCATTCTGCCTCACCGGAAAAAGAGTTTGATTTATTGAAAACAAAATTATCTTGAGAGGCTGGGCACAGTGGCTCATGCCTATAATCCCAGCACTTTGGGAGGCCGAGGTGGGCAGATTGCCTGAGCTCAGGAGTTTGAGACCACCCTGGCAACATAGTGAAATCCCGTCTCTACTAAAATACAAAAAATTAGCCAGGTATGGTGGCGGGTGCCTGTTGTCCAAACTACTGAGGAGGCTGTGGCACTAGAATTGCTTGAACCCAGGAGTCAGAGGTTGCAGTGAGCAGAGATTGCACCACTGCACTCCAGCCTTGGTGACAAAGCAAGACTCCATTTCCAGAAAAAAAAAAATTATCATTAAAGCTACAAACAAGATGGTGGGGGCCCTTCTTCCAGCAGAGAGCTGGAGAGACAAAACACCAGCCTGGGGGGAATACTTTAAGGGTGTTTCCAAGACTGGAGATCTCAGCTTTAATACCAAAGCAACTCCTGCACCACTTCCACGCCAATCCCCACTTTTCACCCCTCCCCTCCCCAACCCTGGGAAAACCTAGAAAAGTTTCAGGACTTCAGGCCTGGTGCAGCCCACCTCCCTCGGTCAGTCAAATCAAGGCCTGGCGGGCCCCCAGGAGGGAGGTAACAAAATTAAAAATAGCCTCTCCTCCAAGAAAAAAAATTAAAAATAGATTCCAACCCACATGAAAATTTGGGTGGAAAGAAAGGAAAGGAAAACAAAATGAATCATCTTTATGTGTTTTGCTGAGCGAGAGCCCGTTGCCATGGCTACGGGGCCCTGTGTGCAGGCCTGGTCTTTTCCAGCAAGTTCAAGGCCCGCCAAAGAGCCAATGGGGGCCGCCCTATCACCAATATGTTATAGCCATCGGATCTACGATCCCCCAACACAGTCGCTGCCACCGAGCAGGTCGTATTAATGACTGTCACAGTTAATTTAGTGTTTCCTTCCATTGTGATCTATCGCTGTAATTGAGCAAACAAGAGGACTTGTTTGGGTCTCCTGGGAGTTTAGGGAAATCTTGCCTGGTTTTGCAATCTAGACAGTCAGGGGAGGTTGTGAGAACTTGTGGAGAAGCCCGATCTTAAATCATAGAGTGAGAAAGCCAGCTTTCCAGCCTGCATCAGCCAGTGGTTGCCTGCCTTCCTGGTGGGCTGGCTGGTGCTGCACGCGAAAGGCCTCAAGAAGACAAGGAAGGATAAGAGGATCAGCAAGTCCCCATGCCTCAGTGGCTGGTGAAACAAAGCTGGGACAGTGGCCCAATCCCCCCAGTAGGTGATGTGCTTGGGAGACAGTCCCCCAGATTAAGAAAAGCTAGATTCATGAGGTCCCCTCAGAACTGGAGTTTCAGGCGTTATCCTAAACTGGAAAGGGCAGCCTAGGGCTTTGCAGAAGCCTTTTGTCTAACATGCACTTTTCTAAAACAGTAGTGTTCTGCCTTAAGAAAACCAAAAACATTGAAAATTCAAACTTACAGAATAAATAAGATGGACGGGGGAGGAAGAGAAAATTTACTTCATGAAGAATTCTTTACTTTAAAATAATTGGCCTGGAAATGTTCCACGTAAGAGACAAAAGAGACATGTCAACTAAATTCAATATCTGATCTTAGACTATATCTTACGCTATTGAAAGCATTATTAGGACAATTGACAAAATTGAAATATGAATGGTAGAATAGATTAAAATATTATACTTATGATAAATTTACTGAAGTTGATAACTATACTGTTGCTAACTGTACTGTGGTTCTATAAAAGAATATTCTTATTCTTAGAAAATATGAAAGTATTTAAGAATGAAAGGCCATGATGTATGCAACTGCTGTGGTCTGAATGTTTGTGTCCCTCCAAAACCCATATGTTAAAACCCTATCAATGTGATGGTTTTAGCAAGTGGGGCCCTTGGAAGGTGGTTAGGTCATGAGAGTGGAGCCCTCATAAATGGGATAAGTGCCCTTATAAAAGAGGCCTCAGAGATATCCCTCACCCTTTCCACCATGTGAGATCACAGCTGGAAGACATCATCTATGAATTAGAAAGTGGGCCCTCACCAGACACTGAATCTGCTGGCACCTTGTTTTTGGACTTCCCAGTCTCCAGAACTGTGAGCAATGAATTTCTGCTGTTTATAAGCCACACGGTTTATGATATTTTGTTATAGTAGCCTGAAGAGACCAAGATAGCAACTTACCCTCAAACTGTATTTTAAAAATTATATATGGGTGTATGTGTATATAGATAGAGACAGAGAGAGGGTGCATGAATGATAATGCCAACGGGGTAAAATGTAAAATGTGAAAAACAGGTGAAAATGGATAAAGGGTGGTTGACTGTTCTTTGTAATATGATCATTCTTGCAACATTTCTATAAGTTGGACAGTTTTCCCAAATAAAATGTTTTTTTAAATTGGCTTTATTTTCATTTTTTAATTTAATTTAATTTAATTTTTTGAGACAGAGGCTTGCTCTGTCACCCAAGCTGGAGGGCAGTGACGTGAACATGGCTCACTGCAGCCTTGACCTCCTGGGGAGAAGTGATCCTCCCACCTAAGCCTCTCAAGTAGCTGGGACTATAGGCACACACCACCATGTCTGTCTAATTTTTGTATTTTTTGTAGAAACAGTTCTCACCATGTTGCCCAGGATGGTCTTAAACTTCTGAGCTCAAGCAATCCTCTTACCTTGGCCTCCCAAAGTGCTAGGATTACAGGCATGAGCCACCACACCCAGCCCAGTTTTGTTTTAAATAGTCGGCCTTCCCTGTGTGTCCAAGCATCATTTAATTCTGCAAAATTCAATTTACCCTCAACTTTTTGAGGGCAACTCCGATACATGAAACTCAGGTACATCTGGAATTGTATTCCTTACGTCTTTCATTTATAGCAAATATACCTTACACCAGGGCTGTCAATAGAAGTTTCAGTGATGACAAATGACAGATAGCATTACTGTCCAATACGGTAGCCAGTAGCCATATGTGGCTATCGAGCATTTGAAGTGAGGCTAGTCCTAATGGAGATGTGTGTAAATGTAAAATACACACCACATTTCAAAGGTTTCTTGTGAAAATAAAAATATGGAAAGCATTTTGGGCATATTGGGTAAAATGTATTAATAAAATTAATTTCACCTTTTTCTTTTTACTTTTTAATGTGGCTACTAGAAAATTTTAAATTACTTACATGGCTCACAGTATGGCTCATTTTATATTTCTATTGGTCTAGAAAGTCACAGAAGACAGGCTGATTCTAACTTGGCCTCCCCTGGCCCAACCGTTCTGGCACAGTGAATACCCTTGGGGAATTATGGATGATTTTAGGGTGTCCAAAGAGCTGAATACTTCAGAGCCTGAGAATAGGCAAGGGAAAGAGTTGGTAGAGAAGTGTCCTAAATAGAGGCAGCATTTTGTAGAGAAGATGTTTTGTTCAAAGCCCACAGGCAAGAGAAGGCCTGGGGGTTTGAGACACAAACTGGAGCTTGGAGTAGGAGGAGAGGGGCAAGAGCTTGGGTTGGAGATGTAGACCTTGTAATCCCCACTGAGAAGCTTGCATTTTTTCCTAAGCCAAATGGGAAAGCATCAAAGTATTTTAGGCTGGGAAGTGCCCTGATCCAAACTGAGTTTGTGAAAAAAAATCATTCTGGTAATTTCCTTAAGTCTGGCTGTGTGGTTGAGATTCCAGATTTCTCCCACTGTAGAACATTATCGGGGTGATCACTTGAGTCTCTTTTCCTTCCAGCCAAAAGACCATGATCAACAGCTCTCAACCAGAGGAGAGAACAGGGCCTCACAGAGGACAGTCCCAGTGTGGCCAACTGTATTTTCCAAATATGCCCATATTATGGTCCTGTGTGTTCTTCCAGCCCCTTGTATCTCCCATTAAGAGGTGGAGTCTATATCTCATGACTGCTCCCACCAGTGGTGCTCAGCAGAAATGATGGTATGGGACTTCCAAGGCTAGATCATAAAAAGGATGCAGCTTCTACCTGGCTCTTTCTGAAGATACTCATTCTTGGAACCCAGTCTCCATGCTGTGAGGAAGCCCAGACTACACAGAGAGGCCACAGCCAGCTAAGGTCTCAGCCGACAGCCAGTCTCAGCTGCCAGACATGTGAGTGTACAAGCTTTCTATTAATCATCATTTCAGCCCCCAGTCTTTGAACCTTCCAACTGAGATTCCAGACATCAAGAAGCAGGGACAAATCATTTCCACAGTGCTCTGCACAAATTTCTGACCCACGGCATCTGTGAGCATTTAATAGATTGTTGTTTTAGGCCACTAAGTTTAAAGTTTATTTGTTTTGCAGCCCTAGTACTTGGAGCATCCACAGTATGGCCATAAACATCCCAGCTTTATCGAAAGAGGGCAGCAGTTGCAATGCATCCTGGGGTACTGGGGTGAGGCCTAACCAACAGCCATTTGCCACAAGTCACTAGCCCTTAGCACACTGTGGGGCAGGGCACATACCAGCTGGTATCCACTGTGAGCCTAGTATTAAGCAGCTGGTAGATAGTTCTCAATTGGATTTTCTAGAATTATCAGTGACTTGGGCAACTTTGTAGAAGAAAGAGTCAAATAAAATGCAGAGCAGATTTAAAAGCACTAAGTTTGACATTAAATAGGTGTTAAAATATGTGTGATCTCTCTTGCCTTTTAGTTCTAGAGAACCCCAATCATGACAATAATTAATATAATGGCTTGATTTATTGCTACTCTTCCTCAGGATCATATTTATTTCATTCAATGTTTGAATTACCTAGGCAGGCTGGCTAAGGTAAAAGATTATAGAGAATGTTCTGCCAGAAAAAAAAAAGACAGACGAAACATAATTTATAAAATTAGTAACATAAGGGAAAAGCGACTGTCCGTGTACTTGAAAAATAAGCTGGCTCTAGGTAATCTCGAAGGTAAGGTCAATTTTTTAAAAAACATAGAAGAAACCAAAGCCTGAATTACCTAAGTGGTCCAATGGAGTGTTTTTATGAACTGGTTGCTGGTGTCTCCTGACCCAACCTGTGTTTCCTACAGTGTCTGACGATGACTCAAGGAAGAAGTAGTGACGTTGGCCTTCTTAGCTTGGGTTATGTTGTGGGTAGGGGAAAGTGACAGGGCTCTCCCTCCATGTGCAGTCATTCACAAGCACACACTCTGTTATCACCTGCAAGGAAAAAACACACCCCTCTTGCCTGGACAAAATGCCCTCATGCCAGCCTACTAAAGTGAGTCACTGGGTTGGGGTGGGGACAGAGAGAGCACAGAGGAATGTGCCCCTCCCAGAGAAGGGCAAATCCAGAAAGACAGGATGAAAAAAGCCTGAAGGGATCAACCTTTTGAGTGGGAGGGGGAGAGAAAATGCTGGGGACTCTCACGTGGATAGCATCATGCCCTTTAATCCTTACAAGCCTATATAGGAGATGCTTGTAATCCCCATATTACAGCCAAGAAAACAGAAGCTGCAGGTTTAATTTCACAAGACCACAAAATCAAAAATTGGAAAACAATAATTATCAGATGTTAATAACCACTATTTTTTGAGCCCTTACTATGGTCCAAGGAAGGATTCCTAACAACTTAACTTGCATTACATGGATGTCATTATACACAATGTACAGATAAGAAGAGGCTAAGAGAGATAATTGGCCCAAAGTGATATGGTTTGATTATGGTGTCCCCACCCAAATCTCATCTGGAATTGTAGTTCCCATAATCCCCACAAGTCATGGGAGGGACCTGGTGGGAGGTAATTGAATCATGGGGACCATTACCTTCATGCTGTTCTCATGATAGTGAGTGATTCTCACAAGATCTGATGGTTTTATAAGAGGCTTTTCCCCCTTTTACTCAGCACTTCTCCTTGCTGCCGCCATGTGAAGAAGGATGTGTTTCCTTCCCCTTCTGCCATGATTATAAGTTTCCTGAGGCCTCCCCAGCCTTGCTGAACTGTGAGTCAATTAAACCTCTTTCCTTTATAAATTACCCAGTCTCTGATATGTCTTTATTAGCAGCATGAGAATGGACTAATACACAAAGTTATAAGATCCACCTTGCCATCCCTCATCGCCCCCCCCCGCCCCCCACCCACCAAAATATCCCCAGGACTTTGTTCAGCCCAGAGAAATGGCATGGCTGCACCAAGAATTTGAACGAGGCAGCGGGGTGGGTGAGCCAGAGGATGGGGTAGGGTGAAGCACCTGGAAAGGAAGGACAGTACTAATGGGTATAGTGCAGAGAGTGTGTCCCCTGAGACAGACTCAGACAGAAAACAAGCCGCAGCAGCGTCCCTGTGGATAGTGGGCCCAGGGATTCACAGCCTAATGAACTAGATCATGAAAGCTCATTTGCGTGTTTGATAGCTCCTGCCATGCGCTCGGGTTCACTTAGGACGAAAAGAAAAAGGGGGGCACTGGGAAAGGGCTAGTTTTTTGTGCTTTCAAAGAGTGGGAAGATTGATGGGGAGAGAGGTCCCAGAGGGCCTCCCAGGGAGGCAGAAGTGGCCCAGTAAACTGAGAGAGCTGGGAGGCCTGAGTCATCACCAACAGCTGAATGGATGTCCTACACAAGCTCTGGCCAGCACAGCCGCCTGCATGGAGCAAGCCTTGCTGTTGACAATTCATAATTTAATTTACAAAGAAAGAAGCTACGCACATCCTCCTACCATCTACCAGCAGAATGCTGTAGAGGGTAGCCATGGGACCCCACAGAGCACTGCTTCTCAAACTATTGGTGGTGAAGGACGAGTTGTTTCTTATTTTTTTGTTTTCCCAATCTGTCACAGACAAATCTTTGATAAAATACAACAAAAATAAATTACTGGAGAAAAAAATGAAAAGTAAAAAGTCCAAAGTTTTAGTATTTGGATTCAACAGATGTAAAATTACTCTGTCATATTGTTATAGAAGTTTCATAATGCTTATTCTCAGTCTCAGTGCTATCTCGTCTTTTATGGGTAACAAATTGTTCTTGAACCTACCCTGGTCTGTAGACCACTCTTTAAATAGTGCTGTTGCAAGAGACTTCAGAACAGCTGGGCAGAGCCTCCTGCCCCCAACTAGTTATTCAGCCTGAGGGTTTGGAGGTGGGGATGAGACATCCCTAAAGAGAAGATCTCTGGGCAATGGGTTTGGCAGGACAAGAATCCATGGCAACATTTAGCTGAAACCAAAATTCTACAAATGTTAGTGCTTGTTACACTTTCATTCATGACAACTCCCTAAGGGACCCATATTGCATTTGGTCTTCCTTAAATGGGGAAACCAAGGCTCAGGACCGTTCTGGGACTTATTCAAGTTTACAAGGAGCTTACAAAGCCCAGGACTTCCTCCTCATTTCCAATAACTTCTTCAACCAACTTCCTCATTCTGATGGGAGGATGCCATTATCTGCACAGGAGCCCCCGAGGGAGATGTCCTCTTCTGCAGGGGCCCCTCTTCTCTGTGGTTGCTAACAGCTTCTGTGGGCATTGCTCAGATTCCTCCTAACCCTCTTATCTGTCTTCCTCATTCCCTCTTTCATAAGGAATGGGATCCCTGCCCCTCCCAAAGGAGAAAGTTGAGCAAGATGCTAAATCACAAAAACACTTCTTGTTGGCCACAGGAACCAGGAGATCCGCCTCAGACATTTCCTCTCGCCCATTGTCGAATTGTACCTTCTGGAATTGAGAAGGCATCTGGAATCATGGAGGTCTGGACCCTCTGAGCCCTTACTCCTGCATCCGTCTGTCTGAGACTGTTTTCCTTATCACACTCAGAAGAGAAGGGGCTGTCCACCCCCTCTTTCTCATCTAAGCCATCCACAAGCTCACGCTTGTAGACAGACCACCATCTCCTGTCCTGGCAGCTGTCAGCATCAGAAAAACCTGCTTTAGCCAGTTCCATCTTTGCCAGCAGATGTCACTACAGCCTGACCTCAGGTTACCCAAAATGAGCTCCTAATTTGGGTCGTGAAGCCCTAGGAGGACCACAGACAAACACGCACCCAGAAGAGAATCCTTTTGCCCTTTCTCTTTTCTTCTATAGGGCAAACTTGTTGACTGTCGGTAAGATGTTTTTTATACCTCTATTTCACCATCTGTAAAATGGACATTTCCAACATGTTCCCTATCTTCCCTGTGGGATTCTGGAATGCCTATGATGTTCCAGAACTAATTGGTTCCCCTCCTCACAGGACCTCAGTTATTTCCTCAAACAGAGGAGCACCTTTATGATAATTGACTTACCTCCCATTTGCCTTAACAGGGACCTGGAACCATCTCCACCTACTTCCATTTCCATAGTAACAGAAGGGTCAAAAAAAAATCTAACAAAATAAGACACCTAAGAGGCATAAACAAAATATGTGATGGTGTGGGAGGTTGTAAAGTTTTTATTGCCACCTGTTTGGGAAGACCTGCATAATTCAATCGTGCTCCTGGCATTTGTGAGCAAAGCAATCACCCCAAAGTTATGGCAATAAAGCCTTTATAGCCCCCCATGCTGGCATGCCCGCTTTCTAGGTACAAAGCCCCAGTTTGATAAACTTTTGCTTCTCATATTTGCATAATGGAAACGGACTAGATTTTAAACCCAGGCTGTTAGGAGGCATAACTCGCAGCTCTCCTGGAAGTGAATCACGAGCTTTCCTGAGTGGAGGTGGCTGGAAAAGGCACCAAACCCCACCGACAAGACCACAAGGCAGGGCAGGGGCGCCAGAAAAGATCCTCCCCGCTCCCTCGGATGTAAGGCCGGGCCCAGTTTTGGTTGAAGGTCACATTGCTCCTGGGTCAGAGAACTATAACATCAAAGCGCCTTTATGGTAAGCACACTGGCAGAGAGAGCCTGTCTAGGGCAACTTTGGGGCAAAAAGGGTGGTTATAACCCAAGTATGCATGTGATGTTCTTTCCCCTCGGCCCCTCCACCCCCATGCTGCTCTCTGGCACCCTCACATTTTCTGGCACTCCCTCCTTCAACCTGCCATCCATTGCCCATCATTCCCACAATTTTTTTGCAAAATATGCCCACTGGGGATGGGGGGAAGGGGTAGCAGTGGCTGCGCTTGGTGCCTCCCCCTCTCAGGAGATTACTGCAGCCCTGCCGGCGCTCAGTGGTAAAAGTTTGAACGTGTCTGCAGAGCTTAATCAAATGCTAATTCCGTGTGGTGAAAGAATTTGCTGGAATCTGCAAGGGAGCTCCTGGCAGCAAGAAAATGCGTTGATTCACTCCCAAATCTGCTTTGCCCAAGCCGGGTGCGATTTAGACTGTAAAGCTGCATTAAATCACAAAGTGCTGTGTGGATCACACAGCCATCCTTTGTGTCGTTAATGAAGGGAAAAACAGGGCTTTATTCTGAAGCTTTGTGTATAATCAGATGCCATGTTGTAAAGCTCTGGAAAACACACCAGAAATCATAATTGGGAGGAAATAAAAGGGTTAGTCCAAAACAGCATATGATTTAAATAAGAAGGAAAAAGAAACTGCCCCCAAGATTTGTGCGTTTCAAGAATCAACTTTTAATTCATTCGCAGGGAGATTACAGAAGGGGAGGAGCAGCCTTTAAAATAGTATGAAAAGCTAGTTTAGATGTAAATGAGAGATAATGGGCTTTCACCAGGAAATAAGCAATGGGGCCAAGTTTGTGCCCAGGGCGGGGGTGGGGTGGGGATGGGGGTGACATCTTGGCCTGCAGGGCTCCGGAGCCCTCTAGATCCAGGTGCTGCAGACAGCGTGGGGTTTGAGGCCTGTTAGGAGCAACGGAAGGATTTGTGGCACAGGGTCTGGTAACCAGCATTCGGAGGAAGAAAAAAATGGTGTTGCCTGCCTGCGTTGGTTCCCAAGGGTTCTGGGGCTTGGCGGAGTTGGGGCTGGGGGAGGGCTTGATTGTTGCTTTAACACAGAAAATCTCCTTGGTGTGAACATTTTGAGGTCGGTAAGGAAAGGGGTTGGGGCTTTTACGCTTGTCTTACAGCTGGAGTTAAGGAGCGCTGCGCCGAGCCCTCCCCAGCCCTAATTCACTAATGATTTGCTTATTAGTTCAGATCAGGGAGCCAGCTTCTGGAGAGATGTGAATTGGCATTGATTTAATCCTCTTCCCAGCACGCGCTCCCGGCCCAGGGTGAGGCTGGGAACGGAGAGGGGGGCTGTCAGCCCTTTCAAGAGCAAGTTGCTGCTTCTTCTGTCTGGCTTTGTCTGCTTTCCTTACCATCTGCTCTCAGGCAGAGGAGCCATGGATGGAGGGAGCGAGCCCCAGAGTCCAAGCTCAGGCTCTAGATCTGGTTGACCCTAGTGATGCTGAGCTCAGCAGCCTCCTGGTAAGTACAGTATGTGGATGAGATGCTGTGAAGGTCCCTCAGCTCTGGCATCTATCATTAGAGGGACTGGAGCCTCTGGAACATCTTAGTGGGAAGGAATTCTGCCCATAATGTGTTCGGTGGCCTGTGAGCCAGGTGCTGTTTCATGTATGATGTCACCTGCCTCTCCAGTAGATACCATGATTATCCACACTTTACAAGGGAGGAAGCTGAGCCTCAGAAAGGTTAAGTAACCTGCCTAAGGTCACCCAGGTAAAACATTGGAACCCACGCTATGTAACTCAATATGTAACTTTGATCTTCACCACACCTTATGTGTTTTAATCTGAGCTGCTTCTGTTTGAACATACCTTCTTGTTTGATTATCTCTTTATAAACTGCCATTGAGAACATTTTTCTCCATCTTTCTTCTAGCTAGAAGATTTAATAATGGCCAGGGACTTAGTATTTTAGAGCGTACTGCCCATGGTTCATCTTAGCAACTAAGTACCCTTTTCTGAGCAAGACAAGAAGTACAACCCAATGTTTGTTTATTCCAACCTGATTGGCCCAATTCTAGTCCCAGCTCCGCAGCTTTGCTTGGGTGGTTCTCATGACCTACACTCCCCATCCTTCCCTTCTCCACCTATCTAAAGCCTACCAATACCCCCCAAGACTTAATTTAATCCATTAGCACCCATTCTCACCTCTCCCACAGATAGTTCTCTTTTCTAGATCATCATTGGGCACTTAACACATGCCTTCCTGCGCTTGTCTTTCCATATGTATCTGTGCTTTTCTCCTTTGTCAGTCTGAGCTTTTGAGAATGGAAATTGAGTCTTCCACTTCTCCACATTTCTAATTCTACAATGTCTTGAACATAGTACTACCTCAGAAAATACTTGCCTGTTGGCTGATTAATAAAACTTGAGACTTGACTTATGGTTTCTTTGGAAATCTCTGGTGCATATCTTTTCAATCCCTGTAAGCCTGGCTACTTCTCAATAGAGATCCATTACAGATCTCACTCAGTCTCTGAAAGCTATTAAGGGTCCAAATAAAGTCCAAGTTTCCAAGAAATCCCTGTAGTTGGCTTGTCCTCAAGTCAGTTCCAAAAGAATCCAACCAACATTTATTAAATTCCTACTGTGTGCCCAGGCACTGTGGTAGGCATGGAGGATATCAAAATGAATAAGATATATAGGGTTTGCCTTTTTATCTGGAGTATGATTATATCCTGAACCAGACAGCCATTGTGTGGGGCTCCCCCAGCAAATGGTAGGCATTGTAAGAATTGGGATAATGCCCAGTTTTGTTCACTATTCTATCTCTAGCACATTACACAGTAGAAGGCATGCTCAGTAAATGTATGTGGAATATGATTACGCAGAGAACTTTGCCATGTTATCTCACTGAAGCTTTACCCCAATGCTGTAAAATTCATATATTGATTTCCATTTCATTGATGAAAAAACAGGTTTAGTGACTTCATATAAGTTTCTGGAGGTCATATGGTAGGGGAGGGGCGTGGTCAGGCCCATGTCTGTCTGGCTCCAAACTCATTTATCACATCCCTCACCCAGGACTCCCCAGACACCCTCCTGAGTCAGTAGAAGATGGGTCAGAAAGATATGAGCCAATTCTGGCAAAAGTGTAAGTTACCATCGTTCCCTCAACACCCAATTCATAGACCAGCTTAAAAGAAATTGCTCAAAATGACCCCACCTGGTCCTTGGTTTCTAAATACCATTTCCCATCAAAAGGGAAACAGATTAAAGGAGGCTAAAGAGACATGACGACTAAATGCAATATTGATCCTAGATTGGATTGTGAATCAGAAAAAGAACATGCTACAAAGTACAGTATAGGAACTACTGACAAAATTTGACTATGGCCTATACATTATTTTTCTACCGGTATAAATTCCTTGAATATAAAAATGGTCTTGTGGTTATGTGGGAGAATGTCCATCTTCTTACGAAATATAGGGCAAAATATGTAGAGGTGAAATGTCATGATGCCTGTAAATTACTTTCAAATGATTCAGGAAAAAGATAGATAGACAGACAGATGTGTAAATATGGCACAATAATGGTTCATGAATCGAAGCATGGGGCATATGGATGCTTCTTGTATTATTTTTTCTACTGTCTGAAGGTTTAAAACTTTTCAAACTAAAAATTGAAAGAGGAGAGAATTATGCAGAAATGGCCCTGAAAATGTTACCCACATCCACCAGAAAGGTCTGGAATGGAGACTGGGGGTCACAGTAAGTAGACAGCTGCTAAGAAAATGGGTACATTAGCTGAAGTCCATTCTTACAAGAACACTCTAAAGAAGCTTCTGTGATACAGACCATTTTTTATAGGGTTTTCAAACATGAAATCAAATTAACTACTACATGGCATTAAATACAGAGCTACACCTGTGAAAACCCTTGAGTGGTAACCCAGGAGGAGGCAGAAGCAGGTTTGAGGTATCCCACCTCCACTTCAGAGACAAAAACCTGGGCCACTTATTACCTAAGGTAACACCTAAATGTCAAAAGGCAAGGACACAGCCAGAGAGCAAAGCTTGCCTATGAATACAAATGGGAACAGGCTTTCAAAATCAAGCTGAGGTTCAGGTTCCAATACTCCAAATGCCAATCAAAAGACTCACTTATTTTTTAAATATGTGGGTGAGAGTTGAGAATTACATCTGAAAGGCCACTATCCAGGAATAAGCACAGAATCATCCTGTAGATTTCTGAATATGCTTGTTTGCCTCAGCTTTGGTTTAGCAAGTTGGGCTGTGTGTGTGTGTGTGTGTGTGTGTGTGTGTGTGTGTGTGTGTTTTAGAATAACATGAAGAGGAGGCATTGCTAATTGAAGTTTTCATAAACGAGCATCGATTTGTGATTTTTTTTTTCAAAACAAAAATCGTGGTGAAAGAAAAAAGAAATGCTCAGACCTATCTATCAAAAGCGGATCTAGGGAGTGGAGATAGAATCTTTGTAATTAAAGAAAAGAGGTTGCTGGGCGCGCTGGCTCACGCCTGTAATCCCAGCACTTTGAGAGGCCAAGGCGGGTGGATCACCAGGTCAGGAGATTGAGACCATCCTGGCCAACATGGTGAAACCCCATCTCTACTAAAAATACAAAAACTTAGCTGGGTGTGGTGGCACGTGCCTGATATCCCAGCTACCCAGGAGGCTGAGGCATGAGAATCACTTGAACCCAGGAGGCAGAGGTTGCAGTGAGTCGAGATCACGCCACCGCACTCCAACCTGGTGACAGAGTGAGAGTCTGTCTCAAAAAAAAAAAAAGAGGTTGGGGGAATGAATTTTAGGTCTAAAATTTTGCCCTAAGTGGAACAATCATTGATGACAGTGATGAACTTTTATGTCAACACTTTGAGGAAGGGATCAAACCCAGAAGGCTTTCTGGAGATAGCCTCCCTGCTAATGAAAGTTAGGATGCTTTGGTTTAAGAAGTCTCTGATTTCTGTTAGTGAAGTTCTGATGATACCTTTAGTAGCTAGTGGCAGAATTTCCTCCTAAGACCTGGCAGTTGAGGGGTGGTCTCTAACTAGGGCAGCTTACAAAGCAGATGACCTTGTTCTCAAGTGGGTGAGTTCCGCTCACTGCAAAGGAAAACTCTCACTGTTACCGTGACCACCCTGCTATACCAAGCAGCCACTCTGAAAGCCAGTTATGGGTAGAAGTCCTGCTCAGGGCTCAGGAGAGCAAAGCCTCTCTCCTTCCTGGCTGGGCGCCATTTTGTTTCTCTTGAGGAGAAACCCAGAACAAAGGCAAGAACAGAGCTGAAGAGAACCAGGGGCAGAACCTGCCAACAGAAGATAGTTTCATTAAAAAAAAAAAAAAAATAGGGACAGCCTTGTTCTTTGCTATAGGCCATGGTTATTGCTGTTTGGGTTTTGCTTTTGCTTGTGGGAGGTGGATTATTGCAGAGAACAAAGTAATTCAACCTTCTCCTGCTCTGCCTTTGAAAAGTTCTCATAGAGAAGTGTCCCTGGGCTGAAATAAAAAAAGGGTCTGAGCCTTGAATGATATTGAGTCTTTGGAATGTATTTAGACTGCCTTTTTGGTAAGTTGTTTTCTCTTATTTTGTAAATGTGCCATGTGCATTCAAAAAGAATATGTAATCTGTTGGTTGAGTGTCAGATTCTATTCATATCTGCTAGTTAAAGTTTATTAATTGTGTGGTACAAATCTTCAATAGCTTTATTTTTTGTCTCCTTTATTCATCAGTTTTCAGAGGCAGGAATCTTAACATCTCCACCTACACTTCCTGGTTTATCTATTTTATTCTCTAGTTCTGCCCCATTGTTGTTTTAAATACTTGAGGTTGTGTTGATAATTGTATAGAATGCAAATTCTTATGAAGATAAGTATTTCTGTCTGTTTTGGTCTCTGCTATCTCCTTCAAACCTAGAGCAATGCCTAGAATATTATAGGCATTCACTATATTTCACTGGCCGGGTGCAGTGGCTCACGCCTGTAATCCCAGCACTTTTGGAGGCTGAGGCAGGCGAATCACTTGAGCTCAAAAGTTGGAGACCAGCCTGGGCAACATGGCAAAACCCCATCTCTACAAAAAATACAACAAAAAGAGATTAGCTGGGTGTGGTGGTACATGCCTGTAGTCCCAGCTCCTCAGGAGGCTGAGGTGGGAGAATGGCTTGAGCCCAGGAGGCATAGGTTGCAGTGAGCTGAGATGGCGCCACTGCACTCCAACCTGGGTGACAGAGCGAGTCTCTGTCTCAAATATATCTACATGAATAAATGTGCTTTCATAATTGTTATATATTCTAGAACTATTATTCCTTGTCTCCGTATGTACCGTTCCCCTTTGTCCTTTATGATAGCTGTAGTTTTGAATGCTGTTTTGTCTGATATTAAAATTGCTGCCCCAGCTTTATTTAATTCATTTTTCCTGATACATCTTTCTCTGTTCATTTACTTTCAGCTATTCCATATTCCTTAGTTTTAAGAATACGAAATAGATCAAGGACATGGTGGCTCATGCCTGTAATCCCAGCAATTTTGAGAGGCGTAGGTAGGAGGATTGCTTGAGCCCAGGAGTTTGAGATCAGTATAGACAACGTAGCAAGACCCCATCTCTACAAAAAAAATATTAGCCAGGTGTGTTGGTGTGTGCCTGTAGACACAGTTACTTGGGAGGCTGAGGTAGGAGGACCACTTGAGCCTGGGAGGTACAGTGAGCCTTTGAGGGTACAGTGAGCCTTGATTGCACCATTGCACTCCAGCTTGCCCAACAGAGCAAGACCTTGTCTCAAAATAATAACAATAATAATAATAATAATAATAATATAAAATAGCTGAAAGTAGACAATAGCAGTCTGGGTCCTGATCGGTGAGTTTGGCTCACTTATATTTGTTGTAACTACCATTAGGAATTCATTTTGCCATCTTATTTCCCATTTTCTACTAACTGTAATTTCTTCTTGTTTTCTTTTTTTCGGACTATTGACAATATCAAACGTTTCTCTGCTAGTTTATAAGCTACACATTCTAAGTTTATTCTTCTGGTGATTACCTGTACCATCAATCAATTTGTTAAACTTACCAATACCTATACTGTGGCAGCTCATATTTTCCAAAGATGGTCCCAACAATATCCCCCGTGTCAATACTATTCTGTCCCACAATCGTATTCTACAATGGCATCTTGACACTCCTCCCATCTAGACAGAGTTAGGGGTGGAGGGTCTATATCCTCTGCCTTAACTCTGGGCAGGCTTGTGATCTGAGTGTAACTTGAATGCATTGTAAGTGACACTCAATTACTTCTAAGGCTAGGTCCAAAAAGGCGACGCAACTTCTACCTTGCTTGTTGGATCATTGATGCTGGAGCCCTGAACCACCGTTTTTAAAATCCAACTATCCTGAGGCTGCCATGCTATAAATAGCCCAAATAGCCCACATAGAGAGGTCACCTGGAAAGGCCCTGAGACCATGTGAAGAGAGAAAAATGCCCAGCCAGCCCTCAGTTGCTACAGCCCCCTGTTGTTTCAGCTCAACAACAACAGGGGGCTGTAGGAACGGGGGGCTGGATGGGCATCTCAATGTGCTTCTCCCACACTGCTTCAGCCATAGTCTAATTGTAACCACATGAGAGACTCCAAACCAGAACCACTCAGCTAAGCCCTTCCAGAATTCCTGACCCACAGAAATCACGAGAGATAATAAAATGATTGTGGTTATTTTAAGCCACTAAATTTTAGAGTAATGTTTATATGGACGTAACAACTAAAATAGATACATTTGCCTTAGAACAAGTAAAGTACTATATAGCATGCTGTAGCATCCTTCTCGTTTCTACCCACACTGCTACTGTGTTGATGTCCCTAGAATTTTGCTGTGGATTGATATGAATGTACTTGGTAGAACGGTGTCTGTTAACTTTTTGTTTATTTATCTTTTAGCAACAGGGTCTTACTCTATCACCCAGGCTGGAGTGCAGTGGCAAGATTATACCTTACTGCAGCCTCAAAGTCCTGAGCTCAAGCAATCCTCCCACCTCAGTCTCCTGAGTAGCTGGGACCACAGGCACAGGCCACCACACAAGGCTAGTTTTTTTGTTGTTTTGTTTTGTTGTTTGTAGAGACAAGGTCTCCCTATGTTGCCCAGGCTGATCTTGAACTCCTGAGCTCAAGCAATCCTCCTGCCTTGGTCTCCCAAAGTGCTGGGATTACAGGCATGAGCCCCTACTCCCAGCCCACTTTTACCTTTTTATAGAGCAATATACATACTAAGTTATGAAATCTATCCTGCTGAGGATTCTGAATCTATGTATCATAAATTCTGAAAAATTCCTAGCTATTATGTCATTGAACGCTGCTTCTCCCACATTGTCTTTGTTCTTTCCCTCTGGAACTCCAATTAGTTATATATGAGAATTTTTTATTCTATTCTCTGTATCCTTTCACCTCCCTTATTTTTATTTCTCTGTGCTGCGTTCTGGGTAATTCTCTGACATTGCTCTCTGGATCAATAATTTCTGTTTAACTTATATACCGAGATTTTTTTATTTCAATGACTGTGTGTGTGTTTGTGTGTGTGTGTGTGCTTGTTTTTTTGGGGTTTTTTTTTTTTTTTTTTTTCTTGAGACAGAGTCTTGCTCTGCTGCCCAGGCTGAAGTGCAGGTGCAATCATATCTCATTGCAGCCTCAAGTTCTTGGGCTCAAGTGGTCCTCTTGCCTCAGCCTCCTAAGTAGCTAGGACTATAGACACACACGACCACATTCAGCTAGATTTTTTTTTTTTTTTTACAGAGACACAGTCTTGCTATGTTGCCCACACTTGTCTTAAACTTCTATCTTCAAGCAATCTTCCCATCTCAGCCTCCCAATGCTCCAGGAATATAGGTATAAGCCACCATGCCCAACCTCAATGACTATATTTTTTTATTTCTAGAAGTTCTATTTAGTTTCTTTTAAAAATATATATGCATGTTCATTTTCATAGTGTCTGTTTCTTCCTTTATGTTTTCATTATTTAAAAACATAGGCTTTTAATCATTTTAAACATGCTAATTTTGGGCCAGGCACAGTGGCTCATGCCTATAATCCCAACACTCTGGGAAGCCAAGGTGGGTGGATTGCTTGAGCCCAGGAGTTCAAGACCAACCTGGGCAACAAAGGGACACCCCCATCTCTACAAAAAAATCAAAAGATGAGGTGGGAGGATTGCTTGAGCTGGGGGAGTTGAGGCTGCAGTGAGCCATGATTGAGCCACTGCACTCCACCCTTTTCTGTTTTGAGCCCCTGTCTCAAAAAAAAAGCAAATTTTATGGTCTCTAATAGATTGTTTCATTATCTGAAGTTCTTGAGTGTCTAATCCTGCTGTCTCTTGCTCACAGTGAAATCTTTTTTCAACTGTTTTATATTTTTGAATTGTGAGCTCATCATAAACATGGCTTTATCTGTAGGAATTTTGTGAGGCCTGTTTAATGGGGTCTCCTTCTGTGAAGTTCCGTTTTTGTTTTTGCCAAGCTGTCCAGAGGTTTCACTACCATTTTTATGATAATTTACGGCTGGGCACGATGGCTCACACCTGTAATCCCAGCACTTTGGGAGGCCAAGGCAGGTGGATCACAAAGTCAGGAGTTCAAGACCAGCCTGACCAAGATGGAGAAACCATGTCTCTACTAAAAATACAAAAATTAGCCAGGCGTGGTGGTGGGTGCCTGTAATCCCAGCTACTTGGGAGGCTGAGGCAGAGAATTGCTTGAATCCGGGAGGCAAAGTTTGCAGTGAGCTGAGATCGCGCCACTGCACTCCAGCCTGGGTGACAGAGCGAGACTCTGTCTCAAAAAAAATTAATAAATAAAATAAAAATAAAATAAAATTTCTGAGCTTAGGACTCCAGGACCACATAAGGAATATACATTTAATTCCAAACCCTCATAAGATATAGTTCAAAAATTTCTCGGGAGAAGTTCTTTTTTTTCCCACTTAGAGCCTAGACCATGACAGACAAACCCCTCTGGGTCAATGGGCAGATTTTTTTCTAATCTACCCTCACACAGAGGTTTCCACTTTTATAGCATGTATGTATCACATGTCCAACTTTTATAGCATGTATGTATCACATGTCCAACTTTTATAGCATGTATGTATCACATGTCCAACTTTTATAGCATGTATGTATCACATGTCCAACTTTTTTGCCTTACAGGGACCCAAAGCATCAACTCTTTGTCACCACCCCCCCGCCCACCCCTACCACAACCTCAAGTGGGCATTAAATGGTCTAAGGACCTAGAGTACTGAATCAATGTCTCTCCCCATTTGCCCCCACCCTAAAGCAGTCACATAATCATTCACAAGCTCACTGTCCTAGTTTTCAGTACCTTTTTCATTCACAGTCCCTGTCAATTTCCTGTGTGCTCATCTATTCATTCAAATAAATATTTGTTTATTTCTAGATAACTGAGGAAAATGGGTTTTCAGGTTATCTTGATCACAGTATTTCCAGAACTAGAAGCAAAAATGTATTTATATAAGCAAATATGAAATCCACCAGTTTCTGAGATTTCTGGCCGTGATACTGATATTCTTTACTTAAGTATCTCTGACAGATAAATATACTGGTTTACATTTGTGCACATATTTTTAAACATTGCAATCATAAGGGCTAGCCACTGCCCTAAGTTTCACTACATGCAGTAGTAAAACTCCTGGCAGAATATTTGGCCTGCTGAATGGAATTGTTCCTTCATAATTAGGACTCTGTCTTAGTATATCTTCTGTTGGTCTCTATCTAAAAATACTCTTGCCTTTACATTTTAGTAGTACTATTGAGTCATTAACCAGAAAGGTAATGCTGAGTATGAGAAAAACATATAAGGGCTTTGGAATCAGGAAGATATGGCTCTGTTTTACTTCCCAGCTGGGTGTCCTTGGGCAATTAGTTCTATCTGAGCCTCAATTTCCCCATCTGTAAACTGAGGATGATGATACCTGTTTTAACGGTATATTAGTCAGGGTTCTCCAGAAAGACAGAACCAAAAGGATAGATAGATAGACAGATAGACATGTAGATAGGATAGATAGATGATAGATAGATAGATAGATAGATAGATAGATAGATAGATAGATAGATAGATAATAGATAAGAAGATATCTATTAGGGGAATTGGCTTACACAATTATGGAGGAGAGGAAGCAAAATCCCATGATAGGCCATCTGCAAGCTGGAGAACCAGGGAGGCTTGTAACATGGCTCAGTCCAAGTCCAAAGGACTTCCCTAGTTCCCTCAGAACTAGGGAAGCTGATGGTATAACTCTCAGTCCAAGGCCCAAGGCCTGAATAGGGGAGGCCACTGGTGCAAGTCCTAGGGTCCAAAGGTCAGAGAGCCTGGAGTTCTGATGTCCAAGGGTAGGAGAAGAAGGGTGTTTCCAATTCCAGGAGAGAGACAGGGCAAATTCACCTTTCCTCTGCCTGTTTATTCCAAGTGGGCCCCCAGCTGATTAGATGGTGCCTGCCCATGTTGAGGGCAGATCTTCCCCACTCAGTTCACCATTCACATGCCCATCTCCTCCAGAAATACCCTCACAGAAACACTCAAAAATAATGCCTTACCAGCTTTGTAAGTATCTCTGAAATGAGTTAGGTTGACACTAAAAATTAACCATCACAAAAGGGTTGAGGTTAGAATTAGAAAAATAATGTCTATAAAGTACCCTTCACAAAATAGGTTCTTCAAGTATTATTTAGTCCACTTTTGAGTTCTTTTCTTTTAACTACATAAGTATGCCACTTTGGCATCATCCACAATGACTAAGAGGGTATTCCTTCAACTATGGGTTCCTTTATCTCACTGGTCACCACTTATTTCCTTTTCTTAACATTAACAAAATTCCCCTTTTTATATGTTTTTGGTCATTTAAGGAGCAGTCATGTTAACTTGAACTGCCTTAACAAAACCTCTATACCCAATAAATGTGCCTTGTTTCAGCCATAAAGTTGATCATGGCTTTATCTGCATGTTTGTTGCTGGGATGATATAAATAGGAAAGGCAAGTTCAGATGTAAGTATCTAGTTGAAATATACCTGATCCAGAGGCTGTCAGAGCTGAAAGGGACCTTAGAAATCTCCAAAATGAGGAGTCTAAGGGACAGTGAAGAACGCTGAACTTCCCAGGGTCACCCAACCACTGAGCAACAGAGCTGAGAACAAAAGTCAGACTTTCTGATGCCAGGACCAGGGCTCTAACTGGAGTCATTTTCATGACCAAACAACAGAATTTGCAACTAACCTTTCAGTTGGATCATTTTGTCATCTGGAAGCAAGCCAGATCATCACTGTTAATAATTCCCTTTCCACTTTGTTTCTGTGGCTCTGTAAACCTATCAATTGTACTTTTCCAGGGAGCCTTACGACTCAGCGTACACAGTAGAGTTGAATAACTGTGTGCTCAATGAAATAATGAAGAACTATCTGACATTATGTGCCATGAATTCTAAGCCTGAAAAGAACCCTTTTATATTCTGGATTTCTATTAGAAGTGGTCCTTATTATTCTCCTGGCATTGCTATTTGTATATGTTTTTAATATTTTCCCCACTCAAGAACTGAAAACATGCCTTTCTTTCATTACTGGGTGGTTAATCCCACTCAGACACAGGAAATTGGCAACCTTTCCATGATGAGTGGTCGTCTCCAGACTGTACTCTAAGTGGTGACCACCCAGTTGAGTGATGAATGCCATTTGTCCACAAGAAAACAGGCCAGGGCAGGGGTGGAGGGGGAGGCTCAGTTGAGATCCATTACTTCTATGAGAAAATTCAAATGTTTTATCTTACCAACAGTGGGTCGGGAATGTGCTGGATGTAGACAGAGATGTATAGTCTCCTGGAGCTCAGCCAGATCCTGCAACGGTCTTGAGCAGAATAGGAGGCTGAGGGTGAGTGAAAGCATGTGTCCTAGACTTTGGGAACAGCATCACTGTTACAGAACATGGCAGCAGGAAGGTACAAGGCCCATCAGCTCTGGTGATCTAGGTGGACGGTAGTGGGCACCAACACTGACGCATCTTTGAGGTCTGAATGATGGGTTTGGTCTAGCCATTGGTTTGGGGTGATGTCCTGAAATCAGGTGGACCTTCCTCTAAAGTGAAGGGCAGTGTGTTCTTCAAAACTTGGAGCTGAAATGTGGGACCTCATAGGATCAGACTGGGTCTGGCAGCTCATCATCAGACCATGTCATATGGAAATAGCTGTGCCATGGAGGTCCCTGGCACAAAATAAATTATTCTCTCCTTGAGCCTTGAACCTCGACTGTGTCCACTTGAGACTTTTAGGCCACAAAACCCAATCCATTCACAACAGCCCTAACCTGTAAGGTAATACAGAGAGCTAGCTATTCCACCAAAATTTGTGTTCCCCGCTTTGCATAGTATACAGTTGTCATTGATACACAGTTGTGCAACCAGAGACTACATTTCCCAGCCATGCAACTAGTTCTCTCATCTATTGAATGAGAGAGAAAATGATGTTTATCACTCCCAAACTAAGGCGTTTAAGAAGTACACCTGCTTGCCTCATCTCTGTTCTCTCTTTCCTTTTCTTTTAGACTGGAAACTGAGGACACTCAAACCCTAAGGCAGTGGTTCTCAGTGTGGTCCCTGGACCAGCAGTGTCTGCAACATCTGGTAATTCATTAGAAATGCACATTCTTACATCCCACTCCAGACTTACTAAATCAAATATTCCGGGGGTGGGGCCCAACAATCTGTTTTAACAAGCCCTCCAGGGGAGTCCATTGCTCACTAAAGTTTGAGAACCACTGTCGCTAGCTGATAGCAGAGCTACAAGAGAGAACTCTGAGTTCCTGAATCACCACATAGAAGACAGCCATATACCATCCAGAAAGATCTGCATCAGGCTTTTCTATGAAATATAAATAAAATTTGGTTGTGTCAAGACCCTGAAACTTGAGGGTTTATTTGTTGCAGCAGCTAGTGTTACATTAATACAGGCTGGAAGTCCAAACCTATCCCAAACACAATCGCAATATGGGGGGAGTGCTGAATATCACTGGTTTCCTGACACTTAAGAGGGGGTACAGAAGTGTCTTAATATAGCTACAGTTAGTGGTGGCAACAGTGGGAGTCAAAGATCAGAATGTAGAGGTCACAATGGTGGATCATGCTGCTCAAACCAGCAGGCCTCAAGCATCACCAGGAAGAGTAAGAGACATGGCTAACGCTGAATGAATGTAACTCCCTGGGATCCTCTGCCAGTCTCACATGAATGACTTTCACAGGAAACAAGACAGATGCCAAGGACCATCTGCCAATTGTCAGCTGACTATCCAGCGATATAACCACTGCTACTGGCAGACCAGGACAAGGTCCAGGTATTTTCCAGTGCCCATGAACACCTGGGTCTGAAACAGATACTATCATGCTACTGGCCTTACTAGACTAGCTTCAGAAACATCTGCAAAAATGCAGGGCCTGGTAGGCAGAATTTTCAGATGAACCCCCGCTCCCAGTGACTCTTGCCTTTGTATAATCCCGTCTCCTCTGAGAACCTCTGAATATGATGAAATATCACTCCCATAATCATGTTACATTATATGGCAAAAGTGAGATCATCGTGGGTGGGCTTGACCTTATTATGTGAGCCCTGTAAAAGCCGAGAGTTTTCTCTGGCTAGTGGCAGAAGAGGAAGGCAGAGTGACATGCTCCAGGAGGCCTAGAAGAAAGCAAGCAACTCTGTGGAGGTCACATGACAGGGAACTACGAGTGGCTTCTGGAAGCTGAAAGCAGTCCCTAGTCAATAGCTTTCCAGAAAATGGAGCCCCAGCCCTACAACCCCAAGGAACTGAATTCTGCCAACAACCAGTAAGCTTGGAAGAGGATCCCAAGCCTCAGATGAGAACCACAGCCCCAGCCAACACCTTGATGTCAGCCCAATGAGACCTTGAGCAGAAAATCCAGTGACATCATGCCAGGACTTCAGATCTACAGAACTTTGAGATAATAAATTGGAGGTGTTTTAAGCATCTAAGTTGGTGGCACTTTGTTAAGCAGCAATGGAAAATTAATACACAGGATACCATGAGTCTGCCAGGGCAGCAGACACTGCCCATGCTTGGCTCTGACCCTCTCAGATCCCTTTGCTGACATCTGTGTGTCCTCCCTCATCTTCTGTGTGCTTTTAGTTCTAACAGCCCACACCTGCAATTCTCTTTAGCCAGCTGGCCTGGGGCTTCTAGAGCCGCTTTACCCAGTTTGTGCGGAGCTGGAAGTGCCTGGGAGTTTATGCTCCCCCAGGGAGACACTTAGTCAAAGAGCAAATGGTATGGGAGCATAAAATCCAGCTTCCCTGCCTCAAGTTGGGCTAAACTCAGAGATATAACTCATGCTCCAGTGCTGCCCTGTGGGATCAGGTTAAGGCTGAGACTTGGCCCCAGATTGTGCCTTGCCTGGTTCCCTAGACTTCCCTGCCCTGCTTCCCCAAACCCCTCACCAGTCTCCCCTGGGAGCCTCACCTCAAGCAATCCTTTACCCCTTTCCCTCTCTGACCTCCCTCTGTCGGATGAAGGAAGAATCAGGTGAGACGATGTATGTGATGGCACTTTGGAACTGCCAAGTAGCCCCCCGCGTGAATTCCCTGATGTGCAGCTCTGTCTCTGCCCTCCTCCTTAAATAGCAGGGTAGCAGAGTGAGGTGATTATCTGACTGGCTGGTAATGGAGTTCTTTTTAGGGAGGAAATAGTCTTTGTTTAGGAAAATACCTTGAATGGGCAGGGGAGGCTCTAAAGGTATGCTTTAGAGGGAGACCACTAAATGAGGTCAATAAAATGCCCGTGCATAAGGAATGAACAGGAAGAGAGGAGAGGAGAGGTGGGCTGGTGGGAGAGGAAGCAGTCAACAGGCACCCACCGAGGAAGGTGACTGGCAAGGAATGCACAGTGTTGTGGTGAAGGGAGAACATGGACTGTCAGCCATCCTTGTTCTGCCAAGTTATCTTGCTTACGTGTCTCTGATGTAAATCTCCACCCCAATCGGCATGAGCTCGAACCTCAGAAAGTCAACTGTATGCACAGTTGCCCTGTAGGAGCAGCTTTTAGGAAAACCAGGCTCCTGTTCTTGGCCATCCAGGAGCAGGGGAAGAGGACACCCAGATGTCATTCCAGGTTCTGGTGGCATATGCCAACTGCGGATTGGCAGGCTACACAGGCAGCCCACAGGCCACGTGTCAGTCTCAGCATGGCCTTGTCTGAACTCACCATCTCTCCTCCCAAGCCCCACCCCACTACAGGGTGCCTAGACTCCAGTACTCCCACTGCCCATTCAAAAACTGTGGCAGTTCGGGTTTCTCCCAAAGCAGATCGTGAAACAAGGACTTGGGTGCAGGTAGTTCATTTGGGAGGTGATCTCAGAGGAGGGGTTAGGGAGTGAGACTGGGAAAAGAGGCTAACCTGGAGAACGTGTGGGCAACTGGGCCTCTATCTTGTTGGAGGACCTCTGAAGAAGTGCATAGAACATGCCTCAGAATTTCCCACCAGGCTGGGTGCAGTGACTCACGCCTGTAATCCCACCAACTTTGGGAGGCCAAGGCAGGAGGATCGCTTGAGGCCAGGAGTTTGAGACCAGCCTGGGCAACATAGTGAGACCCTGTCTCTAAAACACAATTTTTTTTTTTTAATTAGCCAGGCGTGGTGGTGCATGCCTGTGGTCTCAGCTACTCCAGAGGCTGAGGTGGGAGGATCACATGAGCTTGGGAGGTCGAGGCTGCAGTGAGCCGTGATTGCACCACCACTGCACTCCAGCCTGGGTGACAGAGTGAGACCCTGTCTAAAAGAAAAAAAAAAGAATTTCCCAGCCAAAGCATGAGGAGGTAAGGTTTTACATACTGTCCCTCATGGGTTGATAATTGCTCTGGGGAGCGTTAAATCCCTGAAACTTTGAGATTAACCATTCCCTCTGCTGAGCAGCTCCCACAGTGCCAGAGAAAGCCCTCAGACAGAGCACTTGGGAGGCGTGGGCAGTCCAGGTGGGAAACTGTCAGTGTGCACGGGGGCAGAGCTGCAGGTGAACTCAGAGATAGGCCACAGGGATGTGGGGTGGAGCACCAATGGCATCTCTAGAAAAGCCTCAAGCTCTGCAAGCTCCTCCTCCCCCTTATCCCTTTCATTCCCTCTCTCCTACCTAACTCCTGGGCATCTGCTATCATTGTTCCTGCCTTCTCATTTTCCGCCACTGCTGTAGCTCAGTCCCTCATTGTCTCTCTCTTGGAAACAATAACTTACTGTTATGGACTGAATTTTGCCCCCTCTGCCCCCTAAAAGTCATATGCTGAAGCCCTGAGCCCCAATGTGACTTTGGAGATGGGGCCTTTAAGGAGGCAATTAAGGTTAACTGAGATCATAAGGGTGGTGCCCAAATTCAATAGGATTGGTGTCCTTATAAGAACAGGAAGAGACGCTAAAGCTCACTCTCTCTCTCCCCACAGACACACAGCCTTGTGAGGACACAGCAAGGAGGCAGCTATCTACAAGCCAGGAAGAGAGGCCTCACCCTAAACCACCCCTGCCAGCACTTTCATCTTGGACTTCCAGCCTGCAGAACTGTGAAAGAATAAATGTTTGTTGTTTAAACCACCTGTAGTGTTTTGCTATGGCAGCTGATCAATACATTTATCTACTGATCACCCCACCTCTGATTTTACTCCATCCCACTGTGATCAGAGTGATCTTTCTGAAAGGCAAACCTGACCCTGTCTCTCCCTAGAGCAAACATTTTTGAGAGCTCCTCAGCACCTCCAAGATCAAACAGAGATCCTTGGCTGGGTATGGTGGTTTATGCCTATAATCCTAGCACTTTGGGAGGCCAAGGCTGGGGAACTGCTTGAGGCCAGGAGTTCAAGACCAACCTGGCCAACATAGCAAAACCCTATCTCTAATTTAAAAAACAAACAACAGAGATCTTTGACATTGGCCCCAGTGTCCTCCATGCCTTGTGCACTTATCCAACCTTGTTCTTAACATTTTCTGGCTTGCTCTCAGTCTTCTGGCCACCTCAATCAAGCGTGCCATTTCTTTATTTATTTTAGCTTCCCAACTATATCATCTCTCTGCCACTGCAATACTATTCCTGCCTCCTCAAATGCCTTTCTCCCTGCTGTCCCCCGACAAATCCCTGCTCCTCTAACAATGGTTCCTGCCTCACCCTTGACTGCTGCAGCCAGAGTCAATTCCACCTCCCTGTTTGTCATGACTCCAACCTGGCTTCTAACTTCTTCTGTGGCACAGACTTGTATCAGGTTTGTCCTCCACCTGTCTGCCTGCTCCCCTACGTATCCCCAGCATCAAGACCAGAGTCTGGGCCAAACTCATGGTTCATGCCTGTAATCTCAGCACTTTGAGAGGCCCAGGTGTGAGGATCATTTGAGTCCAGGAACTTGAGCCATGATCATAGTACCACACTCTAGCGGGTGACACAGCAAGACCTTGTCTCAAAAAAAAAAAAAAAAAAAAAAAAACAGTGTCTGGCACATGGTAGATGCTCACATATTTACTAAATCAACAAAGGAAAGAAGGAATACAGAATTATTATTTCATAGGTCACCAAGTATTACTACAGAAAGAAACATTAAAGATAATATGGTTCAAGTTCTGTATTTTACAGAAAAGAAAAATGTAGTGACCATCAACACTCCACCCTTCCATTCTTCTGCTTTCCTGTTCTGGTGAAGATCAGCCTGAGTTCCCACTGCCAGGGCTCATCTCTGCCTGGGGGCTTTCTCTGACCCCTGGCACCTGCCTTGCCTATACTTGCAGCAGGCCAGAAATGCTGGGAATTAATGTCTGCTGCTGCCCCAGGAGCAGCCCACAACCAGTGACTGACAGGTGTTGGTGTATGAATACCCCAGCTCCCTCACCCCTTCATCAAAATGTCACTGTGGCATGTTCTGCACTGTCTTCCAAAGATGCCCAGCAGGACTGACCTCCAGTTTCCCACAGTAGAAACTAGTTTGACAATTCCTCCTTTATTAATTTCCTTTTCTTCCCTGCCATCCTGGGATTACTTCCCAAATAAATTGTTTGCATTTGAATTCTTGTTTCCAGGTGTCTTCTAGAGGAATCCAAGCTAAGACAGAGACTAAAATCTAGAAAGGACAAAGAATATGACCAAGGTCACACTGCTGTTCAATGCCAAAACTGGGTCTATGTGCTGACACCTGACTCCTCCTGCCGACAGCTCATTTTACTGCCCAGCACAGAGAACTTTCATGGTAATCCCAAGCCCAGGTTTGCACGAGAGCCTTTCCCTGTGGGATCCAAGGAAACAGGCCCCCTTACCCTTAGTGAGGGGCTGGGCCAAGCCTGCAATGTGGGTGCCAGGACTAGGGCCCCTTTCTTTTCCTTTACCACTGTGCTTCATCCCATTACTGGGTCCTTGCATTAGCACTGCCCAGCCCTGGGACATTACTTCTAAACCACTTCTCACCACCTCCCTTTGGAGCCCCAAACTTTCACCTCCCAATACAGACAATTCCAGCTGAAAGAGACTTTCTTTTGTGTGTTAGTCGGACCAGGCTACTATAACAAAATACTATACACTGGGTGGCTTATGAACAGCAGAAATGTATTTCTCACCATTCTGGAGGCTGGGAAGTCTAAGATTAAGGCACAGGCATATTTGGTATCTGATGAAGACCCGCTCCTTAGTTTATAGACGGTGTCTTCTTGCTGTGTCCTCACATCAAAGAAGAGGACACAGAACCTCCCTGAGGTTTCTAAGGGCACTGATCCATTCATGAGGGCTCCACCCTCAAGATCTACTGACATCTCAAAGTCCTCACCTCCTAATCCCATTCACGTTGGGGATTGGGTTTCAACACATGAATTCTAGGGGGACACAAACATTCAGACCATAGCATTTGGAGAACCCCAAAATGTTCCAGCTTCACACCCAGCCCAGGCCTCGTCCCCACCCCTTTCCATTTCAGGCTGAAGTGTATGGGAACACCCCACTGATTTCAATGAAGATGACAAATTCCAAGCCAAATACAATGAGTCTTATATTTGAAAGCTCATTTCAAGCCCCTAGAGCTCTGGAGAACTGACAGTAAAAATCTTTCATTAATACAACATACACATACAACACAACAAATACATAAACACAATGCACATGGGCAACACGCACACAACATACAATACACACAATGCAAATCTGGAATGCATACGACACCCAAATCCCACCATTACAACACACATACAACACAGGTAGTGCACATGACATATACAATGCACACAAATGTGACATATACAGCATACAAACATAACATGCACAACACACAGGGCACATGCAACCCACAAAATGAACACAACACACTTATACCACACACGTGTCCACATACACACACACCACTTCTTTTCTTCCTGTCCCTTGCCCACCTGGGCAGGAGGCAATATCTGAAGCAAGCATGGCACCAGCTATGATCTCATCAACACATGCAGACTGGAAAAGGGCCAGGCTGAAGACAAGGTTATTCCAGTTCATTTCTACTCAGCATTTTAACTGACTTTGTCCTTTCTTTCTCATGCCTTGGTATTAATTAGCCCCAGGATTTAAGTCTGATGCATTAGGCAAAAACAATTCTAAATGCTTTTGGAGAAACAAATTCCAAATTAGCTGTGGCTGAACATGCACCTATTTGAAAGGCAGGCAGCGTGAACACTGACAGTGTAACAAACAGAAGAGAAGCCCCCTGAGAGGGAAGGCCAAGACCAGTGGTGTTTGTTGGCTGCCTAGTTCACAGTCTGGCCCTGGCATGAGCTGTGGGGCAGAAGTTCTTAGTCCACAGGAAGATGGGAAGGACCAAACAAGTTTTACATCCAGGTTCCACGTGAGAGGGAGTGAACGCAGTCCTCTCTCCTTTCCACATTCCTCTCCTTGACTTTCTCTTGTCTTTGGAATAACACTGCCTAGAAGCCTAGAGAGACCAATTCTAAGGCTGCTAGAGGCAAAATCCATCTCCAATTTCTCCCCACTCCAAGCGGTAATTTCCCTCCACCTGCCTGTCCTCCTCTGCAGTCCATGGGGTGGAGGGCTGGGCTAGACCACTGCAGGGGCTGTGGAACATAGTTCAAGGGCCTAACACCTCACATCAGGCTCTGTCTTTTTCCCTCAGTAAGACTTCTTTAAATGCAGGGATGTGGCACCTTGGTGGTTAGGGACACCAGACTTGCCAATGTTTTCTGAGTTCAGTTGCCTAACTGGTTGTATCAGCTGGAGTTTGACCAGGGAAGCAGAACCACTCTAGGTACTCTAAAGAGTCGGGAGTTATCATAGACATCAGCCCTGCCGCAGTGAGGAGCTGCTTCAGCAGTCTAGGGAAGGCTGCTGCTTCTGTGCCTGGTGATGGCTCTCAAGGCAGCATGGGCAGCACTCAGGAAGAGAAGATGGATGTGAAATGGAGGGGACCAAGGACAGACTGAGCCTTCGAGGACAAACTGGGACCTGCATCTATCTCTCAATACCTCCAACCTCAAAGGCATGGGTAACCTGCAGGCTAGGTCAGTGCCATCCACCATGTAGCCACACACACGCCAGCCCCAGGACTCCGAGAAGCTGAAGGAGGAGGTCTGGCAGGCACTGGAGGGGCTGTGGGCCCTGCTGCCGCCCACACCAGCAAGGTAAGTCCACAGATCAGTGACAACATGTGTGAGCTGTGACAGCGCCTGCCAGCCCTCCTCCCAACTGTGAGAGTATAGGAATGGCTGCTGCTTCGCTTCCACTCACAAATCGCACACAAATTTCACTTCTAGCCAACCCCAAACAGAAAGAAAAAGGAAAGGAATTCTGGGAAACATAATTCAGTCCAGTTAGGTTCACATAGGACAAAGCCATCAACTGGATAATTACTTCCCCATCTATTCAATGCCCCCCTCCAGTAACTCACATTTGCTTCAGATAGTAAATAAGCTGGATTACTGGTGTATCGGTCAACTGTTGCTATGTAACAATCTCAAAATCATAGCAGCATCCAACAATGAGCATTTATTTCTTATTCACAAGACTGTGGGTTGGCTGGGAGGCTTGGTTCCGCAAGTCTCTCATCCTCCTCCTAGGACCAGTGCAAGCTGGGGCAATGGCAGAGACCCAAGAGGACAGGCAGAAACTCATGAAGCCTTTTAAGGCCTAGGCCCCGAGCCAGAACATCGTCCCTTCTGCTCCTTTCCATTGGCCAAGCAAGTCACATGGCCAAGGCCAAAGTCAAGTGATAGAAACATACAACGCCCCCTGTGATGGAACCATGGTCAGGAAGTGAATGCAGGGAGGGGTAAGGAATCAAAGCCAATGACTCAGCCCACCCCAAGGGAAACATTCCCTCCATCTAGATACATCTATCCTGCCATCCCATCACCAACCCAAGGAGAGTGCATGCTTTCTGCTGCCTTTCTTCAACTTTGACTGCTCAGTTGATGAATCTCAGGCTACATCTGTCTCATTCTTTTATCCCTGTCCTTCTACCTTTCTCTCTTTCAAATCTTGTCTGGTAATCACAGGGGGAAAAAATCTCTTTTTCTTTTTCTTCATTTCATTTTTGAGCCAAAAACCATGTGATGCCACATGAAATTTTGCAACAGATACAACTGAACCAAGGAAAAGAAAGGTTATTAGTTTTGAAGTGAAATTAGATAAAATAAAGAGTCAATGTCATCAATCTCTAAAAACCCTTGAAATTGTCTAGAAGGGTCATCCATAATCACTGCAAAGTTTCCATGTGCCTCCTCAGACCGAGTTAATTAATATCTGTTTCTCTTCAAGCCCCAGTATCGAGCTATAAGAAACTTTCTCCATTTAAAGTTACGGTTGGTGGTATTTGTATTTAAGGACAATGATTACTTTCTACTAGCTTCTCTCTTAGGGTGCTCTGGAGGAGTGGCTGAGTTTAGCCACAGAATGCACTTGGCACAGTGCCCGGGACACAGCCATATCTCACCACTGTTAGCCACTGTTAGTGTAGCCAGAGTCTTCATTACAAGAGCATAATGCTGTGGATAGCCACTGCTGCATAAGAAACTACCCCAAAATATAGTGGTTTAAAAAAACTGCCATTGTATTAAGTTCACAGATGCCACGGGTCAGGAATTCCGACAGGGCACAGCACGGGTGGCCAGACTCTGTTTCATGTCGTCTGGGGCCTCAGCTGAGAAGATTCCAATGGTGAGGAGTGATTTGAATGACTGTGGACTCACAGGGCACACCTCTATCCTCTCTCCTCTCTGCCCCCCACCACCTTGTGGTCATAGGGCCTCTCCACATGGCCTCTTCAGCATGGTGGCCTCAGGGTCGCCAGGCATTTTACATGGTGGCTCAGGCCTCCAAGAATGAGTGTTCCACAAACATGGTGGAACCCACATGGCCTTCTGTGACTCAGCCTCTGAAGTCACATTATATCACTTCTGCCATCTTCCCGTGACTGAAGCAGCCACAAACCTACTGGACTCAAAGGGAGGGGATACAGACCCCACTTCTCAATGGGAGAAGCATGAAAGAATGTTCGGCCATGTTTTAAAGCCACCACTTCGCAATTTCTGGTACACTGACAGTTAAACAGGCTTTTGTGGGTTAACCAGGAACCTCAGGACTTTTCTTAGCAGTGTTTCTATAGGAACTGTTTTCAGGTCCAAATAACAGACTTACAAGTTCACTTTGGAACAGAACTTATTTATAAGGTGGGACTTCCTGAATTCTCATTTCCCCCTCCAAAATGTCTAATACTGTGAACACTGCTACCAATATTACTTCTTAATGCGCCATGCTGATTGAGCACTTCCTAGGTGCTAGGCTCTATGCTATGTGGATTGTGTCATTGGATCCTCCCAACCATACGATGGATGCTACGGTTATTTCCATTTTACAGATGGGGGAAGTGAGACTTAGAGAAGGCAATTGATAAGCCAAAAGACATGCAGATGGAACTATGACCCAAATTTAGAAACCAAGTCTGTCTGATCCCCAGGCCCATGCTTAACTAACCACAGTGCACTGACCCCATAAATACCATTTGAGTAAACAAAAACCTCTGGAGATCCGTAAAGGCCAGAGGGCTCTCTCCAGGGGAGGAGGCCTAACAGGGGAACTGTCAGAGACGCAGCCATCAGTCCCCACCATGGGTGACTTGTTCTTGTGCCAGCAGGTCAAGGGGCACCAAAGGGACAGCCCTCTTTGCTGGGTGGATCTGGGTCACACAGTCCCTTCACGTGGTCAGAGCTAATTTGTGTCTTCTAGTCTTCCCTGCCTTATCCCTAGTTCCCAGCCTTCTCTGCCACCACCAGTTCCATCTTTCCTAAACCAGAGCAAACTGAGCCACACTCAGCTTTTTGTCCCTAGACATGGATGGGGAATGAACAGCGTTTTTTGTCCCCTGCTGGACAATGCCATTTGTTCGGGTGCAGCTCTGGGGCTGTGCAGGGGATGGGGGTTGGGGGGAGTGAGGCAAACACAACCCCCTTTCTCCAGAGCTGGGTAACAGACAGCCACTGCGCACCCAGCGGGAGGCCAGGCTCAGGCTGGAACGGCCATCGCCTGTGGGCTGCTCAAGAGGAAAAGAGGTTGCTGCTCTGGTGAGCGTCCCGAGTTTCACAGTCAAGTGTCTGTGTCACCAGCACTGGCCATCCTCCCCCAACTCCCTGTTTCCCCAGCACCCCTCCTCCACCCCGTCCTGCAGTTTAGGATGAGAAAACCCTCTTGTTTGAGATCTTTGCAATAACCGATGAAAGCCTTTTTTTTTTCTTTTTAAGAATTCATCTCTGCATTCCAGTGGGGACATTTATCACCCGGTGCCCAGGCTGCAGACATCTCCCTCCTTAAGATCCTCCTGCCCAGAAAGGCAGCCTTGTCAAAGACATGAAACCAGCCCCTCTGGACATCTGGACAAGGCGCAGCCCTTTGGCCAAGCACGAGGCCGTCCTGAATGCCTCAGACAGTCAAAGGAGAGCCCTTGTTCCTAATCCAAATGGCCCGGCTACATGGATGCAGCTGGGTAGAGTCGGGGCGGCGGGGGTGAAGAAGGGAGCCAGCCCCCTTGGCTGGCAGCCCCAGGCACCTCCACAGGGCAGTCTGAAAGGCCAGCCTGCATTCGGAAGAAGCTTCTGAAGCCGCCTTAGTAACTTAGTAACTCCGCCAATAGTTAAGAAAGCTGAATTGGTAACCGGTAGTAGATAACTACTGCAATTATCTGCCTAGCACCCCATCTTCTAGTGAAAGAACCTTTCTTCCTTGTGGGCAACCAATTCCATTAAATGATGGGAGCCTTCCACGTCCTCCCGACCTGCCCGGTACACTAGACTCCAGGACTCAGCCCTGGCTGACCAATCAGCATACTCCAATACCTGGGCACAGTCATTGGGTATTTGACACTAGGTCAGCCAATCAGAGCCCTCCTTGGGATTTTTCTCCCAGAGATGAGAACTGTTACCACCAGGGTAGGATGAGGCCTGCAGCTGCCAACAGCCGTCTTTTCCACCATGTGGCTTGAGGCTGGCTGGGAAATGAAGTGACAGAGTCCTAAAATTAGTGTTTGAGCCCCTAAATCCAGCTATGTCTGAAGCTCTTTGTTGAACATTTTGGGTCTCTCCACCAATAAATTCTACTTTTTGCTGTAGCTGGTTTGAGTTGGGTTTCTGTCATTTGCACCCCAAAGAGACTGACTCATAGTTCCTCCTTGAGCAAATATAAAGACCTCATATTGGCATTCGAGGCTGTGATGTAGCCACAGCACAGCCAACCCAGGCCCCATGGGGCAGCTAGGCCAGCCTTGTCCCTGCTCCAGAAGAATCAATCCCAACCCAATCCTCCAAAAACATGGATGCCCCTTACAAAGTGACCCTGGGAGCAACTGTAACTTCAGGATTTCTGATCGTCTGTGGCCTGAAGAAGCCCCAGGAGGAACCCATCACCCTCACACTTTGCTCTGTGGTCTGGGCAAGGCTCTACCCTTGGTAGCAGGCCAGCAGCCAAGTCTGGGCACGCAGCTCCCACCAATTCACCTCAAGCATGCTCACAGCAGCACGCTCCAGTGCCCCCGGTTGAAGGTGACAAAACGGGATAGTCTCAGACTGCCCAGGGCCCAGCTGCTCCCAGCGGCATCTCTGGGGCAACCCTCTTCGGGGCCAGTTACCAATCCTCCAATGAAAAAAAGCTGCAGCTGATTTCTGGCTGTGCGAGAAGGTGAGAGCACACAGGATCAGCAATTTGGGCAGGGCGCCTTGGGCAGGCCAGGAGAGGAGCCCCGGGAGAGCTGGGCTTCCTGCTTATCTAGGCAGCTTGGGCCTGAGTGTTGCATTTTTACTCCACTAACAGGGGACTAGAATTTGCTTCTCCAACTATAAGGTAAGAGACTCCAGTTACATTGATAGCTCTCTCTCGACACCAACGCACTCCCAGTGCCTTGCACAGAGTAAGCATTATGGCAAAGCTGCTGAAATTGAAAGCAAGCTTTAGGCTCAGAATTGATGTTCAGGCACACCGGTAAAATTGAACCAAGTGTTAAGACATTGAAATACTGAGGCCAGGCACGGTGGCCCACACCTGTAATTCCAGCACTTTGGGAGGCCGAGGCAGGTGGATCACCTGAGGTCAGGAGTTCAAGACCAGCCTGACCAATGTGGAGAAACCCCGTCTCTACTAAAAATACAAAATTAGCCAGGCATGGTGGCACATGCCTGTAATCCCAGCTACTCGGGAGGCTGAGGCAGGAGAATCTCTTGAACCCGGAAGGCGGAGGTTGCAGTGAGCCTAGATCACGCCATTGCACTCCAGTCTGGGCAACAAGAGCAAAACCGCCTCTCAAAAAAAAAAAAAAAAAAAAAAAAAGATATTGAAATACTTATGCGAAGGTTGGTAAATAACCACTGACCCAAATTCCCTAAGGGTTCCTCCTGCCACCTAGACTTCCAACTTTCCCATAATCTGCCAGCTGAAGGGTTAACTCTGGAGCCTTAACCCAGCCCCAATAGAGCACCAAGAGACCTTTTTGATAGATGAGTGGCCAGGCCTTACTGGTGGTTAAATATTCTCTCATCATTAGTTAAGCAGAAAGCCAGTGGCTTTGGCTTGGGGGCAAGTAAACCTGAGGCATGGAGCACTGAGTCCTCAGCAAGGACAGAAGTGACCACCAAGCTTCGCTGGCATTTCTCATTGAGCCTCCCTCCCCAATTCCTAACCTCTCTGCCGGCTCTGTGGTCTAGCACATACAGTGTGTGTGTGTGTGTGTGTGTGTGTGTTTGAGTATGCAGTGTATGTGCACCTGTGTGTGTGTGAACAACCAGGCACAAAATCAACCTGAATGGATCCATTCCACCAGCCTTCTTCCCCCTCCGTGTTCTGCCCCAAGTCATTTTCTACCCCACACTCACTATTTCTCATGCTCTTCCCCTGATGACCACACACCAGATGAGAACATCACCGTGAGTCTACTTCATGCCAGACTTTTTACGTATAGCAGTCCTAAGTAAGTATTGTCACCTCCATTTTACAGAACAGAAAACTGAGGCTCAGAAGGGTTAATTATGTTGCTCCAAACCAAGAAGCAGGGCTAAGATTTGAACCCGGGTCTGAGGGAAGGGTATACCAACACCCACAACCTTCCCACTGTACTCCACTGTCTCCAGTGTGGTCATATGCAAAAGAAGCTGCCTGTGGTGTGGCTAGCTATTTGGAACCATTCTGAAAATGGTCTGGCTCTCCTTCCCTGCCTGGATTATAAGCCCTCAGGTGCAGACACTCTATTCTTTCTCTCTCCTTGAGCCCCGTCTTCCTCCAGTGCTGGCATTATTCAGGCATTCAATCAATATTGATTAAACTGAATATCATAAGATGCAGAGAACTAAGCCATGTGGCCAGGAGAGTGGCAAATCTTTTAAAAAGAGCTAGCTGCAGGACATGTTACTTATCTTTGGTCTATGAGAGGGAAATAATAATAGTATCTACTTCTTAAGTTTATGGTCAGATTCATATGCAAAAAAAAAAAAATGTTGAGTATACAACACAGCGCTGACACACAGTAAATGCTCAATAAATACTAGATAATATTATTGTTATTATTCCCACCCAATGGTCTAAGCTTGAAGCAAGCTTTTTAATTCCCTTTGCTCCATGGCAGCTCTGCCAGTTGCTTCCTTCAGTGAGGAAAACCCCCAGGAAGACAGATCTACATAACCCAATGACTGTCTCCCAGGCTGTCGTGACAGAATGTGAACTGCTTTTAAGGTCTCTCATAAACACACTGCTCTACTGAGACCCTCGGGGGGATGGCGGGGGCGCTGCCAAGCGAGCCATTTTGTGTCTTATTTAGAAGCAGTCTTACACCCTGGTGTAAAGGTCACAGTAATGCAGCCCACGTGACTGAACCTGTGTCCAGCAAAAGTCCGTGGCCAGGATCCCCTGTTGAACCCATTCTTGCTTCCTGCAGGTCACCAAGCACAGACCCACTGCGTGCCTGAATGCCAAAATCATTTAATGATTTAAAAAGATTGAGATCAATGGCTTCAGCAATTTCTGGGAAGCAGTAACTCAGTGAGCTGTGGAAGGCTCTCAATTTGCTGTCTGCAGCCTGGCCCTGTGGCAGGATTTATGCTGAATGGGCTCCACAAGGCAAATATATCCTGGGATCGGGCCCCATCCAATCACCCCGCCCAGGAAGTGCTGGCATACTAACATCACCCTCGCAGCTGCCAAGTCCCCCTTGCTCTGAGGGGCACTCTCTCATTTCACATTAATTAGAAGGCCATTTTCCAAGCATTTCCATCCCATAATGAAGGGCTTTCTGCAGTGGCTCAGTGAAATATTAAAACATCTGACTTGGAATCTTAAGAAAAATCCATCCTGCCTGCTCAGTCTGTATATTGTATAACCCTTTACATTCGGGGAGGAGTGGGGACGGAATAAGTCCAGAAATAAGGACAGATTGTCCTAGATTCTGGCAGAGGAGATGGGGTGATGAAGGGGGAAATGACCACACCACCACCATCAAATACTGACCACTGTGCTGTCCTCCTCATCCCACATCTGCTTCTAATGGGGAATGCGGGGAGCAGGAGGGAGGAAGGGATGGGAGAATATGGAACACAGGATGAAAATAAGAACCTGTAAGAGGACAGAGTAGTCCCCTTTTGGCAGATGGTTATTTTGGTGGCTCACTATAAACTATAACTCCCAGTATTCACCCCCTTGTGTAGTCCCCTCCCACTCTGACTCTGCCTGGCCATGTGACTTGCTTTGACCAATGGGGCCTTAGAAAAAGTGATGCAGGCAGAAGCATGTGCACATTATTCTCTTGGAACACTCTTGGGGTCCAGCCACCTTGCAAAGCAATCACAGCCCTTTAGAGAGACCATGTGGGAGAACCCAGCCTTCCAGCCATGCCGGCCAAAGAGCTAGGCATAGGAATGAAGCTATCTCAGACTGTCCAGTCCCATCTACCATTGCCTTCAGCCACACGAGATACCCCAAGCAAGACTAGCAGAAGATCCATCCAGCTGAGCACTAAACCCACACAGTCATCAAAAATAATAAAAATCATTTTTGCCTTAAACCAATGAATTCTAGGATAGTTTGTTACTCAGCAATGAAGAACTAAAGCATTCCGTTATTTTCCCGTGAGAGAGGTCAAGGCCACGTTTCCTGGTGAGCCCTGATGAAAGTTCCACAGATGTCTGTCACTGGCATTCACTGATCTACTGTAGGTCCCCACTAACTGTCACCTTTCTCCTACCCACCCTACTCAGTAAAAATAGGGTTTCTGCTAAACCTTTACATCTACGTTTCTCACACAGTAAATCTTGATTATAAAGTGCCTCACTCAGTCATGAACCTTTACTGTGATACCAAACCAGGGCTCTGGGGTTATAAGAATCAAAAATAAATTCTCCTTCATTCCACCCTGCATGCAAAGGGTGTGTTTGTATAAAACACCATGTGGATGCTTAGAAATGAGGTCTGATTTACTAAAGGTGCTAAATTATATAGATAAGTATACACATACACACATATCGTGATTATATAATTTCTTGGTTCATGCTATATCAGAAACTAAACATTGAAAGGCTGTTTTGCTATGCGGAAGTCCTTGCTATAATGAATTAATAAGAACGCTGTGCAATCAACATATTAATTGTATGTAAATGGTGTTTTTTAAATGCTTTAAAACAATTTATTCCCCTGAGCATTTTAAATAGGCCCCCTGGAAAGTTGTTTATGTAGTCATTTGCTTGGCAAACTTCTCTCTCTTAGTGGGTTCCTTCAACCCACAAATGAGCACTTGAGGAAACCTTACTGCCCTCTTCCTTTTCTTTTCTAGGACCCAGGAGCAAGTGCCCAGAGGTTGAGGGCCTGGGATCTGCCCTAGTGGTTTTGAAATTGAATCACTTGTCCTTTGCCTCAAACATCTCTTGTCCTTTCTTGCAATTAATGCCTATCCTTCATGAAGTCTGGGTAAGGTTAAAACATCGATGACGGCCGGGCAGGATTACGTGCCTGTAATCCCAGCACTTTGGGAGGCCGAGGCAGGTGGATCATCTGAGGTCAGGAGTTCAAGACTATCCTGGCCAACATGGTGAAACCCCATCTCTACTAAAAATACAAAAAATTATGCCGGTGTGGTGGCCGGCACCTGTAGTCCCAGCTACTCGGGAGGCTGAGGCAGGAGAATCACTTGAGCACGGGAGGAGGAGGATGCTGTAAGCCAAGATCGTGCCACTGCACTCCAGCCTGGGCAACAAGAGCGAAACTCCATATCAAAAAAAAATCGGTGACTATCAGGGACAAAAGAGATTTAATCAAACCACAAACAACTGCTCACTTAGCACTGTCATATTTCCACCTAGGAATGGAAGGAGAAAGTTACTCAAGCCAGACATCCCATACGTTCCCAAGATGATCATTATTAAAGTAACCTAAATATGGCCTGAGAAGGACTCTGTACTTCTAAATTTGGGTCCTTGTGGATGAACTGTAACCTAGCTTAGTAACCAGACAAAACTGATAACCTAACATAATAGTATGCACCTGTAACAATGGCTGGGTGATGGCCAATCCCAGCAACCATACATCAACCACTCATTGACTGATGAATGTTCAAACTGCCTTCAAATAAGGCAAATGCCGAGCTGTAACCAATCTCACTGTTTCTGTACCTCCCTTCCGATTCCTATACGTCACTTTACCTTTTTTGTCTATAAATTTGTTCTGACCACAAGGCATGCCTGGAGTCCCTGTGAATCTCCTGTGAATCTGGGAACTGCCCAATTCGTGAATCATTCATTGCTCAATTAAACTCCTTTAAATTTAATTCGGCTGAAGTTTTTATTTTATCATCATCAACATTAAAATGCCACAAGTCACTCAGTGCCTTCCCATCAAGCTAAAGCAATAAACAAGGAATTGTACAGCACCAAAACAAGATGTTCAATAAAGAAAATGCATGAATCTGTGACATGGAAAGAGCCACTTTCTTGTTTTGGTTTGTTTGGGGCTCCAAATGAATTAACCCAGTTTCCAAATTTCCAATTTCCAAATTAACTCAACTTCCTGGGGACTTTTCTGATAAGCACCATTTCTAATAAGTAAGTCCTGATGTAAGGCAGTCCTGTTATCCATCTAGAATTTCCCCACAAGCCCCCATGAAAGTATCATTCTATTTATTTTCTTGAGATACATATGATCTCAAGAAGAAACGTGGATGGCCCCATGTGTGAGGTGTACTTAGAATTCAGTGCCTCTCACCTGAATGTTTCAAGATGGGTTCTCAGAAAGCTGTCTTAAGTCTTTCTTCTCCCCACCTCTTTCTTCTCCCCACCGGTCTCCCTTGGGTTGGCTCCACTGATTTTCCCCAAGTTCGAAGAACAGAAGCAAGAAGCTTGAGGGAACAGTTAATGAAGCAGCTGCACGTCTTGACCTGGGGACATACAGCACAACTGCAGCCACCTTGGTGACAAAGGTAGCATTTGCAAATTATGGGCCAGGAACAAAGAAAGAAAAGAAGTGACAGGCCGGGCGCGGTGGCTCAAGCCTGTAATCCCAGCACTTTGGGAGGCCGAGGCGGGCGGATCACAAGGTCAGGAGATCGAGACCATCCTGGCTAACACGGTGAAACCCCGTCTCTACTAAAAAAACACAAAAAACTAGCCGGGCGAGGTGGCGGGCGCCTGTAGTCCCAGCTACTCCGGAGGCTGAGGCAGGAGAATGGTGTGAAATCTTGGTCTCTTCGGATTGACGTCACCTGGCGCACGCCCAGTTGATCTGCACCTTCCCGGGCGCCGGCTGCATTTTCGCGCGCGCGGGAAGAGTTGGTGGTGAAGAAGAACCCGGAAGTGCACCATCTTGCCTCCGTTTGTCCAAACACCCGGGAGGCGGAGCTTGCAGTGAGCTGAGATCTGGCCACTGCACTCCAGCCTGGCCACTGCACTCCAGCTTCCGCGACAGAGCGAGACTCCATCTCAAAAAAAAAAAGAAAAGAAGTGACAAGGGATACTGAATGAGCAATTACCTTGTTTCAGACACAGTTTTAAATGTAGATGCATTACCTTATTTAATCCTCAAAACAATATTAGGAAGTTGGTACTTTTATTATCTTCATTATACGGATGAGAAAACTGAGGTTCTAAGAAGTTCAGCAGTTGACCCAAGGGGACACAGCTAGGAAGTGGGGGTGTGAAGTGTGAGAGTTTCAACCTAGGAACAATTCAGGACAGGCTTTAGGATCTAAGCCCCCTAACCCATCAGATGCTCCAGGCCCTCTAAGAACCCTAGAGTGGCAGAGGGCATTCCGAGCTGACTTCTGAAAAGGTTGTATTCTTGCCGGGCATGGTGACTTATGCCTATAGTCCCAGCTACTGGGGAGGCTGAGACAGGAGGATCGCTTGAGCCCAGGAGTTTGAATCCAGCCTGGGCAACATAGCAAACCTCGTCAAGAAACAAAGAAAAAAAGAAGGAAGGAGGGAGAGAGGAAAGAAGGGAGGCAGGGAGGAAGAAAGGGAAGGAAGGAAGAAGGAAAAGGGAAGGAAGGAAGGAAGGAAGGAAGGAAGGCAGGCAGGCAGACAAGCATACATCCTGGGCCTGTACTGACCATGTAGCTTTGCCTACTCCAACAGGACATTCTCTAAAGGAGGATGGGGCCAGCTTTGTATTCCCCAGCTCAGGAACCTTCAGCAGTGGGATGAGTCGAGGGTTCCTCTGCTTCCCTTTTGCAGTCTAGGCATGTGGGAAGTTGATAAGAGCAAGCTGCTGCTCTCAACACAGCCACAGCTGGCCATGACCAAACCCTGGAAAGCGGTGTGGAAGCTGCTTCAGACTCACCAAAGCACTGGGCTAGGGTGCTGAGGGCCAGGTTGGCCCATTCTGTACCGCTGTGACACTCCAATCTCAGACATGAAGTCCCCCATTCGCCCCCTCCCCCACAAAGCCCCTCCCAGACAGATGGCAGCATCTATGGCTTCCAGCTGGGCAGGCCAGTGAGGGCAGGTAGGTATATTGCCCCTCCCTCTTGGCACCCACTCTTCCCTAGCTGCCTCATCCCCAAGGCACAAGTTTTACAAAGACTAAGATGTAAAGAACAATTGAAAACAGGACCATAAGGGAGGCCAAAGATTAATACACAAACAATGGAATCATGGGAGAGACATTTGGCGCCTCCGTGGAAGGAATATTTGAGGGTGAGGTCTCTCAAGTTCACCAACAGGTCACCAACTGGTCATTGAATACTTTTGGTAAAAACTAGGTCCAGGGACAGCCTGTCATCCCCACTGACCCATCAGAAGGGAGGTAGACTGAGACAGGGGTCCTGAAGCTCCCCTGCTGCACCTGCTGTTAACCTTTTCATTGTTGGATGGGGAGCCTGTGGAGGGGACAGTGGGGGCAGAGCGGCAGGGCCTGGCAGAGTGGTACTTGGGGAGTTGAGGCTGTTTACCAAGGAGTACGGCATATTTTAATATTTTAACAGCTGCTACGGCCTGGCTGGAGCAAGCCAGCTTGAGTATGACCCAGGACTGGGTCTCCTGGTGGCTGGGAATCTCCAGGTACAGATGACTGTTCTGTAAGGCAGGTTCTCCCAGGCCCCCAGAAAGGAGTCCTCATGAAAGAGGGTCCCTTCTCAAGCACACACTCTCTGCCACTGCCACTGCAGATGCATGGCGTCCCGTAAGGCTTGCTCATGGAGATATCATCCCCACAGAGAGGACAGAATGATTTGCACTGAGCCTCTCAGGCGCTCTCTCTCTCTCTCTCTCTCTGGCCCAATGCCTGGTCTTTGAGGCTGCCTTTGTGAGAAAGAGGAGGCCAAGGCCCCCACTGGCTATTCTCTGTGCAGAGCTAAGTAGCCTGGGGGGGCTGGAAGGAAGCCCTTGACCTCAGAGGCCCTAAACTGCCGCTGACAGCAGGCAGCAAGGGGGGCCCTTGGGAATGGCGCTTTATTGAGGAACATTTGTCTTCATTTGGGGCAGTCTACATCTCATCCCACAGGCGTGCCCTGAGGCCCAAGTCTCCCTGACCCCTACCCTGACTGTCTCTGCACTGCAACCCTTGTCCCCTGCACTGGATTGAAGGGGAAGTTGTCTCTTAAAGCTCCTTGGAGCCAAGGTGACAGACGTCAGGGAAGAATAACAGGAAATTCCCTCGCATCCTAGAATGCTCCCAGACCCTGCCCAGGAAAAGAGGCTTAAGATAGGGATGGGCACCTCACAGACTCAGCCCCAAAGACCTGGGTCCTCCTGGGCTAAGTGATTCTGCTAATTCCAACTCAAATTCAGCATAATAGTCATAGGTTTGGATAATGAAAAAATATGTACCTATGGTTTTCAGTACATTAAAGAATTAAATCTCTTCAAAATAATTGTGGTTGGTCAGGAGGCCCCCAGACACTGTCTTCTGTCTCATAGAGACTCTAGTGGAAAGGACTCTGCGAAGGGACTTTAGAATCTGAAAATATCAGACTGCAAGATTGTGGTGTGTTTTTTTCCTGAAAAAGTCAGGATATTTAAAATGTTAGAAGACCACAAACTATGCCCTAGATGCTGCCACAAATCTGTGGAGCTGTTAATAAATCATCTCACCTCTCTGTGCCTCATTTTCCAATTTTAAAAAAATTGCTTAATCATCAAAGAGGCCTGGAAGCTAGGCTCCCAAGGCGTGACGCTGTTTACACCCCAGACCCAGGTTATCAGCTCGGCTTTGCCTGGGAAAGGCTCGGAACCTGTCTGGGCCTGCTGGGTTAGCACAGAAGGCTTTGGTTAGCTGCACGGTGCTGAGCGCAGCTTTACAGCGAGGTTTAGGGAGCTGCGGTGCGTTAGGCACAAGGCACGTGGAGCGCCTCGCTCCAGCACTTCGCAAACGCACAGCAGCGCGGGGACAGAGTGGCTGGCCCCCAGGAGTGGGGGGGACCGGGGACGGGAGGTCCCATATGGTGTTGTCGCGTTAAAAACGCAGGTCCTAAGGGGCGAGCTGCGTCCGACCTCCGCGCCCCTGCCCGGTGCGCCGCCTCGCTTGCCGGCCCGGCTCGCTGGATTCATTTCCATCTGGAGCGCGGCGCGTCCCAGCCGCCCTTATCTCGCCGCCGCCCAGGCTCTGCAGGCGCGGGCGCCCCGGGCTCCCTCCCTTCCTCTCCCCTCCCCCGCCCGCGCCTTTGTCTGGCCCGGCGGCGCGCTTGGAGCCAGCAGGGCGGGTAATTGGCGGCCGGAGGAGGCGAACGGGCCCGCCCGGCCTCCGCTAATGAGCGGGCGGAGCCGCGGGGAGGGCGCGGCAAGGCTCGGGCGCGGAGCCGGGGAGGCAGCTTCCGTGGCCGCGCGGACCCCCGGATGGCTCTCCGAGTCCCGGCCGCCCCCTCCCGGGCTGTGGCAGGGACCGGCGCCCTGAGGGACATCCCTTCCTCCTCCCCTCTCCCTCCCCTATCCCGTTCCCGGCGCGCTCCAATTACCCTGCGGCAGTGCCAAGGCCTGCGGCTGCCCCCGGGCCGCCCCCGCGTCCCCGGAGAAGTGCCAGGGACAGAACTCGAGGGCGGGAGGGCAGAAGGAGGGGGCTTCCTGGGGGCTTCGCTGCGCTGCGGGGGACCCAGGCGGCCCTGGGGCACGGCCACCGTTGTTGTGTGGGGGAGGGGGCGTCCCCGGGGTCAGATGCCGGAGAGCTCTCTTAGGGAAGCCCTCAGGCAGCTGCGAAACCTGCTCCAGGGATGGTGATAAAACCCACCCTGGTTTCTAAATTAATTATACTCAATCCGCCTCGCTCTGCCGGCCCCGAGCTACACTTGTATATCGAAGGGCGCGGTAGCCCCTCGGTCGGGGTAGGGGGATGCTGTGTTGTTGGCTGCGAGAAACCCCCTTTCCAGGACTGTGTGCGGGAAGCGACAGAGGCCAGCGGAGCTTTAAGGAAAATAGGGGCAGGAATAGGGGACAGAGGGAAGCCTTTCTCCAGCCAGTACCCCCCTGGACTCCGCCTCCTGGAAGCCCGCCCTGCTGCCACCACTGGCCCGAGGACCCGGGCTCCAGGAGCGGGTCCCGCTTCCTGTGGTGCAGTACTCAATTGTCAGGATTTCTACAACAAACTGGCCCTTGTGCCTCCGTGCTCAACTTCCGCTCGTCTCCGTTGAGCCCGGCTCCGTCTCCATTCCCGCCGGTGCTTTGTTCCCTAGCTGCATTCTGGATTCTTGAAGTCACTGATGCTTCGCATTAACAGGATCCTTCGTGGCCGCCCTTTTAATCGTGGCTTCTCAGACTTGGGGGCTGAGGTTCTGCCTGTGGAAGGAAGGGCCCACACCTCAGGGACTTGGGGTTCCATGGGGGAGCCCCACACTGGCCCCAGCACAGCGTTAGGGAACCACAAGCAACCTAGGACAACCCCAGAGAGAGAGTGTCCCAAGGGCTTTCAGGGTCACTTGACTTAATGGGGACTACCACATCTTAAGGGAAAAGAGGTCATTTTCCTTTCAAAGAGTCCCCAGCTAGAACCTTTCCCTTTCCTGCCCAGCTCCCCCCACAGTGGCCACCTGGGAGCAGCCCACCCACAGAGAGCTTTTCCCCCTTTTTATTTACATTTTTATTGAGGTATATACTTACACATTAAGTATAACTGCACATATTAAGTGCACTGCTTCATTCATTTGCGCATATGTATATACCTGCGTCATCACCACCCAGGTTAAACATGGAACATTGCCAGCAGCCCAAAAGGTTTCTGCTTATCTCAATCAGTCAACATCTCCCAACTCTTCTGATCTCCGTCTCCGTCACCATAAATCAGTTTTGCCTGTTTTCATAAACGAAATCATGCAGCCTGCGCTCCTCAGCATGTGGCTTCTTTCACTCAATGTCAGTTGCATCCGTGCTATTGCATAAAACAGTAGTTCATCCTTTTTAATTACCGAGTGGTATTCCATTGTAGGAATATACTGCAATTTATGTATCCACTTGACTTTTGATGGACATCTGGATTGCCTCCAGCTTGGGACTGTTATGAATGAAGTGGTTATGAGCATTGTTCTTTATTATGTCTTTTGGTGGATACAAGGGCCTATTCTTGTTGGGTATACACACCCAGGAGTGGAATCGCTAGGTCATAAGGTAGGTATATATTTATTGTCAAAGAGTTTTCCAAAGTAGTTGTACCCAGTTAGCCTTTAAAGCTACAATCAGGGCATAAGTGCTATTCAGAGAAATAAATTGCAGGCATAACATAATAATGACGGCAGACACATATTGAGCACTTAGAATGTGCTAGGCACTGGTCTAAAGGATTTGCATGTAATTAACATTTACTTATGTGCGTTTCTACGCAAACTTTCTCACAGTGCCTAGTTTTATCTTAGAATGTGCACAAGATCTCACGGGCTAGTCAGCACTGATCTTTGTATTGTCTGCCCCAATTAGGACCCATATACAATACTCTGTGTTTGTTGAATGAATTGGCTCCATTTTACAGATGAGAAAACCAAGGCACAGGAAAGTGGTGACTTGCTAAACATTTGGGGGGTAGTAATGGGCAGGGCCAAGTCTACAACTCACGTCTCCAGTCTCATGACACTGCTGGCATTCTTATGAATGTAAGCCTGACTCCACTTGAAGCCTCCTTTGATTTCTTCCCTCTTACACCCCCAGTTGGCACTCTCAGCACTCCAGAGCTCCAATCTTCTGAGGCCCTTGGCTTTCATTATCTCATCTTGTGTAATAAACCATCCGAAGACTTAATGACTTAAAACAATTCTTATTATCTCTTGGATTCTGTGAATTGAGTGGACTCAGCTGGATGGTTCTTACTTGGGATCTCTCAGGCAGCTGTAACTGCAGTCATCTGCAGGCTGGACTGGGCTGGGTGTCCAAGACGGTGCATGCACATGGCTGGTGGGTGATTCTGGCTGTTGACCGGCAGCTCAGCTGGGGCTGAAAACTGGAGCACTTTCATGCAGCTTGGGCTTCTCACAGCATGGTGCTGGATTCTGAGAGGGTGTGTCCCTATCCCAAGAGCAAGAGTCTCAAGAGGCAGGAATAGGAAGCCACCAGGCCAATTAAGGGCTACACCAGGAACAAGTGTAGATTCATTTCCATCATACTCCGTTGGTCAAAAGAGTCACAGGGCCTCACCAGATTCAAAGGAGTGAAGACAGACTTGATGGATGAGTGGCAGGTCACATTGCAGAAGACCATGTGAGAAGGCAGCTATAGTTATAACCATCTTTTTAAAGTATACACCTTCCTTGCCCACATTTCTTACTCCCAGTTGTAGGTCCAGGAAGGCCAAAAACATCCCTCCACATCTTCGGTTTTTGAAGACACAGGGTTCCAAGGATTCCTTCCATTTCAGGTTGAAACCACCACACTGAGTCTTCTCAGCATGAGACCCTTGGCATGCCCCAGCTGGGCCTGCCCTGTACTGTGTCCTAAGCCAACTCACCATTACTCCCTGGGTCCCTCCCCATACACATCAGTTCCTCTTCAAGCTCTGGTCACTGTCACTACTCTAGGATGTGAAACCTGAACCTTGCCCATTATGGTCCTCCAGTCCCAACTGTCACTATCCAAGCCTTCACTCTCTAACAGTCATCTCAGATAAATACAGACCCCTCTCAGAGCCCTGAGCAAACTGGGATATTCCTGTAGATACCTAAGGTGTTTAGGGAGGAAAACCTCTACCCTTACACTACATTGGAAAGAACAGAGACTTTCTAGTTAGAAGACTTGAGTTTGAATCCTTGTTCTATTGCTAAATGGCTGTGTGGTCGGGCAACAGATCAAACCTCTCCATGACTTGATGCCCACATCTGCAGAATGGACATAATTATTGGACCCACCTCACAGGGCTGTAGTGAGCATTAAAGGCCGTAACCCATAAACATCTGGCATAGTGCAATGGAAAGAATAGACACTCCCAGAACCAAGTCTTCTTTTCCCAGACTCCAAAGCTACTTTTTGAAAGTGAACTTTTTCATGTGATTAGTTTTTATATGTGATATGTATATCACGATTGTTCGCAAAGCAAACCACACAACCCACACCCAGATCAAGAAACAGAACATGACCAGCACCTAGAAGTCCCTGCCCCCTTACAGTTCCTAGCCATCCCCAAGATGATCCAGACTTCTAACACCTTAGATTAATACCTGGCCACATTTGTGGCAGCCACTTACCCTGCACAATGGCAAACAAGATAGTCATCTATCTGGTGTGATTTGACAGGAGCCAGAAAATCCAGCTCCCACTGTGCCTAAATTTCCTCCATGACTGAGGCATTCCATTGTGTTAAGCATTGCTCCCCACCCACGGTTCTCTTTGAAGATGCAAATCCATCTGTGTTGGGGTAACAAATTCCCTAGTCTCATAGAAAAAATATCTGGTCAACTTTTCCACGCTGGCTCCCAGCACAGCTGAACCTTATTCACCATCAAAGAGGCAGAAAACAGACAAGCACAGAAGAAGGAAGACAGACTTTACCTGCTTCAAGATTTGGCCCAAGGCTGGTTAAGACTTTTAGCATATTCTTTAATCTAGTGTTTAAGGGACTTAAGCCACCGTCAACTAGAGCAATTTCATCGAGCCATCCACTATACAGAAAAGAAGCAGGTGGTGATAAAAATGAATCTGGTGGGAAGGGTGGGGAGTGTGGACTGAGAGAGAGCGCCCCTCCCTGTTTTCATAACACACCTTTCTAAGTCACAAGCCCAGGAGAGCTGCTGGCGCTATGACGTCATCAGATGTCAGTCCTTTGACAAATGAGTCCGTCCTGCAGCTGGAGCCTTTGATAAGCCATTTGCAGGCGTCTGGGAGACATACACGCTGGCCTTGGGAATGCATCCTAGCCCCATCTCAAATTCGCATCTTTTCATGTTTTTTTAAAAAGCATGCCATGCATCTGTGAAGATTCATGGCTTAAAATATTTTTTCTTTTCTCTGACATTTCACCTTTTCTTCTTATTTTATTTTTTTTTAAGGAAAAGAAAATATTCACTCCAAGGTTCATTTGGTTTCTGGGTAATAACTGTCAGATACTAACGGATAGCCCCATACATCCAGCATAAAATAATAGAATTTGTTGAGTGCATTAGACATCCAATAATGGGTATGGTGGACAGCATGTGTAGAGCTGAAGAAAGGTTGCTCTTGGTAAAAGAGAATGCATGCTATGGAAAACAAGTCATAAAAGACATTTATCAAAATGCCCTCCTGCACCTTCCTGCATTTGCATACACAAGTCCCCCTACCTAGAATATTTTTTTTAACTTTCTCTCCCAGGCATCTCCTTTTCAGCCTGCAAGACTCAAATCAGCCACATCTTTTCCAGGAAGCATCCCCTCGCCTGTATTCTGGACTCCCCCTCATCACACCCTTAGCATCCTGGGCTTGCTTCCGCCAAAGCACCTGTCATATTCCATCGTAGCCATCAACTGTACTATTGTCTTCTGCAAACTGCTAGCTCCTTGAGGACAGGGTTGGTGTTTTCTGCACCTGCAATCTGAGGCCCTAACACTGTATGAGACTCAGTCCAGCAGATGCTGTTGGTGCCCACCTGTGGTCCCCAGCCCTTACTGCTTCAGTGTAAATCTCTCCAACTCCAACAGGCAGCATCTCCATCTTTGCCTGAGTGTTTTCACTGGCTTCCAGAGCCCACTTTGCTGTTCCTGTGAAAGGCTGGAAATGCTAGAAAATGAATGCCCTTCCCAACAGCCCTCCAACAATGTCTGAAGGAAGTGGGCATACCCCTGTGCCTCCCTCCCTGAAGGGCAAAACTGAGCCTCATGTTTGACATTGTCTTCAGAATTCCTCAAGTGGTATTAAACTCCATTTGCCCTCATGGTAATAAGCTTGATAACACACTCTTTGTTACCTGCCTTTCTTTCCTTCCCTGTCTCACTTGCCCACTCACTCCCCTTTCGGTGTTTCCTGAGATCATCTCCCAAACAAACTACAGTACGGGTGGACCTCAGAGATATTGTAGGTTTGGTTCCAGACCACTGCAATAAAGTGAATATTGCAATAAAGTGAGTCACACAAATTTTTTGGATTTCCAATGCATATAAAAGTTATGTTTACATTATACTGTAGTTCATTAAGTGTGCATTGCATTATGTGCAATGTACATACCTTACTTTACGGCCAGTCATGGTGGCTCATGCCTGTAATCCCAGCACTTTGGGAGGTTAAGGCTGGAGGATCCCTTTAGCTCAGGAGTTACAATGAACTATGATTGCATCACTGTACTCCAGCCTGGAAGACAGACTGAAACCCTGCCTCAAAAAAAAAAAAAAAAAAAAAAAAAAAAAAAAAAAAAAAAAAAAAACCTTAATTTAAAAATGCTAAATACTTCATTGCTAAAAATGCTAATGACCATCTGAGCCCTCAGTGAGTCATAATGTTTCTGCTGGTGGAGGGTCTTTCCCTGATGTGGATGGCTGCTAAGGGATCAAGATGGTGGTTGCTGAAGGTTGGGGTGGCTGTGACAATTTTTAAAAATAAGACAACAATGAAGTTTGCTACATCGATTGACTCTTCCTTTCATGAAAGATTTCTCTGTAGCATGAGATGCTCTTTGATAACATTTTACCCACAACAGAGCTTCTTTCAAAATTGGAGTCAATCCTCTCAAATCCTGCCACTGCTTTATCTACTAGATTTACGGAATATTCCAAATCCTTTGTTGTCATTTCAACAATGTTCACAACATTTTCACCAGGAATAGATTCCACCTCAAAAAAACCACCTTTACTCATCCATAAGAAACAACTCTTCATCAGTTAAAGTTTGATCATGAGATTGCAGCAATTTAGCCACATCTTCAAGTGTCATTTCTAATTCTACTTGTCTTGCTATTTCCACCACATCTGCAGTTACTTCCTCCATTGAAATCTTAATCCCTTCAGTCATCCATGAGGGTTGCAATCAACTTCTTCCAAACTCCTGTTAATGTTGGTATTTTGACCTCTTCCTGTGAATCACAAATGTTCTTAATGGCATTTAGACATTTAGAATGGTGAATCCTTTCCAGAAGGTTTTCTTTTTTTTTTTTTTTTTTTTTTTGAGACGGAGTCTCACTCTGTTGCCCAGGCTGGAGTGCAGTGGCCGGATCTCAGCTCACTGCAAGCTCCGCCCCCCAGGTTTACGCCATTCTCCTGCCTCAGCCTCCCAAGTAGCTGGGACTACAGGTGCCCGCCACTTCGTCCAGCTAGTTTTTTGTATTTTTTAGTAGAGATGGGGTTTCACCGTGTTAGTCAGGATGGTCTCGATCTCCTGACCTCGTGATCCGACCGTCTCGGCCTCCCAAAGTGCTGGGATTACAGGCTTGAGCCACCGCGCCCGGCACCAGAAGGTTTTCAATTTACTTTTCCCAGATCCATCAAATGAATCAATCTGGAAGGCAGCAAAATCCTAACGGACGTTCTTTGTTTTTTTTTTTTTTTTTGAGATGGAGTCTCACTCTGTCACCCAGGCTGGAGTGCAGTGGCATGGTCTTGGCTCGCTGCAACCTCTGCCTCCCAGGTTCAAGCAATTATCTTGCCTCAGCCTCCTGAGTAGCTGGGATTACAGGCGTGTGCCACCAGAGCCAGCTAATTTTTGTATTTTTAGTAAAGACAGGATTTCACCATGTTGGCCAGGGTGGTCTCGAACTCCTGGCCCCAAGCAATCTGCCCCCCTCAGCCTCCCAGTGTTGGGATTGCAAGTGTGAACCACCATGCCTGGCCAAAATGTATTTCTTAAATAACAAGACTTGAAAATCAAAATTAGTTCTTGATCCATGGGCTGCAGAGCAGATGTCTTAGCAGGCATAAAAACATTAATCTACTTATATATCTTCATCAGAGCTCATGAGTAACCAGGTACTTTGTCCATGAGCAGTATATTTTGAAAGGAATCTTTTCTTCTGAGCAGTAGGTCTCAACAGTGGGCTTAAAATATTCAATAAACCATGCCATAAACAGATGTGCTGTCATCCAGGCTTTCTTTTCTATTTATGAAACACAGGCAGACTAGATTTAGCATAATTCTTAGGAGAGGAGTTTGGGAATGGTAAATGAGCATTGGCTTCAACTTAAAGTCACCAGCCGCAATAGCCCCTAACAGGGGAGTCAGCATGTCCTTTAAAACTTTGAAGACAGGCATTGACTTCTCCTCTCTAGCTACGGAAATCCTAGATGGCATCTTTTTCCAATAGAAGGCTATTTTGTCTACATTGAAAATCTGTCATTGAGTGTATTCACCTTCATCAATGATCTTAGCTAGTAGATCTTCTGGAACTTGCTGCAGTTTCTCCATCAGCACTTGCTGCTTCACCTTGCACTTTTATTTTATGTTAAGGAGATGGCTTCTTTCCTTAAGCCTCATGATCCAACCTCTGCTAGCTTCCAACTTTTCTTCTGCAGCTTCCTTACCTCTCTCAGTATTCGTAGAATTGAAAACACTTAGGGCTTTGCTCTGGATTAAGTTTTGGCTTAAGGGAATATTATGAATGGTTTGATCTTATATCCAGTCCAATAAAATTTTCTCCATATCAACAATAAGGCTGTTTCACTTTCTCATCATTCATGTGTTCCCTGGAGGAGCACTTAATTTCCTTCAAGAACTTTTCCTTTGCATTCATAACTTGGCTATTTGGTGCAAACAGCCTAGCTTTTGGCCTATCTTGGTTTTCAACATGCCTCCCTCAATTAACTTAATTATTTCTAGGTTTTGATTTAAAGAGAGAAACATGTGACTCTTCTTTTCACTTGAACACTTAAAAGCCACTGTAGGGATATTAATTAGACCAATTTCAATATTGTTGTATCTCAGGGAATAGGCAGACCCAAGGAGAGGGAGAGAGATGGGATAGCCAGTTGGTGGAGCAGTAGGAATACATGCATTTGTCGATTAAGTTTGCTATCTTATGTGGGCACAGTTCATGGCACCCCAATACATTTATGATAGTAACATCAAAGATCACTGATCACAGATCACCATAACAGATTTAGTAACAATAAAAAAGTCTGAAATATTGTGAGAATTACCAAAATGTGACACAGAGACACAAAGTGAGTGTATGCTGTTGGAAAAATGGCATTGATAGACTTGCTCAATGCAGGATTGCCACAAACCTTCAATTTGTTTAAAAATAAATGCATTATCTATTAAGTGCAATAAAGTGAAGTACAATAAAACAAGGTATACTTGTACCTGCATTCAAATCCTTGTCTCAGGGTCAGCTTCTGGAGAAGCCAAACTTACACAGAACGACATAATAGATGCTCAATAAATGATTTTTGAAGGAATGAATGAATGATGGTTTATTATAGCACAAATACCAAAAAGAGCTCTCTAGGGCTGGATTTTGTGTAGGGTCTGTATTATCCATTTTAAGTGACCACATTGAATCGAAACAAATCTACTTGAAAAACCTCCTTCACTTTGGACAAAGCAGACAAAACCAAGTGCTAAGGAACTTGGAAGATTGCATCATATGGCATTGAGGTAGATAGTTGTACCCAACTTAAATATTAGAGCACAGGGGAAGCCTTGTCAATTTGATTTTGATTTGGGGCTGCTGGCCACACTGGTTTCCCGTATTCCCTCTTCTGTAATCAATCATGATGCAGCTTCAACTGGGCTTTTAGGCGATGACGTTAGATCGCCTAAATACACGACGCT